>NC_091283.1:194460439-194779724 GCF_032444005.1 Ranitomeya imitator
TGTGTACGGTCATTATACTGTATGTAGCACCATGTAGGGTCAGTATAGTGTATGGACCACTATGTGGGGTTATTATACTGTATGGAGTACTGTGTGGGGTCATAATACTGTATGGAGCACTGTGTGGGGTCATACTGTATGGATCACTATGTGGGGTCACTATACTGCATGGAGCATTATATGGGGCCATTATTCTGTATGGACCACTGTGTGGGGTTATTATACTGTATGGAGCACTGTGGGGAAATTATACTGTATGGAGCACTATGTGGGGCCCTTACACAGTATGGAGCACTATGTGAGGTCATAATATTTAATGTAGTACTATGTGGGGCCATTATTCTGTATAGGCACCATTTGGGGCCATTATTCTGTACTAGATGGTGGCCCGATTCTAACGCATCGGGTATTCTAGAATATCTATGTATATAGCAGCCACATAGTATATAGCACAGGCCACAACATATTCTTGAATACCCGATGCGTTAATACAGGTCACGCAGTATATAACAGTGGCCACGCAGTATATAACACAGGCCAAACAGTATATAACACAGCCCACATAGTATATATCACTGGCCACGTAGTATATAGCAGCCATGCAGTATATAACGCAGCCCACACAGTATATAACACTGCCCAAGTAGTATATAGCAGCCATGTAGTATATAACGCAGCTCACGCAGTATATAACATTGCCCACATAGTATATAACACTGCCCACGTAGTATATAGCAGCCATGCAGTATATAACGCAGCCCACACAGCATATAACACTGCCCACGTAGTATATAGCAGCCATGTAGTATATAACGCAGCTCACGCAGTATATAACATTGTCCACATAGTATATAACACTGCCCACGTAGTATATAGCAGCCATGTAGTATATAACGCAGCCCACACAGTATATAACATTGCCCACATAGTATATAAAACTGCCCACATAGTATATAGCAGCCATGTAGTATATAACGCGTGAAGGACCTTAGATGACGTCGCAGCTTGTGATTGGTCGCGTGACTGCCCATGTGACCGCTCACGCGACCAATCACAAGCCGCGACGTCATCGAAGGTCCTTCACTTGCTCATTTTTAGGAACGCAGGCTGCCGGTTAGAACCAGGGCGCATCCGAGGGTGAGTATATCCCTATTTTTTATTTTTATTCTTTATTTTACACATTAATATGGATCCCAGGGCCTGAAGGAGAGTTTCCTCTCCTTCAGACCCTGGGAACCATTAGTATCCCATTGCACTGCATTGGGTTTTGTGTTTCGGCCGACCCCGACTTTTCTATAGGATCGGCCGATTTCACTCGACCCGACTTTTGAGAAGTCATCAGTGGCGTATCTAGGGGGGGGGTAGCCGAGGCATGTGCCCCGGGCGCAGCCGGTAGGGGGGCGCAGTCTGGCCGCCTAATTCTGCGGTCCGCAGTGTCTCCCCCAACGGCTGCATTCTGTCAAGCTGACAGCCGGCACAGAGAAGCTGCAGAGCGCCGGCTCCCAACGTGTGCAGAGGTGGAGGGGAGCCCCTGCAGAGTGGCTGTGGCGGGCAGGGAGAAATACCTGCAGCTCCGCTGCCCAGCGATTGGTCTTCCTGCTTCCTCTTGCTTCCTCTCACACAGACGCGCCGCTGGATGACGTTATCATTCAGCGGCCGGCTGTGTCAGAGGAAGGCGATGAGATGCTGCGGCAGAGCGAGAGGAGAAGTGAGAGGTGTATGTGAATGTGTGTGTGTATGTGAATGTGTGTGAGTGTGTGTGTATGTGAATGTGTGTATGTGTGTGTGAATGTGTGTACAGTATGTGAATGTGTGTATGTGAATGTGTGTATGTGAATGTGTGTTTATGTCTGTGTATGCGTATGTGAATGTGTGTGTATGTGTGTGTGTATGTGAATGTGTGTGAATGTGTATGTGAATATGTGTGTGTGTGTGTGGGGGGGGGAGGAGAGGGCAATGATGGGGCTGACGTGGAGAGAGCAATGATGGGGCTGACAGGGAGAGGGCAATGATGGGGATGGTGGGGGAGGAGACGGCAATGATGGGGCTGACGGGGGGCATATGTCCTTTGGGGGGGGCACCGAAATGAATTCTTGCCCCGGGTGCCAGAAACCTTAGATACACCTCTGATGTGGGGTTATTATACTGTATGGAGCACTGTGTGGGGTCATTATACTGTATGGAGTCATATATACTGTATGGAGCACTATGTCTATTGTTGGTAAAATATTTGAAGGGTTTCTGAGGGATGTTATTCTGGATTATCTCAATGAGAATAACTGTGTAACTCCATATCAGCATGGGTTTATGAGAAATCGCTCCTGTCAAACCAATCTAATCAGTTTTTATGAAGAGGTAAGCTATAGACTGGACCACGGTGAGTCATTGGACGTGGTATATCTCGATTTTTCCAAAGCGTTTGATACCGTGCCGCACAAGAGGTTGGTACACAAAATGAGAATGCTTGGTCTGGGGGAAAATGTGTGTAAATGGGTTAGTAACTGGCTTAGTGATAGAAAGCAGAGGGTGGTTATAAATGGTATAGTCTCTAACTGGGTCGCTGTGACCAGTGGGGTACCGCAGGGGTCAGTCCTGTTCTCTTCAACATATTCATTAATGATCTGGTAGAAGGTTTACACAGTAAAATATCGATATTTGCAGATGATACAAAACTATGTAAAGCAGTTAATACAAGAGAAGATAGTATTCTGCTACAGATGGATCTGGATAAGTTGGAAACTTGGGCTGAAAGGTGGCAGATGAGGTTTAACAATGATAAATGTAAGGTTATACACATGGGAAGAGGGAATCAATATCACCATTACACACTGAACGGGAAACCACTGGGTAAATCTGACAGGGAGAAGGACTTGGGGATCCTAGTTAATGATAAACTTACCTGGAGCAGCCAGTGTCAGGCAGCAGCTGCCAAGGCAAACAGGATCATGGGGTGCATTAAAAGAGGTCTGGATACACATGATGAGAGCATTATACTGCCTCTGTACAAATCCCTAGTTAGACCGCACATGGAGTACTGTGTCCAGTTTTGGGCACCGGTGCTCAGGAAGGATATAATGGAACTAGAGAGAGTACAAAGGAGGGCAACAAAATTAATAAAGGGGATGGGAGAACTACAATACCCAGATAGATTAGCGAAATTAGGATTATTTAGTCTAGAAAAAAGACGACTGAGGGGCGATCTAATAACCATGTATAAGTATATAAGGGGACAATACAAATATCTCGCTGAGGATCTGTTTATACCAAGGAAGGTGACGGGCACAAGGGGGCATTCTTTGCGTCTGGAGGAGAGAAGGTTTTTCCACCAACATAGAAGAGGATTCTTTACTGTTAGGGCAGTGAGAATCTGGAATTGCTTGCCTGAGGAGGTGGTGATGGCGAACTCAGTCGAGGGGTTCAAGAGGGGCCTGGATGTCTTCCTGGAGCAGAACAATATTGTATCATACAATTATTAGGTTCTGTAGAAGGACGTAGATCTGGGGATTTATTATGATGGAATATAGGCTGAACTGGATGGACAAATGTCTTTTTTCGGCCTTACTAACTATGTTACTATGTTACTATGTCTTGTCAATATACTGTACGGATCACTGCATGCGACTATTATACTGTCTGGAGCACTATGTGCCCATTATGCTGTATGGAGCACCATGTGAGACCTATTATTTTATATAGAGCACCATACTGGGGTCATTATATTGCATGGAGCACTATGCGGGCCCATTATACTGTATGGAGCACTGTGTGGGGCACATTAAACTGTATGAAGCACCCCATCCTTTCTAGTGTATGGAGCACTATGTGGGGTCATTATACTGTGTGGGGTCATTATACTGTATGGAGCACTGTGTGGGGTCATACTGTATGGATCACTTTGTGGGGTCATTATACTGCATGGAGCATTATATGGGGCCATTATTCTGTTTGGATCACTATGTGGGTTTATTATACTGTATGGAGCACTGTGTGGGGTCATACTGTATGGAGCACTGTGTGGGGTAATTATACTGTATGTATCACTGTGTGCGGTAATTTTACTGTATGGAGCACCGTGTGGGGTCATTATATGGTATGAGCACCATGTAGGGCCAGTATACTGTATGGAGCACTGTGTGGGGTCATTATAATTAATGGAGCATTATGTGGGGCCATTATTCTGTATGGGCACACTATGTGGGACCATTCTGTATGGAGCACTATGTGGGGCCATTATTCTATATGGGGCACTATGTGGGGCCATTATTCTGTATGGAGCACTATGGGGTCATTATACTGTATGGCGCACTGTGTGGGGTCATTATACTGTAAGGAGCACTGTGTGGGGTCATTATAATTAATGGAGCATTATGTGGGGCCATTATTCTGTATGGGCACACTATGTGGGGACATTCTGTATGGAGCACTATGTGGGGCCATTATTCTATACTAGATTGTGGCCCGATTCTAACGCATCGGGT
This sequence comes from Ranitomeya imitator, assembly GCF_032444005.1. Taxonomy (NCBI): domain Eukaryota; kingdom Metazoa; phylum Chordata; class Amphibia; order Anura; family Dendrobatidae; genus Ranitomeya; species Ranitomeya imitator. Next base: position 194,464,918 of record NC_091283.1, read on the forward strand.
ATTCTAGAATATGCATGTCCCCGTAGTATATGGACAATGATGATTCCAGAATTCGCGGCAGACTGTGCCCGTCGCTGATTGGTCGAGGCAACCTTTATGACATCATCGTCGCCATGGCAACCATTATGACATCTACGTCGATACTGTGCCCGTCGCTGAATCAGAAATGTGGGATTTCTACGTCCTTTATGACATCATCGTCGCTGTGCCCGTTGCTGATTGGTCGAGGCCTGGCGGCCTCGACCAATCAGAGACGCAGGATTTCTACGTCGATGCTGTGCCGGTCTCTGACCAATCAGAGAGCCGGGATTTCCAGGACAGACAGACAGACGGACAGACGGAAAAACCCTTAGACAATTATATATATAGATGGGGCACTATGTGGGGCCATTATTCTGTATGGGTTGTATGTAAGGTCATTATACTGTATGGAGCACAATGTTTCGTCAAAATACTGTATGGATCACTGCATGGGACAATTATACTGTATGGAGCACTATGTGCCCATTATGCTGTATGGAGCACCATGTGGGACCTATTATTTTGTATGGAGCACCATATTGGGTTCATTATTTTGCATGCAGCACTATGTGGGCCCATTATACTGTATGGAGCACTGTGTGGGGCACATATAAACTGTATGGAGCACTATGTGGGGTCATTACACTGTGTCGAGCACTGTGTGGGGTCATTATACTGTATGGATCACTGTGTGTGGTCATTATACTGTGTGGAGCACTATATGGGGCATATTATACTGTATGGAGCACTATGTGCGCCCATTATACTGTATGAAGCATTATGTGGAGTCCTTTGTAGTGTATGTAGCACTGTGTGGTCATTATACCGTATGGAGCACTGTGTGGGGTCAATATACTGTATGGAGCATTTTATGGGGTCATTATTCTGTATGGGCACTATAACGCTCGCGCCAAGACTGGTTGGCGCAGGCGCCTAGGGGTGCGGCCCCACTGGAAGACAGACCAAACTTCCCTGGAAGGGGCGTAACTAAGTAGCTTCCTAGGTGTTTGCTGGAGCCTCTGATGGTGAGGTCAGACTTGTGCAATAGGAAGCTACCAGGTGCCACTCCAGGGTGGAGTCGGACTGTGGATGCTGATCCCACCGGGGACAAAACACAGGCAGGCAGGCACGGCTGTGACACTGGCTGACAGATGGGTATGGCAGAGACCCAGACGGGCGGACTGGCTTGACGGAAATGCAGGCAGACGGGCGCAACTGGCACTCAGGCTGACACGGCTGGTACTGGCAGACAGGACTGATACTCTGGTAGGAACTGGTATTCAGATGGATGTATGGAAACAGGTAAGAACCTGTTCAGACTGGAGAATATAAAGAAACAGGTAGAGACCTGTATGGCAAGTTGCAGAATAAAGAGAGCAAAAGTGGAAGCAAAGAAGAATCACAGGAGGCGGAGTAAAAGTAGGAGGTGGAGCTAAGAGAAGAGAAGGAGAAGGCAGAGCCAAGAGCGGAGCCACTGGGGGCAGAGCAGAGCCACTGGGGGCAGAGCAGAGCCACTGGGGGCAGAGCAGAGCCACTGGGGGCAGAGCAGAGCCACTGGGGGCAGAGCAGAGCCACTGGGGGCAGAGCAGAGCCACTGGGGGCGGAGCCAAGAGCCAGAACCGCAGGAGGTAATGCCAAGAGCCAGAACCGCAGGAGGTAACGCCAAGAGTAAAAGAGTGCAGAACCACAGGTTGTGGCGAGGAAAGTCGAGAGGCACAGAACCACAGGTTGTGGCAGAACAGAGCTGAGATGCAGAGCCACAGAAAGTGGAAAGCAGAGCAGGAGGATAAGGCGGAGGTACACACAGCAGAGTGGGAAATTACAAATGAGAAACAGGAACGGACAGATACACAAACAGAACACAGATGAAGGCCTGCAGTATTGCAGCCCTCAGAGACAGGAAACACACAACCTGGCAGCTCAGTAGCAAGTGCTGAGGGGAATAGTTTGCTCAGGCATCCTCCAATGGGTGAGGATGCCTTAAGTATCAGAGGCCTCAAGGCTATTGGCCAGGAACACCCAAGGGAGGTGCACAGTCTCAATAAGAATCCGGAGTGGCTGGCGCCGCCCTCCTATGCACACAGCCAGGAAGTGTACACAGAGCAAGCCACCGTGAAGCACATGGCATGGAGCCGGCAGCAGACAGATCTCACAGGATGGCACTGGGTGAGTTGATGCAACAGGCAGGTGGGGAATGGAAGGCCATGCAGTGATGCCGGCAGGGTTGTTACAGGCACTGTGGGGTCATTATACTGTATATATCACAATGTGGAGTCATTATACTGTATGGATCACTGTGTGGGATCGTTATACTGTATGAAGCACTATGTTTGGTCTTTATACCGTCTGGAGCACTGTGCGGGGAAATTCTACTGTATGGAGCACTGTGGGGTCATTATACTGTATAGAGCACTGTATAGGGCCATAATGCTCTGTGGAGTACTGTGTGGGGAAATTATACTGTATGGAGCACTACGTGGGGCCATTATACTGTATGGAGCACTATATGGGCTCATTATACTGTTCGAAGCACTATGTGAGGTCCTTCGCAGTGTATGGAGCACTATGTGGGGTCATTATACTGTATGTAGCATTATATGGGGACATTATTCTGTATGGAGCACTATGTAGGGTCATTATACTGTATGGAGCACTATGTAGGGTCATCATACTGTATGGAGCACTGTGTGGGGTCATCATACTGTATGGAGCACTGTGGGCCAATTATACTGTATGAAGCACTATGTGGGCCCATTATTCTGTATTTAGCACTATGCGGGGTCCTTTGTAGTGTATGGATCACTATGTGGGGCTATACTGTATGGAGCATTGTGTGGGTTCATTATACTGTATGGCACTATGTGGGGTCATTGTACTGTATGGAGCACTTTGTGGGGTCATTATACTGTATGGAGCACTGTGTGGGGTCATTATACTGTATGGATCACTGTGTGGGGTCTTCATGCTGTATGGAACTCTATGTTGGGCCATTATACTGTAAGGAGCACTATGTGGGGCGATTTTACTGTATGGAGCACTAGTTTCGGTCATTTTACTGTATGGAACACTATTTTGGGTCATTATACTCTATTGGGTCATTACACTGTATGAAGCACTATGTTGGCCATTATTATGCTGTATGGAGCGCCAAGTGGGGCCCATTATGTTGTACAGAGCACCATGTGGGGCTCATTATGCTGCATGGAGCACCATATGAGGCTTATTATGCTGTATTGAGCACTATGTGGGGCCATTATACTGTTTGGAGCACTGTGTGGGGTTATTATACTGTATGGACCACAATGTGGGGCCATTATACTGTATGGAGCACTATATGGACCCATTATACTGTATGAAGCACTATATGGGCCCATTATTCTGTATTAAGCACTATTCGGTGTCCTTTGTACTGTATGGAGCACTATGTGGGGTCATTATGCTGTATGGAGCACTATGTGGGGTCATTATACTGTATGGATCACTGTGTGGGGTTATTATAATCTATGGAGTACTATATAGGGCCATAATACTGTATGGAGCACTGTGTCGGGAAAGTATACTGTACAGAGCACTGTCTTCCCATTATACTGTATTAAGCACTATGCAGGGTCCTTTGTAGTGTATGGAGCATTATGCAGGGTCCTTATACAGTATGGAGCACTATGTGGAGTCATTATAATTTATGGAGCACTATGTGGGGTTATTATTCTGTATGGGCACTTTGTGGATTCATTATTCTGTATGGAGCACTATGTGGGGCCATTATTCTGTATCGGGACTATGTGGGGTCATTACACTGTATGGATCACTGTGTGGCATCATTATACTGTATGGAGCACTATATGGGACTATTAAACTGTATGGAACACTATGTGCCATTATGCTGTATGGAGCACCCTGTGGTACCATTATGCTGCATGGAGCATTATATGGGGCCAATATTGTTTGGAGCACTATATGGGGTCATTATACCGTATGGAGCACTATGTGGGGCCATTATACCGTATGGAGCACTATATGCATCCCATTATGCTGTATGGAGCAATACATGGGGCCAATTATGCTGTAAGAGCAGTATTTGGGGCCATTGTATTGTGTGGAGCACCATGTGAGGTCATCACATTGTTCCATACAGTATAATGGGCCTCACATAATGTTCCATACAGCAGGGGTGTCAAACTGCATTCCTCGAGGGCTGCAAACAGGTCATGTTTTCAGGATTTCCTTGTACTCCCAACTCATTATTTGTGTAGGTGATTAAATTATCACCTGTGCAGTACAAGGAAATGCTGAAAACATGACCTGTTTGCAGCCTTAGAGGAATGCAGTTTGACACCCCTGCCATACAGTATAATGGCCCCACATGATGTGGGGCCCATTAAAGTGTTTGGAGCACTATGTGGAGCCATTATACTGAATGGATAGCTGTGTGGGGATTACAGTTGGAGAATCATACTGTGATGGTTGGGGTCAGCATTCATTGTCGGGGTGATTGAAGGAAGTGGGGTACAATAGGGTCATCATACAGTGTGTGTGGAGGGTACTGTGGGGGTATCATACTGTATTTGGGGGCACTTTTGTTTGCATCATACTTTAGTATCTGTATTTAACATTTTTTATCCTTTGTTAGTACATTTTTAAATTGAGCCATATGCTTTTTACTAGTGTTACATAACATATAATAGTATTTTTATTTTAAGATCTAGTAATTAAAATGTCCACATTTTTAATTTTGTCCCTGTGTCTTTGAGTTTGACATCTCTGCTGATTGTCTCATGCTCCATAATGGTTACAAAGGTCTTGTGGAGTTAATACCTTGACAGGTTAGAGCTATTTTTTGGGGTACAGACTTGAACCCCACAATATTAGGTGCGTCTAATATGACCGGTGTATGTATATGTATCATTAACTACTTGTCTGTCATTGATTAGATCAGTGACGAGGAATAACGTCCACATCTGTCTGCATGCAAAGCACGTCCAGCGATCAGTTATGGAGGACACTTTAGCCCGGTCTTCAGGAATTCTGCAGATGCCACAAGATCAGGTAGGGTTGTAATGATTGGATTATTCTCTTTAATTTCCATCAGTAACAGAGAAACCATCAAACGAAATGTGATCGGATCCACAAATGAAGAGTGGAGAATCCCTAGCGCAAGGTTCATAAAGCCTGTAGAAAGGGAAGCCTTCTGAGACTTAGAATAGGCGGCCTCACTGTAGCAACTCGCCGGCGGCTGAACAGCTACTGTGTGTAATTAAGACATTATGGAAGTCAGCGAGCCGCACAGCGAGGATGAGTCTGTTTTCCCCAAGCTTTCAAAACATCAACCCTCTACTCCAGAATATAGACAAAAGCCACGCCGTAGACTCCTGCCCCAGGTAATGAATGTTTTATGCACATAATCCATAGTATGGATTACCAGAACCCAGTATTTTAATGCAGTGAACAGATGCGAGCGGAGGGGTTTGCCAGATGTTCCCGTGCCCCGCAGTGTCACATCTGTAACTCTATACATTTCCTGGTAATTGTATGTGTAATGACGAACCACAAATGTTCCACTTAAATACCCCAAATTATATGGCTGGTTGAACCGACACAACACCGGTCAGAGGATACTATAGGTTTATTAAGCTGGATGTACAGGATAATGTCGATAACATGCTGGATGAATATACAGACAATCTGTTCATGGAGCGTTTCCAGATGTGCAGGAGGTGAGGTGCGTGGTTAAATCTAAAGGAAAGGACTACAAATGTTAAAAACAATATATATTAATAATAATAATTTTTATTTATATAGCGCCAACATATTCCGCAGCACTTTACAATTAAGCGGGGACATGTACAAACAATAAATTCGGTACGAGTTAAGACAATTTAAACAGTGACATTAGGGGTGAGGTCCCTGCTCGCAAGCTTACAATCTACAAGGAAATGGGACACAATAGGTGAAAAGTGATTGTTATTTCAGGTCTGGGAATTATAATAAATAGGGATTTTCATATAAAGCTGCATGATCCGGTCATCAGCCCATGTGTTTAAGTGCAATAGTCAAGTATCAAGTGCAGTTATGTGCATGGAGGGTGTGGAGACAGATGAATAGTAGGGTGCAGATTCAGAGTAATATTTGGAAGGAGGGAACAGGGCAAAGTTAGTTTACTGAGTAGTTGATGTGGTAGGCTTGTTTGAAGAGATGGGTTTTCAAAGCGTGCTTGAATAGGTCGGGGCTAGGTATCAGTCTTATCGTCTGGGGAAGTGCATTCAAGAGAGCTGGCACAGCACAAGAGAAGTCTTGGAGACGGAGGTGTGAGGTTCGGATTACGGGGGATGTTAGTCTTAGGTCATTTGTAGAACGGAGGGCATGTGTAGGGCGATAGACCGAGATGAGAGAGGAGATATAAGGCGGTGCAGAACTGTGGAGAGCTTTGTGGGTGAGAGATGAGTTTATACTGGACCCTGTAGCGAATGGGTAGCCAGTGTAATGACTGGCACAAGATGGAGGCATCGGTGAAGCGGATGGACAGAAATATCACCCTGGCTGCCGCATTCAAGATGGATTGGAGAGGAGAAAGTTTGGAAAGAGGGAGACCGATCAGAAGAGAGTTGCAGTAGTCCAGACGAAAATGAATAAGAGCGACAGTAAGAGTCTTAGGCTGGGTTCACATTGCGTTAGTGTGAGTCCGCTGACGGCATTCGTTACATAGCGGCAGTAACGCTATGTAACGGATCCGTTAGCGCACCCATTCACCGCCATTATGTAGCGCATCGCTAACGCATGTCATAATCGGCATGCGTTAGTGATGTGCCGTCATTCTGTGACGGACCATCGAACGCTGTCTGAAGCGTTTTCGGGTCCGTCACCGCTAGCGCAGATAGAGCATCTGCGCTAGCGCGATCGCATAAACGCTATCCTTTTTCGGCAATTATGTTAGCGCAGTGCAATCCGTTCAGCGCATACGGACTAACGCAATGTGAACCTAGCCTTAGCAGTTTCAAAGGTGAGAAAAGGTCGGATTCTGGAGATGTTTTTAAGATGCAGGTGACAGGAGCGAGTGAGTGATCGGATATAGGGAGTAAAGGAAAGTTCGGTGTCGAATATGACCCCAAGACAGCGGGCATGCTGCTTGGGAGTTATGGTTGAACCCTCCAGGGTAATTTCGATGTTGAGTAGAGTGAGGTTAGTAGAGGGGAGAAACACAAGAAGTTCCGTTTTGGAGAGATTTAGTTTCAGGTAGAGGGAGGACATGATGTTAGAGACAGCAGACAGACAATCCTTGGTATTTTGAATTAGGGTAGGGGTGATGTCGGGGGAAGAAGTGTATAATTGGGTGTCATCAGCATAGAGATGATACTGGAACCCAAATCTGCTGATTGTTTGTCCAATAAGGGCCGTGTAAAGAGAGAAGAAGAGGGGGCCCAGGACTGAGCCCTGCGGAACCCCGATAGTAGGGGGACGAGGAGAGGAATAGGAGCCGGCAAAAGATACAGTGAAGGAGCGGTCAGAGAGGTAGGAGGAGAACCAGGAGAGGGCTGTGTCCTTGAGGCCTATGGAGCGGAGCATAGTGAGAAGGAGCTGGTGATCCACAGTGTCAAATGCGGCAGAGAGATCCAGGAGAATCAGCAGAGAGCAATGACCTTTGGATTCAGCTGTTATTAGATCATTAGAGACTTTAGTGAGAGCAGATTCAGTGGCGTGTGAAGAGCGGAAACCAGATTGTAAGGGGTCGAGAAGAGAGTTATCCGATATATTAGGAAATTGCAAACCCAATCGGTGAAATATGTATGTTCTTAGGTGGTCATTCACATAAAAGAGGCTCTTTCGCCAATATTTACATGATGAACTGGTCACTTCATGAAGTGGCTGAAGATCTGATCAAAACTTAGATATTTTATATTGGTGTGTAAAGTTTATATGCTAATTTCCACCACCACCAAGAAGTATTAACTGATTTTTCTTCGAGGGTGTTTAATTTCTCTACAGCAGGACGTTGCCCAGTCATAAGAAGCAGCGTCATACTAGGGTGGGAGGAAGAAAACTCACCCAGAAGAGGTCAGACCCCGCTTTCTCTGTGTGATTAACCCGATCACACAGATCTCACTATGATTAAAAGTGCAGGGAGAGGACCGCTGCTATGTAATGACCTTACATACATGGCTTACATGTATCCCAGGGGAATAATGCCATGATACCTGGAATGGATGCATGGAAATTTATGTGATACTCTGCAGCTCTCATCTCACAGCAGTGACAGTGCAGGGGGAGGAGAGCAGACCCGTGTGTCATTGCATAAGCCGATCAGCATCTATCCCAGATACACAGCTCTGAGAAATCTCATTGAGAAAGCCAGTTCTGATTTCCTTGGGGGTGTTTTTCATTTTCCCCTGTATGATGCTGCCTGCTTATGATTGGTCAACATCATGCAGGAAAAAAACTGAGATTCTCTGCTAAGACCCCTGTAGTTACAGTTATATGAAAAAGTTTGGGCACCCGTATTAATCTTAATGTTTTATAAAAATTGGGTTTTTTGCAACAGCTAGTTTCATATATCTAATAACTGTTGGACACAGTAATGTTTCTGCCTTGAAATGAGGTTTATTGTACTAACAGAAAATGTGCAATCTGCATTCAAACAAAATTTGACAGGTGCATAAGTATGGGCACCCCACCAGAAAAGTGACATTAATATTTAGTAGATCCTCCTTTTGCAAAAATATCAGCCTCTAGTCGCTTCCTGTAGCTTTTAATGAGTTCCTGGATGAAGGTATTTTTGACCATTCCTCTTTGCAAAACAATTCCAGTTCAGTTAAGTTTGATGGTCGCCGAGCATGGACAGCCCTCTTCAAATGATCCCACAGATGTGTAACTTCAAACGGACTGTAACTGTACACGCAAAGAAACTGTAGACTTTACTGGAAGGGAATTGATTATTGTGTTGGTACTTCCAGCTAAGGTAAAGGAGAAAGAGCTGTATCTGGGAATATGTGCTTACATGGTTGGTATTCGAATGGTGACATCCCATGCACCTCCATTCAAGTGTAACCTAAGAAAGTTCGCAATGCTTTGGTCGGGCTAGCCTAGAGTACTAAATGTGATGCCGTACCAGGGTAGTGCAAACCGTTTTACTCATCTCTAGTGCACATCACTTATCTACCAGAACTAAATAGACTAAAACTCTCAAGTTATCAGGAAACGTCCACTGGGTCATCAAATGCTCTGATTCGGAGCAGGGAGTGATTACATGTGCAACTGCCCTATAGTAGAAATGCCTCTCCCTCCTCCTTAAAGAGGACCTGTTAGCAGGTCTAAGAAGGATAATGTTTGTTCTTCCCTTCTATATTTTTTTTTAAGGGAATCTGTCAGCAGGATCAGCCCTTATGAGCCGTCTATATGGGCATGTAGGTAATAGTAAGCTGAATAAAATGATATATTGATATCTGTGATCTGATGTCTTATTCCAGAAAAATCCACGTTTTCTTAAATGAGCCATTAGGATCTATGGGCCGGACATAGATCTCCCTGAGGATCTGCCTCCAGAGGTTATTGTAAATGAAAGGGGGGTGCTAATAGTGTGAGACATGTAGATCACGACAGCGGACTGTTAGTCATTACATGTCTCACATAAAGATAACATAAATTATTCTATGCCACCAAAAGATATAATATATATATATAATGTATAATTATTTACACCTCTGTTTTTTCGTACCATTTCCATTTGACCCAAAAAATAAAGATAAAAAAGCCGGTGATTCTGTACAACTTTAGGACAAAACATTTTATTTATTATCAGTTTAATATCATACATCCTTCACAAATGTATTTATTAATATTACAGTCTCTGTCTTCATTTAAAAGTTCTGTATTTCATCATCTACATCTCCCCTAGGACCGGAGGCTTCCTACCTCTGTGGCCAGATAAGACTTTCTATACATGGCTGTGCCTACTGGCAGTAAAAGAGTTAAGTTATCTGTAAATGAGGTAACATTTCACAGTACAATTTTCTTCAAGTTGTAAAGAACTAAATTTTGCTTTTTTTTAGGTTTGTTTTTCTTTTTTTGTTAAAATAAAAAAGTAGGAAAAAAAGGGTCTTTACAAAGAAAAATCCCACCGTCAAAGAAAATATGCTCCATCTCCGACATTCTGGACACTGTCTGGTCCAATGTGTGTGTGTTAAAAAAAGGAGTAGTGGGGAACTGGATATGCTGGAAACTTCATAACTGGTAATAGAACCATCCTCTTGGGGATACCTGAAAATAAATAATATCACAGTAAGTACACCGGCCTCACCGTACCACAGTCAGGACTTTGGACCTCTCCTCTTTTTCCTCCCAGCTGATTTTAGCTCATCTTTGTGTTGGGGAGCTTGTATCTCCTCTCTGCTGATTTATGATCACCCATCAGAGCTGAGCTCACACACTGAGTCCCACTTAACTTATATTGCAGCCAATATATTTGCAGGGAAGCAAAGGGCCAAATGGTGCAAAATTTGTAACGGAACGTACTTGAAAATACGTTTAAAAGGAAAGTGTAATCAGAAAATGACATCGATTAAATGTGTTTTTTAATATCACAATAGGTATGAAAAAAAAAATTCCCAATGATCACTGGGGCTATTTTAGACTATAATTTCCTGTCTTTTTCGGAAGAGTTTTCAGCAGTTTTGTTATCATCAGAGGCAGGTTTACAATGATAGATCACACCTCCATATATTTGGATACGTGCTCACGATCAGTGGCGGGCTTTCAAGCAGCTGAATTTCTGCTGGAATCCCGAACCTTAGGTAACTTGCGTTTTTCTTTGCGCATTTGTCTCGCTTTGGTTGGATAGATTACATGTGCAAAGATATAGATAGAGAGATGTCCATGAGATCAGTGCTGTGTGTGTAGTTTACTGTATATGTATTAACCTAATTAAAAAAATAAAATAAAATGTGCTCCCCCCTATTTTTGATAACCAGCCAAAATAAAGCAGACAGCTGCAGGATGATGATAGGATGGGAAGGTCCATGGCTATTGGCCCCCTCCCAGCCTAAAAATACCAGCAATCAGCCACCCCAGAAATTGAGCATCACATTAGATGCGCCAATTCTGGCGGTTTGCCCGGCTCTTTCTGATTACAGTAGCAATAACGGTAATGGTAGTTGGGGTTGATGACAGCTTGTGATTTGGCAAAAAAACACAGCTGTCATTAGGCCACAGGGTTAGTAATAGAGAGGTGTCTATCAGACAGCCCCATTACTAACCAAGTAACAAGAAATTAAAAAACACAGGAAAAAAAATATTCAAATAAAGGGTCCAACACTATCTCTCATTTACCAATTTACTTTAAAAACAAACAAACAAAAAAATATCCCATGATGGTCCGAAGTAATCTACCGAATACGAAGTAGCCCAAAAAAGGATAACTGAAATACCTAAAAATACAGAAAAAAAAACCCAACAGACATTAACTCATTCATCAATTTATTACCCAAAATGTTCCCACGAAGCTCCGATGTAGCCTATGTTCCCCGAATCTGTCTCCACGTATAAGAATACCAGTAGTGTGTCCACTATTCACAGGCGCCGGGTAGTGACGTCAACGCTCATCAGAGCCGCCAGGTCTTGCTGCGCACTGCAAGAGCCAGCGACGACGATGTGTTGTTGTCAGTACCCGGCACCTGTGAATAGCAGTCACCACACTGCTACTCACAGGTGCCAGAGGCAAGGAACGTAGACTACATCGGAGCTTCGTGGGAACTTTTTTGTTAATAGATTGGTGAACGAGGGACAGTCTCTTGTTTTTATTTCTGTCTTTCAGGTTTACATTTCTGGACTACTTAGGATTTGGTGGATTACGGCGGACCTGCGTGAGATATATATATATTTTTTCCAATAAATTGGTGAACGAGGGATAGTGTGGTGGCATCTTTAGTCAAATAGTGTTTTTTCTTGTGTGGTTTTTATTTTTGTAATTACCAGGTTAGTAATGGGAGAGTCTGATAGAAACCTTCATTACTAACCCCAGGGCTTAAAGGGACTCTGTCACCTGAATTTGGCGGGACTGGTTTTGGGTCATATGGGCGGAGTTTTCGGGTGTTTGATTCACCCTTTCCTTACCCGCTGGCTGCAATATTGGATTGAAGTTCATTCTCTGTCCTCCATAGTACACGCCTGCGCAAAGCAATCTTGCCTTGTGCAGGCGTGTACTATGGAGGACAGAGAGTGAACTTCAATCCAATATTGCAGCCAGCATGCAGCCAGCGAGTAAGGAAAGGGTGAATCAAACACCCGAAAACTCCGCCCATATGACCCAAAACCAGTCCTGCCAAATTCAGGTGACAGAGTCCCTTTAATGGTAGCTGTGTTTGTTGACAAATCACAGCTGTCACCCTCCCCAATACCATTACCCCGATTGCCCTGGTGCGGTGGAAATTGGGAATAGCCGGGCAATTGGTGTATCTAATGTGATGTGCCAATTCTGGGGCGGCTGTGGGCTGGTATTTTTAGGCTGGGAAACGCTCAATACCAAAGGACCGTCCCAGCCTAATAATATCAGCCCCAAAATGTCTGCTTTACCTTGACTGGTTATCAACAATAGAGGGGGCCCACATCATTTTTTAAAATTTATTAGGTTAAACAAGGCTAAAAATGCCTGCTTAAATGCGCTTAAAAAAACACATGCGTTACAACTGCGGATTTTCAGGATCTCAAGCAAGTTTATGGGGAAATTCTGCACAAAAGACTGAGCGTTCCTGCAAGAGAAATTCACATGCTACGGCTCGGAACCTGCACCGTAGGTGATTTTACGCACCATAAAAAAGCACAATGGGCATGGGATTCCTATTCCTCCCATCCACTGTGGTTGTACTGTATAATGCAGAATACTAGTATTACTGATCGCGGGCACGCGGTCTTAGAGGTTGTTAGAGAAGACTGCTCCTCTACAAGAGCCTTTTCACATCAATTTTCGATATTCCACTGCCTGTATGTATAACCATATATAACACATCCTGCAGGACGGACTTGCGCTCCCAATGTTCATTCTTTACGATATTCTAGAAAATAATTGGTGACAACACTATACTGACTGGGCAGCGGATACAAGAACTGCTCCGTGTACATCCAGGCCGCAGCCTCATCAAAAGACAAAATGTCATTATTCTTCTTCGTATGGCTATTGTTCTATGCTATTGTACATGGGAATAATGGCAAACCGAAGGGTGCAGTCTCCCCGCGGTGTGTACTGGCACCGCCGGGCTACGGCAAAAACAAGTGTTTATGCAACACAGCAAGGGAAATGCAAAAAGTGGAGTGTTAACCGGAGAAGCCGGCGCTGAAAAGCGGGGACACAGCATGGCGTTAGAGTAAAAGTCCACACAAATAGCAGAATTTCAAGTTTTTCTGGGCAGACATAAACACATACTTTTTAGTATATTATATGTGAACTTGTTGCCGCCGGCACCTGTAATCACCTGTAATAATGATAGCTCTTCTATTAGTAAGTGCTATGAATAAGATGCAGATTATTACTAAACCTTATCTCATTGCCGCCAGAAAGTCCATGATGATGGAGTGGGTGACTACAGACTCTCTCATGTCAGAGAAATTGTCCGATGATATAAAAGACACTTGGATCAAACTTTTGAGAATCATCTTACTGTGATCCGATTCTCTCGGCTGAGAGAATTGTATCACAGGGAAGAAGAGGGAGAACTTAATGTTTCCATCTTCTCCATTGTCTGCACTCAGATGACATCAGGGTACACTTCAATGGTTGACACGAACCCATAGACTTGTATGGACGTGCTTGATCTGATTATTAGAGACACTCACAGCATGCAGAAGAAAATAATCGCAGATCTGAACTGTTCCATAGTATAACATTGGGCAAAGTGCTGTCCGATAAAACATCAGAGAGGACTCGGCCATGTTCTACGCTCGTCTGAGTGTGGCCTAAGCGAATGCCCCCATCTACTAAGCGGAGAGTGGCCACATGCTCTTTCCTTGCACTGCTCTGTATCTGCCTTGTTTCTCCAAAATAAGACCTAACACGAAAATGAGTCCTAGCATGATTTCATAGGATTCTTGGAGTTAGCCCTAGTTATAGTTAGGGGGTGAGGATGGTGGCAATTGCCCACTCTCTCTTAGGTGACCCCAGCATTTCTATTCCAAGGTTAGGACTGTGTAAGGACCTTGGGTGACAACTTAGCAAAAGAATTTAATTTGCCTGCATTAAAATTTCAGTTTTCTTTCATCTCTTTATGTGAGGACAAGGACTGCTGAAGCAAACCGTTCTGTGTCACAGTGACACAGGACCATGTTACAGAACGGTTTGCCTTTCTTCGATGTCGTGTCCAAACCTGCACCCCTTTGGTCGTACCCCTAAGCAAATTCTGCTTCTTCCCCACCAAGCGTGTCCCACATATAAACATTAGTGGATGCTACAGTTGTCTAGTTCATCCCCCAATGGTGCCCTCCATTTAGCATAAACCCTACATTAGTACTGTGCTTCATGAATCCCATCGGAGTCTCTTGGAGGTGAGTACAAGACGGGTGAGGAGAGCTGGCAAAGGAACTCAGAAGAGGCTAGAGCCATCACGGTCCACACATAAGGAATAAAACAGAACATTTCATTTCTGTGCTACTGATTGGTGCAAATGGATTTGCAGAACCTGGTCCATTGGCCACATCCGTGATCTCTGACTGCTGGATGGGAGCCCTGAGAGCCGGCTCTTACCGGACAGCATCCCGGGCTTCTCTTGTGACTAGCCGGCCTGGGGCAACCACATGAAGAGTCACCAGGAGGTAGGATTCAGTCCTCAGGGCTCCCGGCCAGCAACCACAGATTGCTCACATGGCCGATGGACAGAGTCCTGCGAATTGATTCGCACCAACTGGACAAGTAAATTGTACATATTAGTTTAGGTTCTCTTGCTTTAACTTATACTTTGGATTGTGAGAATAATGGATGCCGCAGCACATACGTGTACATACCGTAAGCAGGTGCAGCAGCGCTGTATCCATAGGGGGCTGCGTAACCTAAAAAGACAAACAAAGTCCTGAATATCCTATTCCATGTATATAGGGTTACATCAGTGTGGAGTAGACATAGGAGAATCAATTAGCATCGATTAGCAGGACTCCGGTCCATCGGCCAGGTCAGCGATTGCTGCACAGGACTCCTGCAAATCTCCTCGCCTCCCTGCTCTTGTGATGGGCTGGTGCGATGTGTGTAGGTCCCACTACAGTGATGATGGCGCACCAGCCCGGCTGATCAATAAGAGCAGGGAACTCCGGCAGATGAGGACATTAACAGGTCTCCTGTCCTGCAGTCACACATTACTGACCTGGCGATGGAGCGGCGTCCTGCAAATCGTCTCTTCCAGCTCTAGGGAGGACTATATAGAACGCCCATGTCTGTTAGAAATACTGGGGTCCCTGTGATCAGTACCTTGACATTGGAAAGATGAGGCTCACAAACACATTAAGGGCCTGGTTAATTAATTATGGTATTTCACTTGCAAGCGTTAATTATCGGAATCAACTACGTAAGATGCGTCCAAATAAGAAGTGCACGCCGCTTGATGAAATAGACTAGCAGAAAAACACCACCTTACAAAATATTTGTGCAACCTTTGAGTTGTGGAATTTTTTTACGACCTATGAAGGCATTTCATGCCAGAAAACTGGAGACAACACCTTCACGACCCGGGGCCCATAATATAAAAATACCCGGCATCATGTATTCTGCACCGATCAGTCACAGCCAGCAGTATAGTGCAGAGCTGCAGTTACAAAGCGTCAGCGTGGAGATACGAGGCTATCACACACCTGTACGCTCCACAGTGTGGGCGAGGGCTGTATACTTCTGCATTGTGCCTTCAGTATGTGTATATATATTTTATAAAAAATATATACACACCTAAGATTATCGGCCAATGCTGCAGACAAATGGCAACCAGCAGGACTATGAGTTCAGCTCTGCCGTATAATGCTGACTGTAACTCAGGAACAAGTAATGTAATTACAGAGTTTTGTTCAACTTTTTCACTAATATTAAATCAATATGTAAAATAGTGATCAATGGCGCAGTGAAACATTACATTTCCAGGATTTCCTCAGTATTGGAGGACATAATGCCATCATCTATACAATAGAAAGGAAATCCTGGGAACATGATCTGTTGGTGGCTCCACAGTGTTAGAAAAACAGCGATTGGGCATATGAAAGTCCAACATGCCCCATCCTTGCTTTCTCTGACAATAGACATCGAGATCTGGTCGGGCTGCACTGATACACATTCAATAGTTAATTGCATCTCTACAAAATGCCTTCATTTGATGTGTATGGCCAATTAAGACTCATTTTGAAATAGACTGTATACCTGGAGTAATGTAACCAGGAGCAGCTGCAGCGCCCACAAAAGTTCCCCGCGTCAATGCCACTCGTCCACGTCCCCGGGCTGCCTGCACGGCCGCAGATACCGCTGTGCTGACCACTCCTTTTGTCTGGGGGGATAAAAGTGAAATAATTAACCAGAGAGAGAGCAGCGCAGACTGCGGCTCACCATGGAGGGCCGGTCTGTGAAATCATTTACATCCATGTATTATTCTTGGTGAAACACTCAGAAAACAGATGTCTGTAGAGTACGGCGCTTCCTAGACTAATGCAGAAATAACCCCCGTTTCCTACCGGTCTACTTAACAGCTGCCCAGGGAGAGCGCAGAGCTTTACTTTGCTGCTTCCTGTTCAGACTGGGGACAAGTCGTACACCAGCGAAATGATCTCCCGCAACACATTAACTTCTCCATCCAAATGGAAGCGGAGCGCGCGGGGAAAGATAAAGTGGCTGAATTAATCTCCTCACTGTCTTTATAATGAAAATGAACAGTTAACTACATAATTAATGCAATGTATCTGTGCTCTATAAAAGCCCCTGTGTAACACTCGGGAAGCATCGGCCCGTTTTGGCCTCATTTACACGCCACAACACGAATGGTCGGACTCCTTAATGTGCTGCTTTATGGAGATCCTGCAGGCAAAGAAATGGCAGGATAAACGTGAGAATCGTGATTACACTCCAGAACTATACGAATATCTAATCACTGTTACTGAACATTTTATGATGCACAATTGCTGCTTGCTTGAGGGGGATTTTTACTTACAGGTTTGAGGGGCATTAATGGGGGCAAAGATCTCGCCCACTTCAGCTAATCTGTATTTATGTTAGCGGGAGGATATGTTTATTTTTTCTTTATAACAATTCTTTTGCTTCTCATATTTGCTGGTCCGGCAGATACATAGACGACATTTAGATTTTGGACGGGTGATGTATCGTCCTCTTTCCAATATTTATCTCCTATTTCAAAATAATTGTAATCTTTTTGGAACTTTTTGGGATATTATGTATAGAAAAGAAACAGCAGCCAACACATTGCTTCGAGCTACCATCCACCACATACCATTAAAGGGAATCTGTCAGCAGGTTTTTGCTATACAATGTGAGAGCAGCATAATGTTGGAGCAGAGAGCCTGATTCAAGTGATGTCAGTTGCTCAGTAGTTTGCTGTCGTTTTAATACAATCAGTGTTTTATCAGCAGGAGATTACAACTGAAGGACTAGGTGTCACATGCAGGCCAGTCAGGCTAATCTGTAACTCCACCCCTACCACTTTTTGGCAGCTTGCTGACAATGCACAGTGTATACAGAAATCGGCCAATCAGTCGCGTGGGCAGGGTTATACACAGCTCAGCATTCTGAGCACTAGCAGAGAAAATAGGGATTCTAGCAAAACTGCACCAAGCAGCCCAGTAAGTGAAAAATCACTGGAATCAGGATCTCTGCCCCTACATGATGCCGCTCTCAGATTACATGGGAAATACCTTCTGACAGACTGCCTTTAAATACATTCCTGTGGAGCCTGCTCTAACACTAACCAAAACAAGAAACATATTGTAGATACAGTGGGGAAAGTAAGTATTTGATACTCTGCCGATTTTGCAAGTTTTCCCACCTACAAAGAATGGAGAGGTCTGCAATTTTTATCGTAGGTGCATTTCAACTGTGAGAGACAAAATCTTAAAATAAAGAACAGAAAATCACATAGTATGATATTTAAATACTTAAATTGCATTTTATTCATATATTGGCCACCTCCCAGACTAAGAACATAAGCCTTCAGCCGCCCCAGAAATGGCGGATCCAGTACATGTGCCAATTCTGTAGCTTAGCCTCCACTCTTCCGACTTGCCCTGCTGGTGTGGTGGCAAGTGGGGGTAATAATAGGGTTGATGTCAGTTTTGTAATGTAAGCTGACATCAAGCCCAAGTGTTATTAATGGAGAGTCGTCTATAAGACACTCCCATTACTAACGCCGTAGTCAAATGTAATAAAAACACACAGAAAAAAAGTCCTTTATTTGATCTTACTCTGGGAGGAGGCCAATACCCATGGCCCCTTCCTGCACTCTTGCGGCTCTGCCTGCTCTGTACCTTTGTGGCTTGATCTCTACTCCGCACTCCTGAGGTTCTGCTCCATTCTGCTCTGCTCCGGTTGCTGCACTAATCTCTTGCTGCAGCTCCTTTCCGCAATCCTTGCGGTTCCACTCTGCTTAGCTTCAGCAGTATCTCTTGCTGCAGCTCCTCTCCACATTCCTTGTGGCTCCGCTCTGTTTAGCTTTTATTGCTGTGCTATCTCATGCTGCTCTACCGCTCCTATTCGCAGCCTTACAGTTCTCTTCCAGTCTGAACAGGTCCCAACCTGTTCCCTCTTACTTCTTTCATACTACATATCCATACCTGCACCTCCTGTGTGAACAGGTCCCTACCTGTTCCTTCATATTACATTTCCGTACCAGCACCTTCAGTGTGAACAGGTCCCTTCCTGTTCTTCCTAACTACATATCCGTACCTGCACCTCCAGTGTGAACAGGCCCCTACCTGTTCATTCATACACCACATCAACCAGTCCTGTGTTCTCTGCCGTGCCCTCCAATCCAGTGTTCCTGTCAGTCCTGCCGTGCCTTCCAGTCCTGTGTTCCTGCCTTCCTTGCCAGTCCTGTGTTTCCTGCCGTGTCTCTGCCAGCCCTGTGTCTCAGCCGTGCCAGCCTACTCGTCTGAGTTTCAGCCGTGCTCTTCTGCCAGTCCTGCCTGTTGCCCACACCAGTCCTGGTGTTCTTGTCTCCCAAGTGGGATGAGCAGCCACAGCCAGACACCACCCTGGAGTAGCACCTGGCAGCTGCCTGCTGCACAAGCCTGTCCTCACCATCAGAGGCTCCAGTGAGAACCCAGGCAGCTGTCATAGTCACGCCCCTTCCAGGGTAGTCTGGTTTGTGGCACAGTGGGACCACAAACCCCCCGAGCTCACGCCCACCAGTCAGGGCGTGAGCGTGACAGCCATTAATATCAGCCTGCAGCTGTCTGCCTAGCCTTTGCTAGTTATTAATTATAGGGGAGACCGCACGTCATTTTTTTTTGTAGGGGGGGATCACTCCTTGTTAATAACCAGTAAAGGCTAAGTAGACAGCTGTGAGCTGATATTAAGTGCTTGGGAAGCTCCATGTTTATTACCCACCTTCCCAGATAATAAACAGCCCCCAGCTGTTGGCTTTCCCTCAACTGGTTAAGAAAAATTACGAGGGACTCCGCACCATTTTTTTTCCTTGTATTTAATTATCTACATACATGTACAGTAAGCTACACACGCACTGCAGTGATTACCGTATATACTCGAGTATAAGCCGAGATTTTCAGCCCAAATTTTTGGGCTGAAAGTGCCCCTCTCGGCTTATACTCAAGTCACAGTCGGCGGTGGGGTCGGCGGGTGAGGGCGCTGAGGCATACTTACCTAGTCCCAGCGATCCTGGCGCTCCCCGCCTGTCCCACGGTCTTCGGTGCTGCAGTTCTTCCTCTATCAGCGGTCACGTGGGACCGCTCATTAGAGAAATGAATAGGCGGCTCCACCTCCCATAGGGGTGGAGCCGCCTATTCATTTCTCTAATCAGCGGTAACGGTGACTGCTGATAGAGGAAGAAGCTGCGGCACCGAAGACAGCTGTCCGGGGGAAGGAGCCGGACGCCAGGACCAGGTAAGTATGTAATATTCACCTGTCCGCGTTCCAGCCGCCGCTCCATCTTCCCGGCGTCTCTGCGCTCTGACTGTTCAGGTCAGAGGGCGCGATGACGCATATAGTGTGCGCGGCGCCCTCTGCCTGATCAGTCAGAGCGGAGACGCCGGGACCGGACGCTGGGAGCTGCAAGCAAGAGAGGTGAGTATGTGTTTTTTTTTTTTTTTTTTACTGCAGCAGCAGCAACAATGGCAGAGCTTTCTATGGGTCAATATGAACGGTGCAGAGCACTATATGGGGCAGAGCTTTCTATGGGGCAATATGAACGGTGCAAGAGCACTATATGGGGCAGAGCTATAGGGCAATAATGAACGGTGCAGAGCACTATATGGGGCACCGCTATAGGGCAATAATGAACGGTGCAGAGCACTATATGGGGCACAGCTATAGGGCAATAATGAACGGTGCAGAGCACTATATGGGGCACAGCTATAGGGCAATAATGAACGGCGCAGGGCACTATATGGGGCACAGCTATGGGGCAATAATGAACGGCGCAGGGCACTATATGGGGCACAGCTATAGGGCAATAATGAACGGCGCAGAGCACTATATGGCACAGCTATGGGGAAATAATGATCTATTTTTATTATTGAAATTCACCGGTAGCTGCTGCATTTCCACCCTAGACTTATACTCGAGTCAATAAGTTTTCCCAGTTTTTTGTGGCAAAATTAGGGGGGTCGGCTTAAACTCGGGTCGGCTTATACTCGAGTATATACGGTATATATCTCAATGACCTCTATCAATCCATCTCTGTATATAAGATTGTTTTATTAGCTAGTAAACTAGCTTGAAATGACAGAGAATGACTGTATGTAAAAAGCGGATGTTAAAAATGCGTTGCATACAGATGCTAGGTGAGAAAAATTGCGTTGTACTTGCATGACACTAGTCCGACTTTTCAGGAACATCGATCGGATTGTTTTAATTTAAGCTGATGTGTGTGAGCCGTAAAAATGAGAATACCGGAGCATATTGCAGACAGTTCACACTTTCAATTTTGTCTGGCCCAGAGATCTTAACAGCTCATTTACATTTTAAGAAAAACGTGTATTTCTCTGGGATAAAACATTGTATCACAGATATCAAGGCATCATATTATTCAGCTTCCTATGAGCTATATTCCCATAGACTGCTTAGGGCGGTTGATACTACTGCCAGATTCCCTTGAAAAGTTCGCTAGACTCAAAATGCGTCAGTATTTTCCTATGCTATTATTTGAGTTTTTGCTTTTAATTTGCTGACCTGGATTCAGAATCCTTTCTCCTCCCTTTGAACAGAGCTGCTTGATACCTCATAAGCCTTATCCCCAGGAACCAGACTGAACACCGCAGATATATTGGATGGGATGAGCTGTATCCACAAACCTTCTTATGCTACTATCTCAGTAAAGCCGGGATCACACACAGCGAGATACGGCCGAGTCTCGCAGGTTAAAACCAAGCTCTGGCACGGCGTGCGGCCGCATAGCAATACATGGAGCCGCACGCTCCGCTCCGGAGTGCCGGTGCCAGAGCTTGGTTTTAACCTGCGAGACTCGGCCATATCCCGCTGTAGTGTGTCTCCGGCCTAAGAGGGTTTATCCATCTGGTCGTCACCTGTGTGCACACTAGAGTTCACCATTTTAGGGGTAAACTAATATGGGGCGTTCGCTAAGGAATTCAGCAATCAAAACCACCAAGAAACATACAGATTCTGTAGTGATGGCTTCGATATTCAGAGAGGCGCCTTAACGGGGTGAACCAAGGTTTAAGAACACGGCTGCATTCTAAAAAGAAACCAACTAACCCACCGCCGGTCGACAATTGCTTGTGGTATTACAGGTCTGCAACATTTACCTTAATGGAGAGAAGATGCAATACCAGAAACAACCTGTAGGCCATTTTGGTTTTGTGTTTTTTTCCTACTCCTAAACAATCTGACGATCACGCGATCACTGGCAGTAGTGGCCGCCCTGCTGCCTTTCTTGTATGTCCAGCACTGTGTATAGAAAGATGAGTGACGCAGAGACTGTATCGTACCGTCACTGACGCGGGCGCACCCCACCTTTAGTTGCACGATTTCCCTTATAGTTGTTATTCCATGGTGTTGTAAAATGCGGCATGTTAGAAGTAAAGAACAAACTAAGATATTCTTCATTATCGCCTGGATTTAGTTTAGCTCAAGAGTAGAAAAAACAAACAAACCAGACAATATCCCTACAACTATACTCAGCAAGGCTTTGGCATAGAGAACACAGGTAGCTCCACGCTGCAAACGAGATTCCCCCAGGCAAACCGCGCAACAGCAAAGTCAATACATTCCCAGCCGGGGATCAAAGAGGAAGCAGGAGAAGAATCTGTCTCCAGACACTTCCAACTTGTAACCTCAGTATCACTATGGCGCTCTGGCTTTTAGACGACCCCTTCCCCTCTACTTTTCACATAACACTTGTCTTGAAATGTGTGATTATCCAACGCGAGAAAATTGCTGTTATAATTTATTTTTGTGTCTTTGGTCCCCATCTGTGTCCTTTTAAAAAATCCAAGGGGTAAAGTTTCTCCTTATGTAGAGTGACATGCCAAAGTGAGGAGACTTTTAGGCTGCAATGCTCCTCTGGGTAATATGCAAATTATCTCTTCAATAATGGCACATCACTAACTTTGAAGCTCTGGTGGAGGTCTACATCATCCATGACAGAAAAACCTATGCTGCTGCATCTTCCATGACTGGAGTATGAACAATGGGGGCCGTTTTACTAAGATACACGCGACAGAGGCCTAGATGATCTCCAATAATGATGATCGACCTGTAGGTAGGTCACTGATATCAGATCGGTGGCGGCAGCCCCAATATAACTGCTAGTAGCTCCGACAGCGGCCAGATGTAGACGTTGTGAAGAAGAGGACCCCAGTACTGATAATGGCCGCTCATGGGCCCTCGGTCAGCTCATATTCATTTCATTTGCAGCAGCCACTAAACAGTGTGATGGAGTGAGCGGTGGCGGTCCTCTCGGTACTCCAATTACATCTGGTCCCAGCCGGTGCTATAAACTCCTGATCGATGGAGGATGCGGGTGCCAGCTCATACAATAAGCTGACTTTGACCTATACTAAGAGCTTATGGAGACATCCGTGCAAATCGGTCAGAGTACAGACCACCAATGCACTGACTAACCGCGGGTCTTCCAGAAATGCATGAAGCTGTCATGCTTCGGTCAGGATAGCCGAGGCCAGTCTGTGTATTGTGGTCCGATTTTGCACCATTGTTCATGGACATGTGCATGATCCGTAAGGATAGATCAATGTGGTGAAAACCCCATTTAAAAGGGTTGTTCACTACTTGGACAATCCCTGGTACTATATAGACAGCCTGTACTCCCCTCCGGTGCCGACATCACTCCAATCGTGTCTCTTACTGGATGATCTCCGTCACTAACCTAAGGTGCACGGTTCCTGCTAACGTATACATATAACGTAGAAATCTGCCTTACAGTCGTCTGGCTACAGACTGTGCAGCTAAGCAGATGACTGCACTACAAATCCCCATTTGGACAACTCGTTCATAGTAAACGAGTATTTCTTACAACCGATTATTGGCTTGTGTAAAATATATAATGGCATGTCAAAGAAGAAATGACTCATTTGTCGTGTGATTGGATCGTTCTCACAGCGACATCATCCTGTGTAAACAGGCGAACTGCGGCAGAGAACAATAGCACTATGTGCACAGAACAATTGTACTCACTATTGTTCCGGTCGGCCTAAACGGGCCATTTACCAACCACCGATTAGCTTATTTATAGCTGATCGGTCGTCAGGTGCAAATGGACCTTTAGACTAAACTGTCAGAGAATAAAACCTGATTTTATTATTAATGGTAATCTCAGATTACTGGCACCTGTGGAATAATCTTTTTCTTCTTGATATTCGCTGCATTCGGCCCAGAGAATAGTTTTTCGAGAGCAGCGAGTGCAGCACTGGCTTTTGCGACTTTCTTGTTTGGACCGGCGCCTCTGAACTTCTGTGCGTCCACTTCAACCTGTGATACAAAGGAACAGAGATTCTGATTGGAATCAATTTTTAACTAATCAAAATCGGTCTATGCTGGGACCATGTGCCGAATTATTGGAAATGCTAGACTAGCACCGATATGTACAGATTAGTGTATTCTTTGCTGATGAGGTGCACATCAAGCCTGGCACAAGTTATCAGTGGCTAAAATAATGACGTAAAAATCAACTATCTGCTACAGTCCGGTGCCTCGGGCTGCAGGTATCAATCAGGTCCTTTATATTGTAATCTGGAATGGAATTAGTTTTGTCCAAAAAATGATCAGAATCAGGTGTTCGGTTGAAGGGCCTCTCCTATAAGATGTCCTAGACGTGGACTCCACCATGAACCACTGGGCAAAAAATGACCAGTACCTAAAAATATCAGCGTATTAAATAACTTAAAAGGGGTTGGTCCGAATAATAGAACAGGTCTGCTTTTTTTTCTTGTTCATGGGTCGTCTTTGGTATCACAGCTGTAATACCAAACATAGTCCTTCCACAAGGGTGGCGCTATTACTTTAAAAAAAAATCCTAGACATCCCCTTGAAACATAGGGGGTTGAAAAAAAAAAAAAAAAAAAGTAGTAGATAAATCCATATCCCACAGAATCCGTAACTTACCTCCATTACAAATCGCTTATCATGACTCCCCCCACTCTCCGATATCAACTCGTATTTCAGCCCTCTTCTCTTCTCATTTAGCTCCATGACGGGATTTTTCCCGCTGGCCGTGAGAATGGGACCCTGAGTCCTGACCTGAGGGGATACATCACACATCACACGTTACCCAAGAACAATTCTAGAAATAAACCTGATCACTAATGATCGTCTGAGCGTGTACGACGCCAGAGAAGAGACATCTGGGTGCATGTTGACTATTTTAATTAAATTACTTATTCACCGGGTTAATTAGAGACTGTGATAATTTATTGTGTCGATTAGATGCAATTACTATGATTGTACAAATTGCTTCAGAACATTAGGTAACCTAACAGAAAAATGGAGCTGGTCCAGAAGAACTCTGTATGGTGCATTTCCTCTGTCATTCCTGTAACAGATAATTATATCTATTATGGAAAGGTGCCCTTGGAAGATTCCAGGCATAAATACACTCACATGATAAGATCACAGAAAGCTAATTGATGGGGAATATGACATGACTCTGTCCTGGAGCCAGGTCCAGTAATTGCAGGTTATGGTCAGTACCCGGGGAATATGACATCACTCTGTCCTGGAGCCAGGTCCAGTAATTTCAGGTTATGGTCAGTACCCGGGGGAATATGACATGACTCTGTCCTGGAGCCAGGTTCAGTATTTGCAGGTTATAGTCAGTACCCGGGGAATATGACATCACTCTGTCCTGGAGCCAGGTCCAGTAATTGCAGGTTATGGTCAGTACCCGGGGGAATATGACATGACTCTGTCCTGGAGCCAGGTTCAGTATTTGCAGGTTATGGTCAGTACCCTGGGGAATATGACATGAATGTCCTGGAGCCAGGTTCAGTATTTGCAGGCTATAGTCAGTACCCGGGGAATATGACATGACTCTGTCCTGGAGCCAGGTTCAGTATTTGCAGGTTATGGTCAGTACCCGGGGAATATGACATGACTCTGTCCTGGAGCCAGGTTCAGTATTTGCAGGTTATGGTCAGTACCCGGGGGAATATGACATGAATGTCCTGGAGCCAGGTCCAGTAATTGCAGGTTATGGTCAGTACCCGGGGAATATGACATCACTCTGTCCTGGAGCCAGGTCCAGTAATTGCAGGTTATGGTCAGTACCCGGGGGAATATGACATGACTCTGTCCTGGAGCCAGGTTCAGTATTTGCAGGTTATAGTCAGTACCCAGGGGAATATGACATGACTCTGTCCTGGAGCCAGGTTCAGTATTTGCAGGTTATAGTCAGTACCCGGGGGAATATGACATGACTCTGTCCTCTAGCCAGGTTCAGTATTTGCAGGTTATAGTCAGTACCCGGGGGAATATGACACGACTCTGTCCTGGAGCCAGGTTCAGTAATTGCAGGTTATAGTCAGTACCCGGGGGAATATGACATGACTCTGTCCTGGAGCCAGGTTCAGTATTTGCAGGTTATGGTCAGTACCCGGGGGAATATGACATGAATGTCCTGGAGCCAGGTTCAGTATTTGCAGGCTATAGTCAGTACCCGGGGAATATGACATGACTCTGTCCTGGAGCCAGGTTCAGTATTTGCAGGTTATGGTCAGTACCCGGGGGAATATGACATGACTTTGTCCTGGAGCCAGGTTCAGTATTTGCAGGTTATGGTCAGTACCCGGGGAATATGACATGACTCTGTCATGGAGCCAGGTTCAGTATTTGCAGGTTATGGTCAGTACCCGGGGAATATGACATGACTCTGTCCTGGAGCCAGGTTCAGTATTTGCAGGTTATGGTCAGTACCCGTGGGAATATGACATGACTGTCCTGGAGCCAGGTTCAGTATTTGCAGGTTATGGTCAGTACCCGGGGGAATATGACATGACTCTGTCCTGGAGCCAGGTTCAGTATTTGCAGGTTATAGTCAGTACCCGGGGGAATATGACATGAATGTCCCGGAGCCAGGTTCAGTATTTGCAGGCTATAGTCAGTACCCGGGGAATATGACATGACTCTGTCTTGGAGCCAGGTTCAGTATTTGCAGGTTATGGTCAGTACCCGGGGGAATATGACATGACTCTGTCCTGGAGCCAGGTTCAGTATTTGCAGGTTATGGTCAGTACCCAGGGGAATATGACATGAATGTCCTGGAGCCAGGTTCAGTATTTGCAGGCTATAGTCAGTACCCGGGGAATATGACATGACTCTGTCCTGGAGCCAGGTTCAGTAATTGCAGGTTATGGTCAGTACCCGGGGAATATGACATGACTCTGTCCTGGAGCCAGGTCCAGTAATTGCAGGTTATGGTCAGTACCCGGGGAATAGGACATCACTCTGTCCTGGAGCCAGGTCCAGTAATTGCAGGTTATGGTCAGTACCCGGGGAATATGACATGACTGTCCTGGAGCCAGGTTCAGTAATTGCAGGTTATGGTCAGCACCCGGGGGAATGTGACATGACTCTGTCCTGGAGCCAGGTTCAGTATTTGCAGGTTATGGTCAGTACCCAGGGGAATAGGACATCACTCTGTCCTGGAGCCAGGTCCAGTAATTGCAGGTTATGGTCAGTACCCGGGGAATATGACATGACTGTCCTGGAGCCAGGTTCAGTAATTGCAGGTTATGGTCAGCACCCGGGGGAATGTGACATGACTCTGTCCTGGAGCCAGGTTCTGTATTTGCAGGTTATAGTCAGTACCCAGGGGAATATGACATGACTCTGTCCTGGAGCCAGGTTCTGTATTTGCAGGTTATGGTCAGTACCCGGGGAATATGACATGACTCTGTCCTGGAGCCAGGTTCAGTAATTGCAGGTTATGGTCAGTACCCGGGGAATATGACATGACTCTGTCCTGGAGCCAGGTTCAGTAATTGCAGGTTATAGTCCGTACCCAGGGGAATATGACACGACTCTGTCCTGGAGCCAGGTTCTGTATTTGCAGGTTATAGTCAGTACCCAGGGGAATATGACATGACTCTGTCCTGGAGCCAGGTTCTGTATTTGCAGGTTATGGTCAGTACCCGGGGAATATGACATGACTCTGTCCTGGAGCCAGGTTCAGTAATTGCAGGTTATGGTCAGTACCCGGGGAATATGACATGACTCTGTCCTGGAGCCAGGTTCAGTAATTGCAGGTTATAGTCAGTACCCAGGGGAATATGACACGACTCTGTCCTGGAGCCAGGTTCTGTATTTGCAGGTTATAGTCAGTACCCAGGGGAATATGACATGACTCTGTCCTGGAGCCAGGTTCAGTAATTGCAGGTTATGGTCAGTTACCTCCCTGGCACTTATGACTTCCCTGCATTGTCGGTGTGTCAGCAAAGCCTTGTGCTCCAGAACTGTATTGTTTCCTGAGTATTCTGCTTCCAGAAATGATATTGATTCTTACTCTGCACACTATTTCCATCTTCTATTATCACAGGCGGTAAAGCAATCTGTCTGTATTAGACTATTCCGGTTTCTGCTTTGCTTCCATATGATATTTATAATGTGCTGGGTTAGCGTTAATCTGATTAGTGCCGGCTAATTATAATCTGTCATTGTTATGATATTTATTGGCTCCTATGACTTGGTCAGAGTTTAGGCTTCATCCTAAAGAAAACGTCAATCGAAAACTTTTGCCTGGTGTCATTGCTAAATATGGCAGCTCATCCAGCCTTACTACAACCATATAATTTTTGTACATGTGAACAAATTCTTCCAGCGGTCCAAAAATATTTAAAGAGGTATTCTCTTCTACAGCATGCGTGCCAATTTTTCACAAACTCCCACAGAAGTTAATGGATAGAGGTCACCACCTCCCCATTCCTGCACGCAGCTCAGTTCTCAAAAACACATGTGAATTCCAGCAGTGGGTCCCACATCTATCAGATATTTATGGCTTATCCTTTTATCTGAGTTGGGACAACCCCTTTAAATAAAGGCAGATTAAAACCTGGCTGATTTGCGAGAGAAATGGCTCAAATTTAGATATGTTCGGAAAACTCTTAAAAGGTCTTGTCCAGGACCTTTAAATTGATGGTCTATCCCTTAGGATAGGTCATCAATATTAGATCGGAGGGGGTATCCCTCGCTAATCAGCTGCTCTCGGGAATAAAATATGCTCACAGGCCAAGAACGAATAATGGAATACTACCAGCCCATTTCCATCCTCATTGCCGTGTAAGTTACGATCATTGAGGATAAGCCAATGTGAACTTCAGAACTCGGAACGCCACAACACAGTGTAGAACCAGCAGATCGATAGAGGTGTTGGGTGTTAGACTCCCACCAATCTGATATTAATATCCTATCTTAGGGTCATCAATATTCATGCACTGGACAACCTCTTCAGTACTTGCTTCTGAGTTCACCCACATAAGTAGAACATTCTCAAGTTTCGCAAGGAGTGGCTTCCTCCAGTGCATGTCTGATTACTATCCACCCAAGGTCATGTGTTCACAAACTTGTGCCAATATAGCAAAACATATATTCTGAATATTTATGTTTTGCTACATTAGCACAAGTTTGTGAGTACAAGTCTGTGGAATACAAGGAGGGTGGCTAGTAATAAGTTAATCAAGCCTGGAAGAAGCCATTTTCGGCAAAACTTGAATCGGCAAAGTGGTTTTATTGGACATCGCTCAACTTCACTATCGTGGGTTGCGGGTTATGTTCTTTTTTTCTGTATAGGAGGAAGAAAACACCTAGTAAAGTGTATCTGCTTGGATCAGTGCAAGTACAAACATTGATGGTTCTCATATAGCTGGAACCCTCAGGCTATGTGCCCACGTTACGGATTTTTTTGCATTTTTTTAAGCGTTTTTGCGGCGGTTTTCTGCTGCGGAAACGCTTAAAAACCGCTTATAATAAGCATCCCATTATTTTAATGAATTCCACAATTTTTGTGCCCATGCGGCATTTTTTTCTGCAGCGGAAAAAAACGCATGTTCATTAATTTTACCAAAAAATGAGTATAAAATACCCACAGACCACTATAGCAAAAAATATCATAAAATCAATAAAGTTTATTGAAAAATTCATTTAAAATTAATACATAGTACCATGTGAAAATTTTCAAAGAGAACAAGACAAAAGACCATGTACAGTGAAGATGTCATATATAGCTGTAATATTTGGCATTGAAACCCCTTAGTAATAAACCCGCCCAATATAAGATTCCCAAAAGCATCCTATAAGGTAATTGTATATATCTAGTACCTGGATAATGAGACTCATAACATACAGGGCATTGGTAAAAGTATAGAAAACAGGTTCAATGCTTACCCATTGTGGTGTACACTGCACAGGAACGCCCCTGTAAGCATTGAACCTGTTTTCTATACTTTTACCAATGCCCTGTATGTTATGAGTCTCATTATCCAGGTACTAGATATATACAATTACCTTATAGGATGCTTTTGGGAATCTTATATTGGGCGGGTTTATTACTAAGGGGTTTCAATGCCAAATATTACAGCTATATATGACATCTTCACTGTACATGGTTTTTTGTCTTGTTCTCTTTGAAAATTTTCACATGGTACTATGTATTAATTTTAAATGAATTTTTCAATAAACTTTATTGATTTTATGATATTTTTTGCTATAGTGGTCTGTGGGTATTTTATACTCATTTTTTGGTAGTCATATGTATTTGTCCACTATTCTTTATATGGTTGGATATTAGTAATGGAGAAGCAATTATGAGAATGCTTCTGGCCGAGATTGGTTATATCTGCCTTTTGTATCTGTATTTTGATATGTTCATTAATTTTGCGGAAATCCGCGGTTTTCCCCCTATAGAATTGTATTTGGACCATTGTAAAAAAAAAAAAAAAAAGAAAAATGCTAGAAATCTGCAAAAAATGTGATAAATAAGAGCAAAAAAGTGATAAAAACGCAAGCGGATTTCCTGCGAAGGGAGTCCGGATTTTATCAGGAAAATTCTGCATACTATCCAGAACGTGGGCACATAGCCTCAAGATAAAGCCTAAGTCTACTTTGAGATATTTATTAGATGGTATTAAAAAATAAAAATAAAACCCGTAACTACAGTGGCTTTTGAGTCACAGAAAAATAGATTAATAGAGAGAATAAATTAAATTTATATCCTCATTTATTTGTATTATTATTATGATTTCGCGGGTCTCTCTATCAACCTTCATAATCACAGTGGTGAAATAATTACCCGGAAATTATAAATTCTTGGGTTATCATATTTCCCCAGAGCCACAACCACCATGAGAACCCTGGATGATGGCCACCTTTACAGTTCCTATAAGGTCCGTCATACAAATTTTCTGAACAGCCGATCTCCCTCATTATGCAGCATTATGGGTGCAGGGCGGACATAATACTACAACATTTCTTAATTACCTATTCCCAAGCCTGATTAATCTGAGTGATCACTGCTGCCTGTAATGAACTCTCAGAAGGGAACACGGCAAGCCCTCAATGACCGATTATCCTATGATTCATCCAATGCTTATGGCCAACAGTGGCCGTGTAATGTCAGCTGACCCGCTTACCCAGTGGTTGGCCTACAGGTAAGTACGGTGTATCGCCAGCACTATTCCTCAGGAGGGCTTCTTACCTCTAGCGTATTGGAGCCATCGGTGCTGGAGCTGCCCGTATTACTGCTCGAATTGGAAGAGACTGTCTCATTCTTTCCTTCGCTGTCCGATTTTTCATCTGAACTAAGACATTCCATATCTGTGTCAAAACCGGTAGGGTAACCCATAGCTTGTAAGACCTGTATAGGAAAAAGGTCATCATAAGACCACCAGAGGAACCCAAACACAGGCACTAAAGGGCCCCATTACAGAGGATTGAATCAATTCACAGGACCCTGGTCCAAAGGCCACATCAATGGTCTTCGCCCGCCGGATGGGAGCCCTGCGAATCTCCTTCCACCTGCTGGCAACCTGACTAGCCGGCCCTGGTGCTTTCATCCTACAACGATGATGTTGGGCAGGGCCTACAAACAAGAAGAGGCGCTGAGGAATCCGTCAGGTAGGATGTGGTTTGCATGCCTCCCATCCAGCGGCTACAGACTTTGCCGCTCTTCGGTCAATGGCTCTGTCGCCTGCATGGACGTAAATGCACAGCTGAGTGCTTTCAGTGGGGAGAAATGTGCGGCTAGTCCTTGCAAGCTGCGGCTTCTCTCCACTGAGAGAAGAGAACATCAAGCTTTTCAACTCCAAAGGTTGAATCCTGCTCTGCCCAATATCATCTGCTGGGGGAGTTCCTGCCCAAATCGATGGGTTTTGCCAACTTTAAGATAACGTTTATGGGGTCTTTATGCCCCAAATCCTTTTTTTTCATATACAGAATAGAATTGAAACAGCATTGATGAAAAAAAAGCTGTAGATGTGAGTCCTGGGACAATTACCCCAAATGTCCAAAAACGTATAGTCCAAGGAAAAAGAGGTTGCACTGAAACACCTTTCGAGTGATAAAATGACTTTTTTTTTTAAAACTAATGGGAGAATAAAATATTTTTTTTTTCACCTGCATGGCATTGCATTGCAGTTTCTTTTTCCTTGGACCATTATTTGTATGTAGCTGGAAGGAATTGTTCTATTAAATGCTGCACTGAAACACAAGGCAAAAAAAGAAGCTGCACAATGAAAGTGTATGTCATATGAATGAGTCCTGTTGTGCAGAAAAAAGTGCACTTCCGCTGAAAATGTTACCCCAGTCAGGGCACTGGAGAACATATCTGGTGAAATATTAATAAGATATAGGGCCAGATTAGCCTTACTCCGTTCTGCTCATTTTAGCAAGGCCTGCGACTAGTTTCTCCATACAGTAGGCGTTTTGAAGCTTCATCACCAACACAGACTTTTGTACTAAGTATTAATTACATTTTCCTGTGTTCGTTCTCATAATTACATATAATTTATGGACATCTATGGCGATTTTTTTGCCAGTGTGGACTGGACGGGTTGTTACCGACATCTGGTGAGAATTTCAAGTGAATAGCACCTTTAGAAATATAGTTACTTAGAAAATTGTGATGTTTTCAATACTTATTTCGCCCGCTGTGTTTTGAATGTGCACCCTCCTCACATGTACAACCCCAGAGAATGTGCTTTAAAAAAAATAAAACTGTATAAAAACCAAAATTTGTCATTCTCAAAACATTTGGCCACGACTGTGTGTTTTCCAGGTCGGGATCCTGACCTCAGTCTGCCCGCCATAAAGTAGGGGTGAGAATTCCTTGTGTGTCTGGTAGTGTTTCTCTGCCCCTTCATGTGTATTCAGAGAGGTGCAGGGACCTGGGGTCGGATCCTCCCCTCAATCATGCATTGTAAAATATAAAGGTAGCCATGAAGCTGCCTATAATTACAGAAGTAAAACTCTCCGATATGATAATGATGCTGGGACGCAACAGTAGAGTGTTTAGATGGAGCAGTCCAGTAATGATATCACTTATCCATAGGATGGGGGTCCTGCTTCCCTGTTTGGATGGAGCAGGGCCGCCGCATATGTGCTGCCATTCAATTCAAAGCCTGACGAAGATCGCCTGTCACTGCGGCTATCTCCTTCAGTCACACAGAGGCAGAGACCACTTTGGCAATCGGTGGGACGCCCAGTGATCTAGCGACTCTTCCTGCAGTTAGAAAAATGAGATGTTGCAAATCAATGAGGAACGTTACTCACCTTTACTGCGACGTGAAGCTTGGCCGTCTTCTTGGATGGCCCAGAGGCCTCATGAGTTGTGCCGTCCACATCCACTGACATGGTGAACACCGGTGCGTGCACTGGGCCGGACTGGGACAGCAGCTTGTACTGCAGACCAGGCCGGATCTGGTTGAGTCGCATCAGTGCGTTCATTGGCTGGTTTGATTCTATGGCTTTACTGTCCAAAACTGGAGGTGAAGAGCGCAGTATTAAATACAAGGTACGCGCAGCAGTCTATGGAACTGTAGAAGTATTTATCCGTCTTTCTATCACTTTTCTGACGCTACAGTATAGAGTTATTTGCTACCTTGTGAGCTGCAGGTAAAGGATCTTACTTTTGCGTAAGTTGCGCCTCATTTTCTTATTTGGATCTTTGTCATCACAAGAACCGTCGTCGTATGGCCTCTTCAAGCCTGAAAAGTAGAAGGAGAGAGCAAAAGGTAGTAAAATCAACACAGGAGAAAAAAAACACGTCCAACTGTTACTGACACTGTGCTTTCATTCTGCAAAAGTTATCTGCCGAGGACCATTTTACTTATATCTTATGCATAGACTTAGCACTAACTGGAATCTGTCACGTCCCCCACCGCTAATAGACCAACACGCATGGAGATTTCTTCTCACTGGTGAGGCTTATATTACGCACTAACGCTGCAGTTTTTGAAAAATGAACTTTAATCTTGCAGCAACACATATGTTATTGAGGCAGGACTAGTCCGGTGACGCGCCTCTTAATCTAATCTAATGTGTATTTTTTTTTATATAGCGCTAACATATTCCGCAGCGCTTTACAGTTTGCACCCATTATCCTCCAGACTAGTCCTTGCCTCCCCGAGTGTAAACAACAACCTGCAGGCAATACTCGCCATGGTCGGACCGCCGTACAGGTCATCAATCACACCCGTGAGGCATGACTGGGGGAGATCCAAGGCAGAACTACACAGCTGGACTAATCCGGTCTCATTAGCACATACGACGCAGCAGGACTATAGCACGGGATAAGCGGCGGTTCTGGTTGCGGCAAAAAAACCTCTCTACTGCACTAATCATTGTGACCCCTAGGGTACTGCAAGATATAAATGACCCAACTTTTTACAGCTTAGGGTCACAAAGCGACCCCATTCATATGCCTTGCTGCGCATGTTTGCGGGCAAAGTCACTGTGCGACTCCAATCTAAGGTTTATTTTCATTTTCCAATAGTGCAATAAAGGAGACCATTTCAGGATTTCCCGAAAAATATCAATTTATGGTGCTTGGTCCTACGTCTCCTACAATCTAGCAGTCAGATCTGTGATCTACAGCCGCGGACTCTGGGGAGAAGGTAGAGACGGCTTATTACCGCTTCTGCCTTCTCCTTTCCTGGCTGCAAAGTGATCAATGAGTACAGTGTACAGAGGCGTCCGCGATCACCAGGTGTCTGCGTGCTCCGGGCACACCTAGATCCCCATGAGTATGGGGTGGTCAAATCAGTGGACTGTCCCTTTAATTCTTCCGTTTTCCATTAGATTTATGACATCACGTTATTAAAAACAGACAAGCTGAATCCTTTTAAGCTAAATGTAGAAATAGGGTGGTCAATTTTCCCTGCATGAGTCACTGCAAAGGGGAGGAGGGAGCAGCTGGGTCAGGTGACAGGGGAGTGATAAATGCAGGGACATGACACTTCCTGTTTCTACATAGAGCAGAGAAAAGAGAAGAATTAGCCGAGTAGAAAGTAACAATGAGCATTGTAAGTACACAGTGCTGTATAACATGATGACTGCAATATATTAAGAGGATAAAAGCTTTGGTGGGAGGAAGAGGGCATCTGTAATTTGATTTAGTGCTTTACTAGCCCAAATTTTATGTGTGTGTATGTACATTATATATATACAGTCCAGACCAAAAGTTGGGACACATCTTCTCATTTAAAGATTTTTCTGTATTTTCATGACTATGAAAATTGTACATTCACACTGAAGGCATCAAAACTATGAATTAACACATGTGGAATTATATACTTAACAAAAAAGTGTGAAACATCTGAAATTATGTCTTATATTCTAGGTTCTTCAAAGTAGCCACCTTTTGCTTTGATGACTGCTTTGCACATTCTTGGCATTCTCTTGATGAGCTTCAAGAGGTAGTCACCGGGAATGGTCTTCCAACAATCTTGAAGAAGTTCCCAGAGATGCTTAGCACTTGTTGGCCCTTTTGCCTTCACTCTGTGGCCCAGCTCACCCCAAACCATCTCGATTGGGTTCAGGTCTGGTGACTGTGGAGGGCAGGTCATCTGGCGTAGCACCCCATCACTCTCCTTCTTGGTCAAATAGCCCTTACACAGCCTGGAGGTGTGTTTGGGGTCATTGTTCTGTTGAAAAATAAATGATTGTCCAACTAAACGCAAACCGGATGGAATAGCATGCCGCTGCAAGATGCTGTGGTAGCCATGCTGGTTCAGTATGCCTTCAATTTTGAATAAATCCCCAATGGTGGCACCAGCAAAGCACCCCCACACCATCACACCTCCTCCTCCATGCTTCACGGTGGGAGCCAGGCATGCAGAGTCCATCCGTTCACCTTTTCTGCATCACACAAAGACACGGTGGTTGGAACCAAAGATCTCAAATTTGGACTCATCAGACCAGAGCACAGATTTCCACTGGTCTAATGTCCATTCCTTGTGTTCTTTAGCCCAAATAAGTCTCTTCTGCTTGTTGCTTGTCCTTAGCAGTGGTTTCCTAGCAGCTATTTTACCATGAAGGCCTGCTGCACAAAGTCTCCTCTTAACAGTTGTTGTAGAGATGTGTCTGCTGCTAAAACTCTGTGTGGCATTGACCTGGTCTCTAATCTGAGCTGCTGCTAACCTGCGATTTCTGAGGCTGGTGACTCGGATAAACTTATCCTCAGAAGCAGAGGTGACTCTTGGTCTTCCTTTCCTGGGGCGCTCCTCATGTGAGCCAGTTTCTTTGTAGCGCTTGATGGTTTTTGCCACTGCACTTGGGGACACTTTCAAAGTTTTCCCAATTTATGGGACTGACTGACCTTCATTTCTTAAATTAATGATGGCCACTCGTTTTTCTTTACTTAGCTGCTTTATTCTTGTCATAATACAAATTCTAACAGTCTATTCAGTAGGACTATCAGCTGTGTAACCACCAGACTTCTGCACAACACAACTGATGGTCCCAACCCCATTTATAAGCCAAGAAATCCCACTTATTAAACCTGACAGGGCACACCTGTGAAGTGAAAACCATTCCCGGTGACTACCTCTTGAAGCTCATCAAGAGAATGCCAAGAGTGTGCAAAGCAGTCATCAAAGCAAAAGGTGGCTACTTTGAAGAACCTAGAATATAAGACATAATTTTAGTTGTTTCACATTTTTTTTTGTTAAGTATATAATTCCACATGTGTTAATTCATAGTTTTGATGCCTTCAGTGTGAATGTACAATTTTCATAGTCATGAAAATACAGAAAAATCTTGAAATGAGAGGGTGTGTCCAAACTTTTGGTCTGTACTGTACATACTAGATGGTGGCCCGATTCTAACGCATCGGGTATTCTAGAATATGTATAGTATATAGCACAGCCCACGCAGTATATAACACAGCCCACGTAGTATATAGCACAGCCACGTAGTATATTGCCCAGCCACGAAGTATATTGCCCAGCCACGTAGTATATTGCACAGCCACGTAGTATATAGCACAGAGACGTAGTATATAACAGGCAACGCAGTATATAACACAGCCCATGCAGTATCTAACACAGCCCACGTAGTATATAGCAATGTGGGCACCATATCCCTGTTAAAAAAAAGAATTAAAATAAAAAATAGTTACAGTGGGGCAAAAAAGTATTTAGTCAGTCAGCAATAGTGCAAGTTCCACCACTTAAAAAGATGAGAGGCGTCTGTAATTTACATCATAGGTAGACCTCAACTATGGGAGACAAACTGAGAAAAAAAAACCAGAAAATCACATTGTCTGTTTTTATTATCATTTTTTTTGCATATTATGGTGGAAAATAAGTATTTGGTCAGAAACAAACAATCAAGATTTCTGGCTCTCACAGACCTGTAACTTCTTCTTTAAGAGTCTCCTCTTTCCTCCACTCATTACCTGTAGTAATGGCACCTGTTTAAACTTGTTATCAGTATAAAAAGACACCTGTGCACACCCTCAAACAGTCTGACTCCAAACTCCACTATGGTGAAGACCAAAGAGCTGTCAAAGGACACCAGAAACAAAATTGTAACCCTGCACCAGGCTGGGAAGACTGAATCTGCAATAGCCAACCAGCTTGGAGTGAAGAAATCAACAGTGGGAGCAATAATTAGAAAATGGAAGACATACAAGACCACTGATAATCTCCCTCGATCTGGGGCTCCACGCAAAATCCCACCCCGTGGGGTCAGAATGATCACAAGAACGGTGAGCAAAAATCCCAGAACCACGCGGGGGGACCTAGTGAATGAACTGCAGAGAGCTGGGACCAATGTAACAAGGCCTACCATAAGTAACACACTACGCCACCATGGACTCAGATCCTGCAGTTCCAGACTTGTCCCACTGCTTAAGCCAGTACATGTCCGGGCCCGTCTGAAGTTTGCTAGAGAGCATTTGGATGATCCAGAGGAGTTTTGGGAGAATGTCCTATGGTCTGATGAAACCAAACTGGAACTGTTTGGTAGAAACACAACTTGTCGTGTTTGGAGGAAAAAGAATACTGAGTTGCATCCATCAAACACCATACCTACTGTAAAGCATGGTGGTGGAAACATCATGCTTTGGGGCTGTTTCTCTGCAAAGGGGCCAGGACGACTGATCCGGGTACATGAAAGAATGAATGGGGCCATGTATCGTGAGATTTTGAGTGCAAACCTCCTTCCATCAGCAAGGGCATTGAAGATGAAACGTGGCTGGGTCTTTCAACATGACAATGATCCAAAGCACACCGCCAGGGCAACGAAGGAGTGGCTTCGTAAGAAGCATTTCAAGGTCCTGGAGTGGCCTAGCCAGTCTCCAGATCTCAACCCTATAGAAAACCTTTGGAGGGAGTTGAAAGTCCGTGTTGCCAAGCGAAAATCCAAAAACATCACTGCTCTAGAGGAGATCTGCATGGAGGAATGGGCCAACATACCAACAACAGTGTGTGGCAACCTTGTGAAGACTTACAGAAAACGTTTGACCTCTGTCATTGCCAACAAAGGATATATTACAAAGTATTGAGATGAAATTTTGTTTCTGACCAAATACTTATTTTCCACCATAATATGCAAATAAAATGTTAAAAAAAACAGACAATGTGATTTTCTGGATTTTTTTTTCTCAGTTTGTCTCCCATAGTTGAGGTCTACCTATGATGTAAATTACAGACGCCTCTCATCTTTTTAAGTGGTGGAACTTGCACTATTGCTGACTGACTAAATACTTTTTTGCCCCACTGTATATACTCACCTTCTGGCGGCCCCCGTATCCAGCCCAGGCGTTCCCAAGAATGCATTGCGATTGCGGCAATAACACGTGATGATGTAGTGGTCTCGAGAGACCGCTACGTCATCTCCGGTCATTGCGCAATGCATTCTTGGGATCGGAGTATCGCGAGGAGCGGGAAAGGCACCGGGAGGTGAGAATATAATGATTTTTAATTTTTTAAAAATTATTTTTAACATTAGATCGTTTTACTATTGATGCTGTATAGGCAGCATCAATAGTAAAAAAGTTGGTCATACAGGGTTAATATCAGCGATAACGGACTGCGTTACACCGCGTTATGCCACGGTGTAACGCAGTCCGTTTAACGGACTGCTAAAACGCTATGGGGCACTGACTGGAGGGGAGAAGGGAAGGGCGAATTCGCGGCCGGATAAACAGACGGAAGTGACCCTCAGACGATTATATAGTAGATGTATATGTATGTATGTATATATATATATATATATATATATATATATATATATATATATATATATATATATATATAATAGCACTACCTGAGTGGGTTGGGGGAGCTCGCTTGGCAACGGGATTAAAGCACTCAGGTACGGTTTCTACACAAACAGTCTATCCGGTTTATTAATCATCATAAACCGCACCACGAACAGTTCATTATTTACATCAACGGAACACATTAACCACCGACGGTCTGTTCAAATGGCCGTAACCCCCTTTATCTGGAGTTACCTTAGAGTAGCTCCGGCTCCACACACTGACTCCTGTCAGTCCTGCTTCCCAGAGAACAACTGCCTCACTGGGATCACCGTCCTTGTGACCAGTGCACCTTGGATAGTCTAGCCCTGCAGTAGGAACTGTAGCTTCCCAACACAGTAGCCGTCCTAGGCTCTGCAGATACGGCCTCTCCGTGCGCTATTCAGGAATTCCAGTCCCAGGCACTTCCAACATACAAGCCTTCAAGTCCATAGCCTCAGCAGGTGCTTCCAGGAATCCAGTCCACTCCAGGACATGCAAACACACAGGCTATACAGGAACTCACACTCTGAACATGTGACCCAATCCATGTTTACATTATGTACCTGTAACCACCCCCATAGGTGGGAGGTGTGTGTGGCTAGCCAGTCCCGCCCAGCTCACCAGCTTGTGGAACTACTTGTGGAACTACAGGTCCCAAAACAATAATACTACAAGCTTACAGTGCAGACTCCTTCTGCGACACATACCGGCCATTTACAACCAAGCCAGACACTGTTTCAACATCACCATTACAGATGAGCCCCGATGCTTATCCTGAGGAGCATATACAGCACCCCCTGGCTCTAACATGGGTTAGTACATCACAATATACACTGCTCAAAAAAATAAAGGGAACACTTAAACAACAGAATATAACTCCAAGTAAATCAAACCTCTGTGAAATCAAACTGTCCACTTAGGAAGCGACACTGTTTGACAATCAATTTCACATCCTGTTGTGCAAATGGAATAGACAACAGATGGAAATTATTGGCAATTATAAAGATACCCTCAATAAAGGAGGGGTTCTGCAGGTGGGGACCACAGACCACATCTCAGTACTGATGTTTTCTGGCTGATGTTTTGGTCACTTTTGAATGTTGGTTGTGCTTTCACACTCGTGGCAGCATGAGACGGACTCTACAACCCACACAAGTGGCTCAGGTAGTGCACCTCATCCAGGATGGCACATCAATGCGAGCTGTGGCAAGAAGGTTTGCTGTGTCTGTCAGCATAGTGTCCAGAGGCTGGAGGCGCTACCAGGAGATGTGGAGGGGGCCGTAAGAGGGCAACAACCCAGCAGCAGGACCGCTACCTCAGCCTTTGTGCAAGGAGGAACAGGAGGAGTACTGCCAGAGCCCTGCAAAATGACCTCCAGCAGCCCACATTGTGCATGTGTCTGCACAAACGGTTAGAAACCGACTCCATGAGGATGGTCTGAGGGCCTGACGTCCACAGATGGGGTTGTGCTCACAGTTGGCATTTGCCACAGAACACCAGGATTGGCAAATTCGCCACTGGCGCCCTGTGCTCTTCACAGATGAAAGTAGGTTCACACTGAGCACATGTGACAGACGTGACAGTCTGGAGACACGGTGGAGAGCGATCTGCTGTCTGCAACATCCTTCAGCATGACTGGTTTGGCAGTGGGTCAGTAATGGTGTGGGGTGGCATTTCTTTGGAGGGCCGCATAGCCCTCCATGTGCTCGCCAGAGGTAGCCTGACTGCCATTAGGTACCGAGATGAGATCCTCAGACCCCTTGTGAGACCATATGCTGGTGCGGTTGGCCCTGGGTTCCTCCTAATGCAGGACAATGCCAGACCTCATGTGGCTGGAGTGTGTCAGCAGTTCCTGCAAGATGAAGGCATTGAAGCTATGGACTGGCCCGCCCGTTCCCCAGACCTGAATCCGATTGAGCACATCTGGGACATCATGTCTCGCACCATCCACCACTGTCATGTTGCACCACAGACTGTCCAGGAGTTGGCGGATGCTTTAGTCCAGGTCTGGGAGGAGATCCCTCAGGAGATCATCTGCCACCTCATAAGGAGCATGCCCAGGCATTGTACAGTAGGGAGGTCATACAGGCATGTGGAGGCCACACACACTACTGAGCATCTTTTTGACTTGTCATGAGGCATTTCTACTGAAGTTGGATCAGCCTGTAGTATGATTTTCCACTTTTATTTTGAGTATCATTCCAAATCCAGACCACCGTGGGATATTCATTTTGATTTACATTGATAATTGTTATGTTTTATTGTTCTAAACACATCCCACTATGCAATGAGTAAAAATTTGCAACTGGAATATTTCATTCAGTGATATCTAGGATGTGGTATTTTAGTGTTCCCTTTATTATTTTGAGCAGCATATATTATTTTAGTTTTTTTTTAATTTTATTTTCTGCGATCACATTTTAACAAGCAATACCTTTGATGAAGGCCAAGCAAATATAGCAACCACCGTCACACCAGTGAAGCATCAGCCTGGGAGCGGATGAAGATCTATTTCTATATAAAAATGGTTTACAAAGTATATCATCTAGTGATGTGGAAAAGCCTGTCCACGTGTATCACGTTTTCACGCAGGGACCTGTAGGTTTGGATTTCTTTTCCTTCATTTATACACTGCATTTTGCGATTACTTGTGTTGTCTTGGTCTAATATTTACATATGTTTTCTGATCTGAAACATTTAAGCGTGACAAACATGCAAAAGAATAGGAAATCAGGAAGAGGCAAACACTTTTTCCCACAACTGTATGTAATGTAGCACCAGCGAAGACCGCAAAGGAGCCTGCCTCAATTTTTAACCTTCAGTGCCTACTGTTCCCGCGATCATCCGTGTAAGGACAGAGATTTCTGTAAATTAGAAAAACATCAAGGACTTTGCTGCAAATGAAAACTGAACATGACACCTTCTTCAGGCTATGCGCACACGTTCAGGATTTTTCGCGTTGTTTCGGCAGTTTTCTGCGGGAAAAATGCTTAAAAAACGCATACATAAGTATCCCATCATTTTTAATGCATTCTGCAATTTTTGTGCACATGATGCATTTTTTTCCGCGGAAAAAAAACGCATCGTGGTAAAAAACGCAGCATGTTCATTAATTTTGTGGATTTTTTGCGTTTTTCCTGCTATTTAATGCATTGGGAAGCTCCGGAAAAAAAAACACACAAAAAACGCGCGAAAAATACGCATGCGGATTTCTTGCAGAAAATGTCCGGTTTTGATCAGGAAATTTCTGCAAGAAATCCTGACGTGTGCACATAGCCTTACGCTACACCACCGAACGACGATTTCTTTTTCTTTCTCATGTCTTTAAATGCTTCATTCGTCTTATTAATTTTAGGGAATTCATTTTTGAAGTGTCGTCTAATAATTAAATTCCAGCACATTGGTTAAGTATCCTGAGACAATGGAAATCTTCAAAGGGTTGTCCGGCTTACATCACAGTTTAGTATTGTACATCGGTCGCCATGATAATAGTAATGAATTAATGTATTAATTTATATGTACTGAAAATGACTGTACTTTCATGTCTGCCGCCGCTCAGCCCGATGCCTCTCTGTACGAGACTGTCTACAGATCTGGTGCTGACCACTATCCGATCTATGGGGTGTACCGAGGGAGGAAGGCGGAGGGCATTTATGGCCGTACATCACAGTGGCAGTGTTCACACACAGAGCATAAACGGTGCAACATTTTTTTTATTGTAACAAGTACTGTAGTGAATTCACATAGCATCCAGATTATCCTCTCGCCTTATTCCACATATTAGGATATATCTTTGGAAGAGTTTGGTTAGACTTTAAGAACTCATATCTTACCTTCCCTGTCTGTGCTTGACCACGAGTATTTCTGGAAGGGCTTATTAGATGGGAGTGGGTCCATTTGCAAGACTTTGTATATTTGTCCAAAAGCTAATAAACGCAGCGCATGCTGTGATGGAAGAGACAGAAAATGTTTAAGACACAGGAAAAGTTACAGTTCTCAATAATAAAGTATTTAAAGGGGTTTTCCCAACATCCTCATATATGGAACTTGTCGGATAGAACTTGTAAAAACAAGCGCTTTTGCAATTCACTGCTCATTAAAATTTGCAGCCGTTCTTGAGATATTAACACTTTTGTTTTGTTTATAGCTCATTGCCTAGGAGACCGACCACCGCTGCTGTCTAGCTTCCAAGTACTACAACTGAAGCTGTCCAGGATAAGCAGGTAATGGCACGCTGCAGCGATCCCAGCCATCTTCAAACCATTGTTTAAAAGCTCTATAGAGAGGAGATTGTAAGCACTGGGCAAGGTCTGCTGTCTAGAAGCGGTGGTCGATCTCTAAGGCAACGAGCTGTAAACAAAAATACTAATATCTAACGAACAGTTGAATATTTTAATAAGCTGTAAACTGCAAAATTGCTTGTCCGACGATACCTTTTAACCAATTTGTAATAGATTGCAACAAATATTCCAGAGTTTACAAAAAGCAAAATCTGCTAAAATCAATACAAATATCTACTGAAATAGTAGAATGACACAGTCAGCTCTGATGTACTGTACCTCCCCCCTACACTGCCTGTCTGCAGCTGTGTCAGTAATCACACTTATTTCTGTT
Source organism: Ranitomeya imitator (assembly GCF_032444005.1). Taxonomy (NCBI): domain Eukaryota; kingdom Metazoa; phylum Chordata; class Amphibia; order Anura; family Dendrobatidae; genus Ranitomeya; species Ranitomeya imitator. Next base: position 194,508,945 of record NC_091283.1, read on the forward strand.
CTTCTGAAACAGTCACATAGATGTGACTCCTCTCTGGATTGGCATTGTGGTGGAGGGGCAGTACAGCAGAGCTGACAGTGCAATGAGAAGCGCTACTAGAAAGGTTTGTAATGTGGCGCAGCTAAGCTCAGATGTGCTGTGCTGCCCCTTACACTACAGGGACCTTATCTGAAAGGTGTAAGTCATCTGTACTCTACTTTCTAATCATGAAGGAGGTGAGACCAGGAGATCATGTATCCTTACCTGTCACCTACTGAGAAACCTAAGCTATGGTGGGTGTTGTGGTGCCCTCCCACTAAAATGTTGCTCCCTGCTTACAATTGGGAAACTCATACAGGAAGATGTCCACGCCTCCAGTGAAAATTGTCTGATTACACTAACTAGGACTTAGTATTTGCAACCTGATGAGTTACCTTTTGTTATGATTGCGAATAACTCTGTAAGAGAGAAGAAATAAAAATACAAAAACTATGTTTTATTCCGCTTTGCGTCCACTATTATATCATGTGTCCAGTTCAACGTGAAACATTTTGTGTCTTTTAAAGGTCCTCTTTAAAAGAAGCAACAAAAGAACAACATGCACAGCAATGTCTTTTTAGCATTGCTGTGCATTATTTTCATTTTTTTTTATGGTGGTCTTGCGGTGCTTTTTCAGGCAGATTGTTGAAGGCATCACGCTGCCCAATAACTAACAGCACAAATCCTTCTTTCAACATGGAGTGGTCACTGACCGGGTAGAATCGATGTATCATATATCTCCTCGTAGAAAGAAGCCTGGTGTGTTACAAACGGGAAGGTTTCTATATAGGAATCATTATACAATAGAAGGGAGCGTTGACATCCTCGCCCCATAAATAGTTGTCCTCCTCTGACTCTCTGGCTCATTTCCAATGACAGTGAACGAAGCCAAAAGATCTCATCCAAGACTGACGGACAGTTGTTTTCTCAGCAATGGAAGCATTTAACCGAAAAAAAAAAGTCTAGAAAACAACCGGTCTCGGAGAGTAAACTGCACCCCCGAGCGGCAGCTCCTAATGTGTCGTCATTCATGCAGATGGTCGCTCTCTTGTAAAGTGATTTCTCCAAGAAGGAATTTCTTGTAAGACATTAGCTATCAAATTCCTTAATGACATGATATAGCAGCAAATGGTCTGAAGGATTTGGTATCACTGGATCCCAGACCGTATCTTACGGACGCTCTTTTAATCGCTGTCCAAAGGCCCCCGCCGCTCGATTCTGAGAAGGTGAGAATGACACCAGATCTGTCTCATTGGGTTTCGCAGTTGCACAAATGAAAGATTGGTCGCAGCAGGGCCAAAGGTTCCAGCAATAGATTACTACGTGATGCCTAGTAGACAGCGACTTCTCCTAAGACCCGAACAGTATATATAAAGTTCCGGAGAAAGGCTGACGCATCGTTTTGGTGACCCCCGAGGAACAGGAATAAAGCAGAATCCAGAAAACGTCACCGTCCGCTTTGAAGTCATCTATAATGCCTAAATTCGTCCTGATATTTATATGGTGACAAAGTAGCTCCTGAGGTCACCAACTTCTGGGTGAAACCGTTGGCACGCAGAAGAACTTTCACTCCTACACGTGGGATTAGGTTCAGAACTGGCTGCAACCACCTTCATGAACAGCAAAACATGCACCTCACTGTGCAAAATGACAGAACTAATCCTCATCCATCTGGCTACCGAACTTTCCACGCCCAGCACATTAATCCATGCCACTTCTGGAGGTGCCTGTGACCAAAGCCGGCTGTTTAAGGAATGGTCTCGGAGCCCTAGTCACTCCATGTATGCACTGCACTGCAGACTACGTGGGTGCTATAGAGACGGCCAGAATATATAAATAAATGAACGGTGCGTTTCATTACCTGTGCACTCTGCGTGATCTCCTCTCGCTCTTTCGCGGTCATGTAGGCCAAGGCATCTGTGGGTTCTCTTTCACATGGATCATGTAGTCCGGGCCCTCCTGCATTACACACATACAATCTAATTATGGAGGGTGGTGGCTTACATCCATTGCAATTAACCTAGAAGCTTCTTCCAAGTAAGAGAAGCGTGAACTCGCTACAATCCTAAAATGTAACATTCTACTTTATTTTCCTATAAATCTTTTTTTAAATTAATCAACTGCTTCCTAAGTAGCTGCAAGAAGTGGAAACAAATGGCTTTAAAAAGGAATCATCAGGTTTTTGCTACGTAATCTGATGTAGGAACAGAGAACCTGATTCCACAGATGTATCAATTACAGGGCTGCTTGGTGCAGTTGTGTTAGAGAGTAACATGACGTATGGACAGAGAACCTGATTCCAGAGATGTATCACTTACAGGGCTGCTTGGTGCAGTTGTGTTAGAGGGTAACATGACGTATGGACAGAGAACCTGATTCCAGAGATGTATCACTTACAGGGCTGCTTGGTGCAGTTGTGTTAGAGAGTAACATGACGTATGGACAGAGGACCTGATTCCAGAGATGTATCACTCACTTACAGGGCTGCTTGGTGCAGTTGTGTTAGAGAGTAACATGAAGTATGGACAGAGAACCTGATTCCAGAGATGTATCACTTACAGGGCTGCTTGGTGCAGTTGTGTTAGAGAGTAACATGACGTATGGACAGAGAACCTGATTCCAGAGATGTATCACTTACAGGGCTGCGTGGTGCAGTTGTGTTAAAATCCCCGATTTCTCTGCTGCAGATATAGCAGTTCTCTAAATGCTGAGCCGTGTATAACCCCGCCCACATCACTGATTGTCGTATTTCTGCCTATGCACAGTGTAAACAGAATTCTGTCAATCAGCGGTAAAGGCTGGGTGACACCTGAGCGGTCACAATGGCTTATATGTGTAGTGAGTCCATATAGGTAAACACAAGCCCCCCACACAATCCACGAGACCACTGCTTGACGGCCAAATCTATTTTTATACTGGATAAAAGGGGTTTTGATGAATGCAAGTTATAGCATATAAAAAGGCGAGTGGCCGGGGTCCAGCTGCTAAGGCCCTGCCCATCCCGAGAACAAGGGGAGCTGGGTCAGTCTCCTTTGTAGTGAAGATCTAGAAATAGGAGACAAGACCTTGTTCTTTGTCTTGGTGGTGCCTCCAGCAGTATCCGGCTCATGGCGCACCTTCACCATTGATGCGACGGAATATATATTTAGCAGTGGGGATTACTGGACTCTGAATCTCTACCATGTTGTCTTTAGGACATCACTTTGTACCGCTACATCCTTTATGTATCATTAGAGCAGTTTTTATATTACAAAGCCCCAATAACACGCCATTATGGTGTTACTAAACTTTACATTTAAGAATTTTGATCAGCAAGAAAAGTTATGAAACTTTTGCAAATCACTTTTCATATGTCTTCATTCCTATAAAAAATAGCCTATAAGTGGCTCATATGGAGTACAGATGATGGCAGTGATGGGTCACTAACTCCGGGGATAAGCTGCGGCAACAGATCATTCAGAACCCCACTGTTGCCCAGACTAATTTCCTGCCATCATCTGCAGTGATATCAGAACGTCCTCGTTTGGAGTACAGATGATGGCAGTGACGGATAAGCCCAACACTCAGGAGGAGACAGGAGCTGATCCATCACTGCCATCATCTGTACTCCATATGGGTATGATATCAATGCAGATGATGGGCAACAGTGGCGTTCTGAAAGCCACTTACCTGCATTCTTTTTTTTTTACAGGAATAAAGACAAATCCCTTAACAAATTGATGTGCAAAGTTTCATAACTTTCCCTGCTGGACACAAAGAAAAAAAATGACAGTTTAGTTACTCTTTAAAATACAATAAACGAGTCTGTGCATTTACATGTATAATTTTTGGACAGATCTAAAAATTACCGACCCCAATCAATAAAAAATATCTTCTATTTCTATCGCAGGTATTGGTGTATATTTCTGTATACAGTGAGCTGTGACATCTGGCAACAACTGGTGACAACTCATGGCCTTACACTTTATGCTCCCAGGATTATGGGAAACAAAACCTAAATTGCATTTAAAAAAAAAAAAAATATTTTTAAATAAAGTATATTTATGAAAAATATTTTTTCCGGGGAATAAATTATTAACACATTGTAATTAAATAAATTAAACAAAATGGTATTTCAGTAAATTTCATTTCCAGCTGTATTTGTTAACATATTCCACAATAAAACCCGTATACTTTATTAAACAGATCTCTTAGACCTGATAAGACTGCTGTACTTACTTTGAAAATCCGTGACAGAATGGCTTTATAGTCCTAATAATATGAGAATTTTATGAATCCAGCTATAGAGTGAGAGGGCTCATGAGCCCAAGTGTCCACAGTCTCCTCCCACCCAGCCTGACCGCTGCAGCTTGTACTGAGCAATGTAAAGTCGCAGCAGCAACAGGGAGGAGGGACTCTGAGGAGCTGTCAATCATGCTAGGTGTGCATAGATTCAGCATCTGCACAGAGGAGGCACCCTGAGATGTCAATAAGGCAAGAGCACAGATTCAGCAGCTGCAGGGAGGTGGTACACTAAGAAGCTGTCAATCAGGCTAGGTGGGTAGAGATTCAGCACCTGCACAGAGGAGGTATAATGAGGGCTGTCAATCAGGCTAGCTGGGCAGAAAACCAGAGGAGGCACCCTAAGGAGCTGCCAAAGCTAGGTTAGCGGATATTCAGCAAATGCAAGGAGGAAAGACTCTTAGGAGCTGTCAATCAGGCTAGGAGGATGGAGATTCAGCCGCAGCAGGGAGGAGGTATACTGAGGAGCTGTCAATCAGGCTAGGAGGATGGAGATTCAGCCGCTGCGGCGGCTGGATATACAAATTTAAACATTTATTCTGTTTGTTTCAATGTATTCATGATCTTTGATATATGTTATCAGATCTCATAGTTTAACTTCGTGGATATATATATAATTATTAAAAAGTGCGTATATCCGCCCCTCTTCATTTCTAAGCCCTGAATGAAGGCCCCTGTACGGTGCTGAAACGTATAGCCCTAATAAAGTGCCTGTACCTCTACTCATGAGCCGTCTTTCTTCCAGCTAAACCCAGTGGTTCCGTTTTTCTTCCACATCCTGCATTACTCATTGGGTATAACCGGCACAAGGAGGAGCAACACCCGGTCCACTCTTTACAAACTATTACACAGAGTGTTGCCTGCTGTAAGCACATCTCGACCAGGTGAGCAGTTCCGCTTACTCAGTCACTGCATTTACCTAAAACATCTACACTATGGAGCAACACCTGTATATTGCCATTTTTACATGGATTATCAAAGTAAATACATCAATACCATCAGGTCCAAGAGGTCTATTTAATAATGTACGACGTATAGTGATAAATCCCCTTCAAAGGTATTGTCCACAGGATAGGTGATAGGGGTCCAACTGCTGGGACCTGCACAGATCGGCAGGACAGGACACTTATCTGCCGCTCACTGTCCCAGCGGTCGGACCCCTTTTCACGGGGCAGCCCCTGTAACGGTACATCATTACAAACTACACAGCCAGGACACTGTGTTGTGGTAAAGCGACATCCTAATGACCCTGATCTTACCAGGCAATATGATGCCGGACGCCAGGCACTCCATGACTCTGCGCAGCGCCTCCCCCGCACCCAGGGGTCGGTTACACGTTCCTATTGCTTTTTCGCATATGATTTCTAGCGGCTGAGAAAAGAAATGGTTGAGTAGTTGAGATCAGATCTGCAGAGGACCGAGAATAATATTACTGACTGTAAGATTCCTTAGAAAATCTTGTATTTACTGCAAATAAACAATCAGGAACCCGGGGAGTCGTTACTCACCCTCCCCAGGTCCAGTCTAGCCTCTCCACCGCTGCTCCAATCTTTGATGGTCAGTTGCAGCGCTCGTAACCGCTGCAGCCAATTGCTATGTTCGATGGGTAATGTAAAGTCTACAGTGCTTGTAACTGCTGCAGTCAATCACTAAGCTCAGCGGGCAACGTAACATCTAGTGTCTGAAACCACTGCAGTCAATCACTAAGCTCAGCGGATAGCGTAATATCTACAGTGTTCTTAGCCGCTGCAACCAAGCGCCAAGCTCAGCGGGTAACATAATATCTACAGTGCTTGTAACTGCTGCAGCCAATCACTAAGCTCAACAGGTAAAGTAATAACTACAGTGCTCGTAACCGCTGCAGACAATCACCAAGTTCAGCGCTTGTATTTGCTACAGTGAATCCTTGAGCTCAGAAGGCCACAAAGTGTACTGTGTTCAAAACTGCTGCAGTCAATCACTAGTCTCAGTAGGTAATGTAATGTCTACAGTGCTAGTAACCACTGCAGCCAATCGCTAAGCTCAGTGGGTAACATATATAGCTCCTATGTGCTAAAGCCAATCACTGAGCTCAGCAGGTAAAGTCTCCAGTGCTCACAACCACTGCAGCCAATCCCTAAACTCAGCAGATAACCTACAAAGCTTGCATCTGCTACAGCCAATCACTAAGCTCAGAAGGTAGTGTAATGTGTAGCAACTGCAGCCAATCACTAACATCAGCGTGTAACATAACGTCTACAGCACTCGTAGCCGCTGCAGGCAGTCACTGTGCTCAGTCTCTTGCCTTCTACACTGGTAGAGCTGCGGAGCCTAGTGATCGGCTGCAGCAGTTATGAGCATTTTAGACATGACGGCACTGCTACCATCAATCACCAAAGACCAAGCAGCATCGGAAAGGCAGTGCAGGACCCGGGGAGGGTGATAACAGATCCATTCTTTTAGATCTCTGTGACCTTAGTGTGTAATATAAATTTAACCCTGTTAAAACAATGGCAATTATTTAATGACTATTGGATCCCACCCGTCCCCCCGGACTGCCAGAGACGGACTCACCCATCCTTTCAGCTGCGCCCAGGTGGGGACTCGGTTGCACAAATCGCGCAGAATGCGGAGCACAATTACACAAGATTTTAATCCGTTTGCTCTTGCCTGGAATAGACAAAACGGTTCCAGTTCTGCTGCCATGTTCAACTCTTTCCCCTTAACCTACAGAAAGGCCTCGGACAGATTCTTTAAAATGTGATTACTGAGTAGTAGATGATTAAAATTCATGCAAAGAAAGTTACAGAATGGCGACACATCCGTGTTTAGAGAAGGTCAGGCTTTACCTAGTATGGAACGGGAAAGCTTCATGGAAAGATTGCTTTTGTAGCCTCATGATCATGACGTTGTCAGCTGGCGCTACCGTACCTACACCCATGGGGACGGCGGCAGTGCCACCCATGGGGGAAAATGGCGGAAACCGTACTGGCTGTACGTCCACATGGGGGGGCAAGTAAATCTACAGTGACGTAACTACTCAGATCTTATCACAACGGATTACAGAGTGCATGAATTCATGAGGTCGGAGAGAAGGTTACAGGGAAACCTCATAAGGCTACAATAACAATAAGGTAAGAACAAATAGCCAACCTGAAACCATTTGGCATGTCGCAGAGACGCCAAGGCGTTCAGGCATTTCTGCCTGTCCAATAAGTCCGGAGGATCTTTCATCGCAACATTTTCTACTGATAAGATGGGACAAAAAAAAAAGACAGATACAATTTGACCAAGGGGATTCTGTCACAGGAAAGAGTATGGCAGCATCTGAACAAGCTAATAAGACTCCCAGAGAAACTGAATGGTTCACAAAGTGCACGGCGGTTATATTCTCCAAAAAAAGGCCATTCAAGTAGTAATGTGCAACACAAAGCAAAGGAGGCATTCACTTCCAGTTTACAGATCGATAACAGCTACGCACCATCTGGGATCTTATTAAAAATGCACAACATGTCTCAGGACGCGGAAAATAGGCAGATAGCACTTCTCGACCGTCCCTGCAACAAAGCGTTCCCGAATACCTTCCCAAGGGTTGGCGAACGGAATTTTTTTAATTTTTTCTAAGTAAAAATAATATAAGTGAAATCGTGTACGGCTGATAGGGTGAGTTTAGACATATTACCACGCCGCCTTAGTAACGTTTAATACAGTTAGGTCCGGCCCGCAGCGAGGAGAAAATGAACGCTATAAATCCGTACGGTAAAGATGAGCGGCCCGCTGCCATCAGATCCGACGATATTTCACCGGCCATCGGCGCCGGAGGAAACGCGGGATTACATCATTGGGATAACCAGGCAGACTGTGATGGATGTGTATTAAGGGAGTAAAAAAAATATATATATATATATATAATAAAATAATGCATGTTGATATATAAGTTTTTTTCCTTCTATAAAGACAAAAACTACGCGAGAAATCTTGCAATGCGATGATTTAAAAAAAAAAAACAAATATTAAAATGAGTCCACAGAGGCAAAAAAAACCTTAATCGTTGTTTAGTTTTGTCTTTTTTGCAGATTTTGTTATGGAAATGCTGCTGATTTCACCCTTCAGATTGCAAAAGGGCAAGATCCACAACATAAATTGATATGCTGCATATCATATCCGCAGGGCAGGTCCATTTCTGCAGCGTTCGGATTAAAATCTTAAAATAAAATCCAACATTCATGTGCAATAATACAGAGCAGATTTGCATAAGGAAAATATGCAGCGTATCAGTCTCTAAAGGGAGAATTATATGCAGACATGTCTTATATTGCATAAGAATGGTCTGTGGAGTCCAAATAAGATTTGGTGGTATTCATTTTCCCAAGTTATGGAATCTGTCATCAGGTTTTTGCCCCCTAATCTGAAAGCAGCATAATATAGGGACAGTGACCGCGATTCCAGCGATATATCACTTACTGAGCTGCTTACTGTAGTTTTGATAAAATCACAGTTTTCTCTGCTGCGTATCTAGCAGAGCTCTGAGTGTTAAGCTCTGCATAACCCCGCCCACACCACTATCTACACAGAAAGCAGCCAATCAGTGATGTGGGTGTGGCTGTACAGAGCTCAGCATTAAGAGAAAACTGTGATTTTAGTACAACTGCATCAAGCAGCCCAGTAACTGATACATCGCTGGAATCAGGCTCTCTGCTCCGACATTATGCTGTTCTCAGATGGGGTGTAACAAAAACCTGCTGACAGATTCCCTTTAAAGGTAGAATAAAAAATGATGTGCTACATTTTTTTTCTTCTTCCATGAATTACTATCTTGGTGATCAAAAACAGGAATGCACAATCCAAAATGAAGTTTTGTAACAGCGATCTGACGGCAGGTATATGTGTCTAGATAAAGGAGGCTGATGTATCAAGGTGACGCGTGCCATAAGCTCCGCACAGACACGTGCTTCCCGATGAGTGCGCACATAAAAGAAGATGTGGATTTCATGCATTTATTTTTGGGGAAAATGTCAGATTGTTTAATCGTTAGAGACTTGATTAGTGGCGTTTGCAAATTCCGATATTCTCCCTCGCTAATGAAGCTCGCAGGTTGAGAGCAAAGACATCAAAATGAAATCCTGCCTTCTAAAAATGATCAAACGCTTCAGGACTCCATCCATTAATATTGCATTGTTTAGAAAGCCAAAGCCTCCATTGCTAAACGTGCGCTACGAGGAGAGGGGGGACGTGCGGATTCTCCGCGTGCTACCCATGAGAATTGTTTGGCCCCGGCGTCAGAAGTGCTACAGACATATTTTCCGCCCTGACGAACTCCGCAGCAGATGTTTGCATTGCATTGTTTCTTGTGAACATGTTCACAGCTCAGATTAGACACTCCCGGCCCCCTCAGTGGGGGATCTAGGCACTGGTTTAAAGGTGCAGTCCAATTAATCAAACACACGGGGGTGCAGGTCAGGAATGGCGATGCCGGTTACGTGCTACAAGAACTTGGAGGACATGGAATAAATGCTTTGTGGTTACAATAATTAAGACGTGACCATCTAGTATGGACCTTACAGAAGGTATGGACTGTCAGCTATGGGTTCTGGGAGATCTTACTGCCATTTTTGGGATCCGTTGGGGGGATTTTGCCTATTTTGTGGAATTATTAAAGATGATGCAGACTATGACGTTACACATCCCAAAAAGCTTGGTGGACACCAACTTGATACTGAAGTCAACATACAACTGCAATGGCTATGTTCACGTCAACATCAGAGGTGCCTCTCCGATCACCCATCGTGGTCCGTCCAAGGACTGACACACGGACATCTGAATTTAGTAGGCTCCCTATAAACATTAGACTGGCTTTGTCTGAATCCGCCGATATCAACAGTTTGGCCGATACTCTAATGTATACGGGGACATTGGCCAGCTGATTGTTGGGGAAGATGTCAAGTGGGTATGTCCAATTTCGACTGTTTTCCCGGAGATACGATGTTCCAGACATGTCTGCTAGAGGCTTTCTCATCATGAACGCTTTAGCGCTTAGTCCGATCAAACGATCCTGTAAATGGGGGAGACGGCCAATATAGCTGTAGGCAGAACGATAAGACATAGCATTGACATCCAATGAGGCTTTACTCGTAGGCTTGGAGCAAAGTAGGCCCAACAGCAAATAATATATTGATGGTGAGATCTAGATGATTTTTTCAGGGTGAATCTGGCCATACACATGAGATAGCTGGTGGACGAAGGTTCGATGGGCAGACAGTCATCTCTCCTGACTTCTCCATACACATAGATGCTCAGCTGAGAACTCAGGCTTTCAACAAGGAGACACCTCCATCCTGAAAACCAAAGGATCGGTTCTTGAAATTCCCAAGTAGTACCCAATCCTTCTCTCTCCTAATATCATCTATGGGGGAGGGGGAGGATTGGGAGACCCCCATACACATCTGATGGTCGACTGGTTCCACCAAAATCGGCATATTTGTAAAATTTCATCTAATCTGCAGGGTGTATATACTCTTAACTACCACCAAATCACACAAAATACAATCAAAGCACGTTTAAACTTTACCAATATACAATTATTAACACAACTACAAAAGACAAAATCTAAAACCTTAATAAAAGGAAAAAGGGCAGTGTGATCAGATTAGTAAATAGCATGAAAATACACTAAAAATCAGGCCGTATAAAAATCGACTGATGACACTGCCCCAGTACTGCCTGAGGAAGCTGCACGTGAAACGCGCGTCGGGGTACTGGGCAGTATAGTCAATTAGTAAATAGCATGAAAATACCCTAAAAATCAGGCAGTATAACAAAATAATAGGGGCACTGGAATACAGTCCTTACAAATTATAGAAAACATGGAGTTTATAAAATCGCACAATAGCTAATAGTATAACCATTCCCTGAATATAGATAACTGATGATCCCAATTAACAATCCTATCACTGGGAGATATAAATTTGAAGAGCTACGAGATCCCCTGCATTAGCGCTGATAATATATCAAATATCAATTAAGACATACTGAAGCCTATACCAACCATGGACCATCATGCATAAAGACCACACCACCCAGTGCCCCAACGCGCGTTCTGCATGCAGCTTGATCAGGGGTTACTGGGGTAGTGTTATCAGTCGATTTTTATACGGCCTGATTTTTAGTGTTTTTTCATGCTATTTACTAATCTGACCACACTGCACATTTTCCTTTTTTGGGGGTTTTAGTTTTTAAAAAAAAATGGTTTTCTCTATTGTAGTTGTTTTAATAATTGTCTATTAATAAAGTGTAAACATACAATTATATAAATTCTGTACTTTATTTTATTATTTTATGTGATTCGTTGTCGATATGTATTGTTTTTTTGGTACTCCCTAAATCTAATTAAATTAGGTTATTTTGAAGGGTTTAATTTCCAGTTTTGGCTACTAATGAGCAGGGGGGCGTTCTGATCAGAAGACCTGGTCGGTTGTATGAAGCTGGAGCAGAAAATGGCATCATTCCTAGGATCGTAGATCAGGGGGAAAAGGGAACGTACCTGTGTCAAAAAAAAATAAAATTCTCTTATGCCATGTTGAGGACCGACTGGTGGACCAGCTGATCCTGTGACCTGAATGGTCCAGAAATTAAAAAATAAAAAAGGTCAGATTGAAGGACTGCACCTTTAAACTGGGCATAGTTTGCGAAGCTTATGGATTTAGCAGTTTCATTTCAATGAGAACATCTGCTCCAAGTTCACATACAAATTGGAAAGAAACTACAGTAAATGAGTGGTTATGAAGAATTGAAATCACAAGACTGAAAGGCTGCAAAAATGTGCTAAGATCCAGAAATCATCACTTTTCGGGTATAGTAAAAGTATTTTTTCGGCGGTGAGACTGGTTTTGAAGATGTAGACGGGCACTGGGAGCTGCAGAGCCGACATATTCCGCTAATCCATCTAATAGATTTCCGGGGGCTTGCATTGCAGATCGCAGGTGGGAAAATACAGGCTTAGCCTAGATAGGAGAAGCTACAATGCCACAGGCATCGGGGCAGCATTTCTAGCCTAGCCTCGAAAGATCCGCGAAATAATGAGCGGGCCGCTTACACACGCCGCCGTCTTCCTAAATGGCAGTGGCAGGGCAGATAAGACATTAATTATTACTCATTACTCCTCTGATCTCTGGGCAGTCAGTGCATGCTATAGCTAAGCCTTCCTCCTCGCAAAATGTTAATTTCAAGCATTTAAAGCTTGTTTAACACTCATTAGGGAAGCCTGTTATGTGTGGCGGGGTCCTGGAGGCGCAGTTTTTGTGTCACTCTGTCTATGCAGGGCAAATAGCGCTAACGTGGAGAGTAGCCTCTTTCCCAGCAATAACAGGATGTATGAGCGGACTTGCTGGCCGGTGTGATGTGGTTGCAGTCTGGTACGTTTTAGCTGGCGTTCTTGGCTCCCACCATTACAGCCCTTGTGATGCAGCACGCCGCGGCGGCTCTACCTCCCAGTGCACAGCGGGACATCAATTATGGGATGTCGTTCATTTATTACCCTCTGGAGCAGCATTTTTGTGCAGCCAGTCAGCAACCTGTGTGCAGAATCCTATCCAAAGTACAGATGAAAGGAACATGGGGTGAGGGCAAGAAGAAAACAGACTTGCATATCAGACTGTCTTGTACATTAACATCATTAGAATGAAGTGTCTTCATGCTCTGCTAGGAGGCTAGGCCCAGACTTCTTCACAAGAGGCTTTTTCAAAAATTTTTGGGATTATCAGCTCTTATGAACGGGGACCAGTTGCACATAGTCTGAATGTATTAAAGCAGAATATATTGATCTCAAGTCTTTTCATCAATCCATGAACACTATAAGTCTACGCTTGAGCCTTAGTGTCATAAAACAGCAAAATAAAACAAATAAAAAATTGTCCAAAATTCTGTGCTGATTATTATTTTTTTTATACAGAGGTCAGTGCTCCAAATCCACTGCATTATAGAACCTATTGTGACTTCCTGTCGTCACCACTAGAGGGAGCTCATTTCTGCTACAGCTCCATGCATAAACAGTATGCAGTAAGGCTCCCTCTAGTGGTGGCCGGAGACAAATGGAATATTTAGAGCTTAGTTTCAGGAAAAACTGAACTCTGACCCCAAATAATTTCTATATATTGTGGAAGATTTGCTGCTTAGTGGTAGGAAAAATGGGATCACTACAGCCAGACAGATGTTCTTCGGACACTCATTTTCTTTAATGTTAGTCTACCAAAATCATGTAAAGCCTTTACACGGAGGTATAAAACACTGACTATACAAGTGGCCCACTACTACCAAGCACCAGTGTAAGAAGCACAGTGAGAACTGAGCCCTATGGCTATGTATAGAGATACCTAATAGATCCCCAGACCCTACAACATATACTGCCTTCCCCGGGAGGACCATCAATGGCCACGACCAGAGTACAACAGAAGATGTGCAGGAAGGTCCCGTTACATAACGGAGCGTGACGCCAGCAGAATGAGATAATAATGAGGTCAGCCCATGAAGACACAAGCGTCATTCTGACTGCATGAAATACACACAGGACAGGTCCACTGCACCTACGCTGCTCGGTGTTGTTAGGATATAGATTAGCAGACTCAAAAACCATACCTGGGGAAATATTGGTCAGTTATACCCATGTCATGACGGATGTGTGAATTGAGCCTTCTATAACATAGGGGAACGCAGATACCACTCCTGACCACGAGAGAGAAACGTGCGCCGGGGCTGGAAATCATGCAGTAATTGCTATTGAAGCTTTTACATTTTTTGGACGCACGACGCCCCAAAATCTAAAATATTATTGTTTCATTCTTCAGTCATAGGTATTCCCCCGAAATATACCTCCAACATAGGCTTCTGTCACGGTATGGGCTATGGCCTCCAAGAAAATCAGACTTGACCATTAAAGTCAATGGACGGAACACAGAACACAGACTTTGTGCTGCAGAATTCCGTCCGAGAATCTTCTGTTTTTCGCTGATACCTTGCTAATGGTCAACGGATCAATGAAAGTTCTGACAGTCTGTGTGTAGACGGATGAGAAGGAATTAGGATGTAAATAGAAGACGCAGCTGTGTGCATGTAGCCTCAGTGACATGTCCGGGGAGCCCGACGCTACAGTGGATGATGCAGAAAGGCCACAATAACTGCTCAGAACTTAAAGAGAATGTATTGGTGATTAATTTTGTGTTTCAATAATGCAAAAAAAAAAACAAATTACCCGCACAATAAGCTGATTTTGCCACTACATTTTGGGCAAAACAGCTGCAAATCAGCAGCAAAATCAGTACTTTTAACATGTGCAAATGACGTGCTATACAATTAGATATGTTTGGCTGTTGAAGTCTGCAGCATGTTGCTGAAATTTAGAAAGATCTCACCTACATTTCTGCTGCTGTGGATCTGTTTGGAAACCCGTGGCAAGATGGGTCTCTTGGGGGGCATGATTCCTAGTGCAAGCAATGGCAATCGGTGCCAACTGTCAGCCCTGGAGTAGTATCTGCATTCCCCTAGTAATGTCTGTAGCGTTAATCATTGGTGGTCCGGGATGCCTCCTAGATGGTCCCGCGGACCTTCCTAACTGACCAACATTTGACACTGTATAGCTGATGTTTGTGGGAAGGACAGAAAGTAGAGGGTGGGGGGCTAGAAAGATGGGAGGAGCGACAGGGAGTCCATCTTGCCCAGGTGGGCCGGCTGCCTCAGTTGACATGACAGAGTGTGGCCTGTTGGTCAAAGGTCTGACATAGGTCCAGTGTTGCTTGGCAAGTTTGTAGGGACAGGCTTGGGAAGCTGAAGCAAATATTAGAGACCATAAAATGAAGAGGAATGGGGAAGGATGGGGGAGAAAAAGAGAGAAAAAAAATAAAGAAAATCATGACCACATTAGTACTATGTTACGTATGACTTACCCAACCTCATAGCTGCTACAAGCACATTAAGAAAGGGCGGAATTCGCATTGGCTAAGGAATGAATAAAAGGTTATGTGATATAGCAGAGGCGGCTCGGGAGGGCTATGCTACCATTCACACTAACGCCATGTTACTTTAGGGCCCAGAACCAGCACTGAGGTTGTGTAGCAGAATCTGTTCAGTACCACAAAAAAATGAAAGACTTTATAAAAAGACAAAATTAGGTAACAGCGTTTACTATCGGAAAGTGATCAATAGGTGGGGTCAATGTGCATCTCAGAGACCGGAGGAGGAGGAAGAAGGAAAGCAGGCGACAGGATGGACCTCTAAGCGCTAGACCACCCGACAGAAGAAAGCCCAAGTACCTTCACCCGCTCGCTCCTCCTCTTCCCGGAACGCGGGGGACGTCAGGATCACTTTAAGGGTTAGCTTGGGCTCCTTTGAGTTCTGTATGATCATGGATGCGTCCTCCATGGAGTGTTCCACCTGGTATGCCTCCTCCGTCAGTTTCTGAATAAGAAGAAAGGAGGTTAAACCCCTCAAACAACGCCTACCGGCAGCGAGAAGGATCAAAAGGTGCGGACGCCGGGCAAGACAGAACAGCGCTAGCAAGCTATGGAGACATGACGGCAGCCCTGGTGGGAAGGGGGAATTGGCACAGACTGGAGTTTATTGGTGAGCTCTACTAACATGTCCGTTTAGGTTAATATTTACATTCCCCATAGAACAAACGATAAACAAGCTGCCTTCCTCTGTTATTCATCCTGGAACAGTACAACAGCTGCAGGCTTGGGCTGTGGGAACCATATTGAGTGGTTTTAACTGCTAGAGTTTGTTAAAGGGAATCTGTAAGCATGTTTTTGCTATATAATCTGAGATCACTATGTTGTTGGGGCAGAGGCCCTCATTCCAGCGATGTGTCACTTACTGGGCTGCTTGCTCCAATTTTGATATAATCTCTGTTTTCTCTGTAGCACATCTAACAGTTCTCTGTATGCTGAGCTCTGTTTAAAGCAGCCCACACCACTGATTGGCAGATTTTTGCCTATGCACAGTGTAAATAGAAAGTGGCCAATCAGTGGTATGGGTGGGGCTATTCACAGCTCAGCATTTAGAGAACTGCAAGATCTGCAGCAGAGAAAATTGGGATTTTCATCAAAATGACAGCAAGGAGCCCAGTAAGTGATACATCACTAGAATCAGATTATCTCTCCCTACATCATGCTGCTCTCATGTTACATAGAACAAACTTGCTGACAGACTCCTTTAATACTGCACTGTGTGACCTCTCTGGATCTGTTCTCTTCCTGTAATCCTCCATGTTGTGGTGATGTAAATATTGGTTGCTGTATTTCCCAAGTAAAACAGATAATTCTTCCATAATTTCTAAGTTCTCATGATTCTGCTGAAAGCTGAAATCTGCAACAGATGTCACCAATCTCTTCGTTGACGTGATTTTTACCTACAAACTATACAAGGATACACACTGTGTAGAGATTCAGCTTACTGACGGGAAGAATTGTAATGGACGTTTTCAATTACGTCATTTGTTCCCAGGAGGAAAAACAGAAGAACGGCACAATTTAGTACAAAGGAGGCTCCAGGTTTGTTTTAAGGGGAATGCAATTATTTTCTAAACCAAACTATACAAGCTGTACGTACATCGCTGAGGATGGCGACACAGGACAGAGGTTATCAGTTAGTGGAGGAAGGGAGCTGGCTGGCTGGTTTTCCTCTCTTTTTTTTTAATGGCCTTTGTATCGATCTCAAGCCATGGCGACTGTTGTGATTAGGTAATTCAGAACCACAATGGACCTGGTGGTTAAGAGCACACAAGTGACCTGATAGTTACAAATAAAATAGGACAAGCTCTGAGACGTGGGAACTCTGCTGACCGCAATCCCTAATCCTATCATACCACACTAGAGGTAGCCGTGGATTGTGCCTAACGCTCCCTATGCAACTCGGCACAGCCTGAGAAACTAGCTAGCCCTGAAGACAGAAAAATAAGCCTACCTTGCCTCAGAGAAATTCCCCAAAGGAAAAGGCAGCCCCCCACATATAATGACTGTGAGTAAGATGAAAATACAAACACAGAGATGAAATAGATTTAGCAAAGTGAGGCCCGACTTACTGAATAGACCGAGGATAGAAAGAGAGCTTTGCGGTCAACACAAAAACCTACAAACAACCACGCAGAGGGGCAAAAAGACCCTCCGCACCGACTAACGGTACGGAGGTGCTCCCTCTGCATCTCAGAGCTTCCAGCAAGCAAGAAAAACAAAAACAGCAAGCTGGACAGAAAATATAGCAACAAAAGTAACACAAGCAGAACTTAGCTTATGCTGGGCAGAGAGGCCACAGGAACGATCCAGGAGAAAGCAAGACCAATACTGGAACATTGACTGGAGGCCAGGAGCAAAGCACTAGGTGGAGTTAAATAGAGCAGCACCTAACGACTTCACCACATCACCTGAGGAAGGAAACTCAGAAGCCGCAGTACCACTTGTGACCACAGGAGGGAGCTCTACCACAGAATTCACAACAGTACCCCCCCCTTGAGGAGGGGTCACCGAACCCTCACCAGAGCCCCCAGGCCGACCAGGATGAGCCACATGAAAGGCACGAACAAGATCGGCAGCATGGACATCAGAGGCAAAGACCCAGGAATTATCTTCCTGACCATAACCCTTCCACTTAACCAGATACTGGAGTTTCCGTCTCGAAACACGAGAATCCAAAATCTTCTCCACAATATACTCCAACTCCCCCTCCACCAAAACCGGGGCAGGAGGATCAACAGATGGAACCATAGGTGCCACGTATCTCCGCAACAATGACCTATGGAATACGTTATGGATGGAAAAAGAATCTTGAAGGGTCAAACGAAAAGACACAGGATTAAGAACCTCAGAAATCCTATACGGACCAATGAAACGAGGCTTAAACTTAGGAGAGGAAACCTTCATAGGAATATGACGAGATGACAACCAAACCAAATCCCCAACACGAAGTCGGGGACCCACACAGCGTCTGCGATTAGCGAAACGTTGAGCCTTCTCCTGGGACAAGGTCAAATTGTCCACTACATGAGTCCAAATCTGCTGTAACCTGTCCACCACCTTATCCACACCAGGACAGTCCGAAGACTCAACCTGCCCTGAAGAGAAACGAGGATGGAACCCAGAGTTGCAGAAAAACGGTGAAACCAAGGTAGCCGAGCTGGCCCGATTATTAAGGGCGAACTCAGCCAAAGGCAAGAAGGACACCCAATCATCCTGATCAGCAGAAACAAAGCATCTCAGATATGTTTCCAAGGTCTGATTGGTTCGTTCGGTCTGGCCATTAGTCTGAGGATGGAAAGCCGAGGAAAAAGACAAATCAATGCCCATCCTAGCACAAAAAGCTCGCCAAAACCTCGAAACAAACTGGGAACCTCTGTCAGAAACGATGTTCTCTGGAATGCCATGTAAACGAACCACATGCTGGAAGAACAATGGCACCAAATCAGAGGAAGAAGGTAATTTAGACAAGGGTACCAAATGGATTATCTTAGAGAAGCGATCACAAACCACCCAAATGACCGACATTTTTTGAGAGACGGGGAGATCCGAAATAAAATCCATAGACATATGTGTCCAAGGCCTCTTCGGGACCGGCAAGGGCAAAAGCAACCCACTGGCACGAGAACAGCAGGGCTTAGCCCGAGCACAAATCCCACAGGACTGCACAAAAGAACGCACATTCCGCGACAGAGACGGCCACCAAAAGGATCTAGCCACTAAATCTCTGGTACCAAAGATTCCAGGATGACCAGCCAACACCGAACAATGAACCTCAGAGATAACTTTATTCGTCCACCTATCAGGGACAAACAGTTTATCCGCTGGGCAACGATCAGGTTTATTAGCCTGAAATTTTTGCAGCACCCGCCGTAAATCAGGGGAGATGGCAGACAAAATTACTCCCTCTTTGAGAATACCCGCCGGCTCAGACAAACCCGGAGAGTCGGGCACAAAACTCCTAGACAGGGCATCCGCCTTCACATTTTTAGAGCCCGGAAGGTACGAAACCACAAAGTCAAAACGGGAGAAAAACAGCGACCAACGAGCCTGTCTAGGATTCAACCGTTTGGCAGACTCAAGATAAGTCAAGTTCTTGTGATCAGTCAAGACCACCACGCGATGCTTAGCTCCTTCAAGCCAATGACGCCACTCCTCGAATGCCCACTTCATGGCCAGCAACTCTCGATTGCCAACATCATAATTTCGCTCAGCAGGCGAAAACTTCCTGGAAAAGAAGGCGCATGGTTTCATCACCGAGCAATCAGTACTTCTCTGCGACAAAACAGCCCCAGCTCCAATTTCAGAAGCATCAACCTCGACCTGGAACGGAAGCGAAACATCTGGTTGACACAACACAGGGGCAGAAGAAAAACGACGCTTTAACTCTTGAAAAGCTTCCACAGCAGCAGAAGACCAATTGACCACATCAGCACCCTTCTTGGTCAAATCGGTCAATGGTTTAGCAATACTAGAAATATTACAGATAAAGCGACGATAAAAATTAGCAAAGCCCAGGAACTTTTGCAGACTCTTCAGAGATGTCGGCTGGGTCCAATCATAGATGGCCTGGACCTTAACAGGGTCCATCTCGATAGTAGAAGGGGAAAAAATGAACCCCAAAAATGAAACCTTCTGAACACCAAAGAGACACTTTGATCCCTTCACAAACAAAGAATTAGCACGCAGGACCTGGAACACCATTCTGACCTGCTTCACATGAGACTCCCAATCATCCGAGAAGACCAAAATATCATCCAAGTATGCAATCAGGAATTTATCCAGGTACTCTCGGTAGATGTCATGCATAAAGGACTGAAACACCGATGGAGCATTGGCAAGTCCGAAAGGCATAACTAGGTACTCAAAATGGCCCTCGGGCGTGTTAAATGCAGTTTTCCATTCATCGCCCCGCTTAATACGCACAAGATTATACGCACCACGAAGATCTATCTTGGTGAACCAACTAGCCCCCTTGATCCGAGCAAACAAATCAGATAGCAGCGGCAAGGGGTACTGAAATTTGACCGTGATTTTATTTAGAAGGCGGTAATCTATACAAGGTCTCAGCGAACCATCCTTCTTGGCCACAAAAAAGAACCCCGCTCCCAATGGCGACGATGACGGGCGAATGACCCTTCTCCAAGGACTCCTTCACGTAACTCCGCATAGCGGCGTGCTCAGGTACAGATAAATTAAACAGTCAACCTTTAGGAAACTTACTACCAGGAATCAAATCGATAGCACAATCACAATCCCTATGCGGAGGTAGGGCATTGGACTTGGGCTCATCAAATACATCCTGGTAATCAGACAAGAACTCTGGGACCTCAGAAGGGGTGGATGACGAAATAGACAGAAATGGGACATCACCATGTACCCCCTGACAACCCCAGCTGGACACAGACATTGATTTCCAATCTAATACTGGGTTATGGACTTGTAGCCATGGCAACCCCAACACGACCACATCATGCAGATTATGCAACACCAGAAAGCGAATATCCTCCTGATGTGCAGGAGCCATGCACATGGTCAGCTGGGTCCAGTACTGAGGCTTATTCTTGGCCAAAGGCGTAGCATCAATTCCTCTCAATGGAATAGGACACTGCAAGGGCTCCAAGAAAAACCCACAACGCCTGGCATACTCCAAGTCCATCAAATTCAGGGCAGCGCCTGAATCCACAAATGCCATGACAGAATAAGATGACAAAGAGCAGATCAAAGTAACGGACAAAAGAAATTTTGACTGTACCGTACCAATGGTGGCAGACCTAGCGAACCGCTTAGTGCGCTTAGGACAATCGGAGATAGCATGAGTGGAATCACCACAGTAGAAACACAGCCCATTCTGACGTCTGTGTTCTTGCCGTTCAACTCTGGTCAAAGTCCTATCGCACTGCATAGGCTCAGGTTTATGCTCGGATAATACCGCCAAATGGTGCACAGATTTACGCTCACGCAAGCGTCGACCGATCTGAATGGCTAAAGACATAGACTCATTCAGACCAGCAGGCATGGGAAATCCCACCATGACATCCTTAAGGGCTTCAGAGAGACCCTTTCTGAAGATAGCTGCTAGCGCACCTTCATTCCACTGAGTGAGCACGGACCACTTTCTAAACTTCTGACAATAAATCTCTATCTCATCCCGACCCTGACACAGAGCCAGCAAATTTTTCTCTGACTGATCCACCGAATTAGGTTCATCGTACAGCAATCCAAGCGCCAGGAAAAACGCATCAATATTACATAATGCAGGATCTCCTGGCGCAAGGGAAAATGCCCAGTCTGGAGGGTCGCCACGTAATAAAGAAATAATGATCTTAACTTGTTGAACTGGGTCACCAGAGGAGCGAGGTTTCAAAGCCAGAAACAGTTTACAATTATTTTTAAAACTCAGAAATTTTGCTCTATTTCCAGAAAACAAATCAGGAATAGGAATTCTTGGTTCTAACATAGAATTCTGAACCACAAAGTCTTGAATATTTTGTACTCTTGCAGTGAGATGATCCACACATGAAGACAGACCTTTAATGTCCATCACTACACCTGTGTTCTGAACTACCCAAATGTCTAGGGGAAAAAAAAGGCAAAACACAGTGCAAAGAAAAAAAAATGGTCTCAGAACTTCTTTTTTCCCTCTATTGAGAAGCATTAGTACTTTGGCCTCCAGTACTGTTGTGATTAGGTAATTCAGAACCACAATGGACCTGGTGGTTAAGAGCACACAAGTGACCTGATAGTTACAAATAAAATAGGACAAGCTCTGAGACGTGGGAACTCTGCTGACCGCAATCCCTAATCCTATCATACCACACTAGAGGTAGCCGTGGATTGCGCCTAACGCTCCCTATGCAACTCGGCACAGCCTGAGAAACTAGCTAGCCCTGAAGACAGAAAAATAAGCCTACCTTGCCTCAGAGAAATTCCCCAAAGGAAAAGGCAGCCCCCCACATATAATGACTGTGAGTAAGATGAAAATACAAACACAGAGATGAAATAGATTTAGCAAAGTGAGGCCCGACTTACTGAATAGACCGAGGATAGAAAGAGAGCTTTGCGGTCAACACAAAACCTACAAACAACCACGCAGAGGGGCAAAAAGACCCTCCGCACCGACTAACGGTACGGAGGTGCTCCCTCTGCGTCTCAGAGCTTCCAGCAAGCAAGAAAAACAAAAACAGCAAGCTGGACAGAAAATATAGCAACAAAAGTAACACAAGCAGTACTTAGCTTATGCTGGGCAGAGAGGCCACAGGAACGATCCAGGAGAAAGCAAGACCAATACTGGAACATTGACTGGAGGCCAGGAGCAAAGCACTAGGTGGAGTTAAATAGAGCAGCACCTAACGACTTCACCACATCACCTGAGGAAGGAAACTCAGAAGCCGCAGTACCACTCGTGACCACAGGAGGGAGCTCTGCCACAGAATTCACAACAGGCGACTTGATGAACGTTTCGTAGGAAGATCAACCTTGTGCAAGCCTAGATAGGTCCACCAGGGTCTTCTCCACCGTCATCTTGATTGTATCACGCCATTGGGTTGCTGGTTTTCCTCTTCACCATGTTCCTTCTATTCTTCCGACCATGATGTCCTTCTCCAGATTGATGTGTCCTGAGCAGGCAAGTCGCAGCTTGGTGATCCTTGCTTCGAGAGACATGTCTGGCCTGTTTTGTTCATAGACTGATTACTTTGTTCTTCTTACCATCCATGGTGTTGATAACATCCTTCTCCAGCACCACATTTCCAAGGCATCAATTCTTCTTCTGTCTTTTTTTTCCATCCAGGTTTAGTATCCATATGTGACCACAGAAAAGACCAGACAATGTACGAGCAGTATCTTCATCACCTGTGAAATGTTCCTCGATTTGAAGACCTTGACCAGTAACTTCATTGTTGATTTGCCCATTCTCCTATTGACTTCCGGTGTCTTTGCTGCATCTTGCGTGATCATCGATCCCAGTAGGTTGAAGCCCTTTACAACTTCTTGCCGTCCATCTCAAATGTGTCCCGGCTGAACCTGGCAGTAGTCAATATCTCCGTCTTCTTTGTGTTGAGCACCAGTCCCAGTTCGAGCTTTCCACCTTGACACTCAGTAATAAGTCCTTCTTTCCATCTACGCTTTTCCGGCAAGTCCAGCCTTCCTGAAAACAACTTCTATATATTTATAAATTGAAGAGAAATAGTGACAGCACGCAGCCTTGCTCTACTTTGACCATGCCGGGTCACCATGTTCCGTTTGGACTGTTGCTTCTTGGTTGATGTAAAGGTTCCAAATGAGGCTGATCAGATAGTTTGATGCACCCATATCCTTCACGGTATTCCAAAGTTTCTGGTGATCAACAAGGTCGAAGGCTTTGCTGTAGTTGATGGAGCAAAAACGGATCTTCTGGTTGTATTCTTTGGCCTTCTCCATTCTCCATCTAATGTTAGCAATCACATCTCTTGTTCCTCTGCCGTTTCTGAATCCTGCTTGTTCCTCTGGCAGCTCTTTGCCAAAGTAAAGCTGTAACCGTCTGTTTAGGATCTTCAGTAGTAATCTTACATATTCTAATTATATAAGACGGATATTTCAGTATCTTAGCGACAGAAATCAGCCACTTTATACACATCACTGATCTCCTGTGTGGGAACCAAGCCAAAGGGAGCTGATATTGGGGCACTTTTCTTACAGACGTTGCCCCTATTTCAGAAAAGATAAGTCAAGTTCTTGTGATCAGTCAAGACCACCACGCGATGCTTAGCTCCTTCAAGCCAATGACGCCACTCCTCGAATGCCCACTTCATGGCCAGCAACTCTCGATTGCCAACATCATAATTTCGCTCAGCAGGCGAAAACTTCCTGGAAAAGAAGGCGCATGGTTTCATCACCGAGCAATCAGTACTTCTCTGCGACAAAACAGCCCCCGCTCCAATTTCAGAAGCATCAACCTCGACCTGGAACGGAAGCGAAACATCTGGTTGACACAACACAGGGGCAGAAGAAAAACGACGCTTTAACTCTTGAAAAGCTTCCACAGCAGCAGAAGACCAATTGACCACATCAGCACCCTTCTTGGTCAAATCGGTCAATGGTTTAGCAATACTAGAAATATTACAGATAAAGCGACGATAAAAATTAGCAAAGCCCAGGAACTTTTGCAGACTCTTCAGAGATGTCGGCTGGGTCCAATCATAGATGGCCTGGACCTTAACAGGGTCCATCTCGATAGTAGAAGGGGAAAAAATGAACCCCAAAAATGAAACCTTCTGAACACCAAAGAGACACTTTGATCCCTTCACAAACAAAGAATTAGCACGCAGGACCTGGAACACCATTCTGACCTGCTTCACATGAGACTCCCAATCATCCGAGAAGACCAAAATATCATCCAAGTATGCAATCAGGAATTTATCCAGGTACTCTCGGTAGATGTCATGCATAAAGGACTGAAACACCGATGGAGCATTGGCAAGTCCGAAAGGCATAACTAGGTACTCAAAATGGCCCTCGGGCGTGTTAAATGCAGTTTTCCATTCATCGCCCCGCTTAATACGCACAAGATTATACGCACCACGAAGATCTATCTTGGTGAACCAACTAGCCCCCTTGATCCGAGCAAACAAATCAGATAGCAGCGGCAAGGGGTACTGAAATTTGACCGTGATTTTATTTAGAAGGCGGTAATCTATACAAGGTCTCAGCGAACCATCCTTCTTGGCCACAAAAAAGAACCCCGCTCCCAATGGCGACGATGACGGGCGAATGACCCTTCTCCAAGGACTCCTTCACGTAACTCCGCATAGCGGCGTGCTCAGGTACAGATAAATTAAACAGTCAACCTTTAGGAAACTTACTACCAGGAATCAAATCGATAGCACAATCACAATCCCTATGCGGAGGTAGGGCATTGGACTTGGGCTCATCAAATACATCCTGGTAATCAGACAAGAACTCTGGGACCTCAGAAGGGGTGGATGACGAAATAGACAGAAATGGGACATCACCATGTACCCCCTGACAACCCCAGCTGGACACAGACATTGATTTCCAATCTAATACTGGGTTATGGACTTGTAGCCATGGCAACCCCAACACGACCACATCATGCAGATTATGCAACACCAGAAAGCGAATATCCTCCTGATGTGCAGGAGCCATGCACATGGTCAGCTGGGTCCAGTACTGAGGCTTATTCTTGGCCAAAGGCGTAGCATCAATTCCTCTCAATGGAATAGGACACTGCAAGGGCTCCAAGAAAAACCCACAACGCCTGGCATACTCCAAGTCCATCAAATTCAGGGCAGCGCCTGAATCCACAAATGCCATGACAGAATAAGATGACAAAGAGCAGATCAAAGTAACGGACAAAAGAAATTTTGACTGTACCGTACCAATGGTGGCAGACCTAGCGAACCGCTTAGTGCGCTTAGGACAATCGGAGATAGCATGAGTGGAATCACCACAGTAGAAACACAGCCCATTCTGACGTCTGTGTTCTTGCCGTTCAACTCTGGTCAAAGTCCTATCGCACTGCATAGGCTCAGGTTTATGCTCGGATAATACCGCCAAATGGTGCACAGATTTACGCTCACGCAAGCGTCGACCGATCTGAATGGCTAAAGACATAGACTCATTCAGACCAGCAGGCATGGGAAATCCCACCATGACATCCTTAAGGGCTTCAGAGAGACCCTTTCTGAAGATAGCTGCTAGCGCACCTTCATTCCACTGAGTGAGCACGGACCACTTTCTAAACTTCTGACAATAAATCTCTATCTCATCCCGACCCTGACACAGAGCCAGCAAATTTTTCTCTGACTGATCCACCGAATTAGGTTCATCGTACAGCAATCCAAGCGCCAGGAAAAACGCATCAATATTACATAATGCAGGATCTCCTGGCGCAAGGGAAAATGCCCAGTCTGGAGGGTCGCCACGTAATAAAGAAATAATGATCTTAACTTGTTGAACTGGGTCACCAGAGGAGCGAGGTTTCAAAGCCAGAAACAGTTTACAATTATTTTTAAAACTCAGAAATTTTGCTCTATTTCCAGAAAACAAATCAGGAATAGGAATTCTTGGTTCTAACATAGAATTCTGAACCACAAAGTCTTGAATATTTTGTACTCTTGCAGTGAGATGATCCACACATGAAGACAGACCTTTAATGTCCATCACTACACCTGTGTTCTGAACTACCCAAATGTCTAGGGGAAAAAAAAGGCAAAACACAGTGCAAAGAAAAAAAAATGGTCTCAGAACTTCTTTTTTCCCTCTATTGAGAAGCATTAGTACTTTGGCCTCCAGTACTGTTGTGATTAGGTAATTCAGAACCACAATGGACCTGGTGGTTAAGAGCACACAAGTGACCTGATAGTTACAAATAAAATAGGACAAGCTCTGAGACGTGGGAACTCTGCTGACCGCAATCCCTAATCCTATCATACCACACTAGAGGTAGCCGTGGATTGCGCCTAACGCTCCCTATGCAACTCGGCACAGCCTGAGAAACTAGCTAGCCCTGAAGACAGAAAAATAAGCCTACCTTGCCTCAGAGAAATTCCCCAAAGGAAAAGGCAGCCCCCCACATATAATGACTGTGAGTAAGATGAAAATACAAACACAGAGATGAAATAGATTTAGCAAAGTGAGGCCCGACTTACTGAATAGACCGAGGATAGAAAGAGAGCTTTGCGGTCAACACAAAACCTACAAACAACCACGCAGAGGGGCAAAAAGACCCTCCGCACCGACTAACGGTACGGAGGTGCTCCCTCTGCGTCTCAGAGCTTCCAGCAAGCAAGAAAAACAAAAACAGCAAGCTGGACAGAAAATATAGCAACAAAAGTAACACAAGCAGTACTTAGCTTATGCTGGGCAGAGAGGCCACAGGAACGATCCAGGAGAAAGCAAGACCAATACTGGAACATTGACTGGAGGCCAGGAGCAAAGCACTAGGTGGAGTTAAATAGAGCAGCACCTAACGACTTCACCACATCACCTGAGGAAGGAAACTCAGAAGCCGCAGTACCACTCGTGACCACAGGAGGGAGCTCTGCCACAGAATTCACAACAGGCGACTTGATGAACGTTTCGTAGGAAGATCAACCTTGTGCAAGCCTAGATAGGTCCACCAGGGTCTTCTCCACCGTCATCTTGATTGTATCACGCCATTGGGTTGCTGGTTTTCCTCTTCACCATGTTCCTTCTATTCTTCCGACCATGATGTCCTTCTCCAGATTGATGTGTCCTGAGCAGGCAAGTCGCAGCTTGGTGATCCTTGCTTCGAGAGACATGTCTGGCCTGTTTTGTTCATAGACTGATTACTTTGTTCTTCTTACCATCCATGGTGTTGATAACATCCTTCTCCAGCACCACATTTCCAAGGCATCAATTCTTCTTCTGTCTTTTTTTTCCATCCAGGTTTAGTATCCATATGTGACCACAGAAAAGACCAGACAATGTACGAGCAGTATCTTCATCACCTGTGAAATGTTCCTCGATTTGAAGACCTTGACCAGTAACTTCATTGTTGATTTGCCCATTCTCCTATTGACTTCCGGTGTCTTTGCTGCATCTTGCGTGATCATCGATCCCAGTAGGTTGAAGCCCTTTACAACTTCTTGCCGTCCATCTCAAATGTGTCCCGGCTGAACCTGGCAGTAGTCAATATCTCCGTCTTCTTTGTGTTGAGCACCAGTCCCAGTTCGAGCTTTCCACCTTGACACTCAGTAATAAGTCCTTCTTTCCATCTACGCTTTTCCGGCAAGTCCAGCCTTCCTGAAAACAACTTCTATATATTTATAAATTGAAGAGAAATAGTGACAGCACGCAGCCTTGCTCTACTTTGACCATGCCGGGTCACCATGTTCCGTTTGGACTGTTGCTTCTTGGTTGATGTAAAGGTTCCAAATGAGGCTGATCAGATAGTTTGATGCACCCATATCCTTCACGGTATTCCAAAGTTTCTGGTGATCAACAAGGTCGAAGGCTTTGCTGTAGTTGATGGAGCAAAAACGGATCTTCTGGTTGTATTCTTTGGCCTTCTCCATTCTCCATCTAATGTTAGCAATCACATCTCTTGTTCCTCTGCCGTTTCTGAATCCTGCTTGTTCCTCTGGCAGCTCTTTGCCAAAGTAAAGCTGTAACCGTCTGTTTAGGATCTTCAGTAGTAATCTTACATATTCTAATTATATAAGACGGATATTTCAGTATCTTAGCGACAGAAATCAGCCACTTTATACACATCACTGATCTCCTGTGTGGGAACCAAGCCAAAGGGAGCTGATATTGGGGCACTTTTCTTACAGACGTTGCCCCTATTTCAGAAAAGATAAGTCAAGTTCTTGTGATCAGTCAAGACCACCACGCGATGCTTAGCTCCTTCAAGCCAATGACGCCACTCCTCGAATGCCCACTTCATGGCCAGCAACTCTCGATTGCCAACATCATAATTTCGCTCAGCAGGCGAAAACTTCCTGGAAAAGAAGGCGCATGGTTTCATCACCGAGCAATCAGTACTTTTCTGCGACAAAACAGCCCCCGCTCCAATTTCAGAAGCATCAACCTCGACCTGGAACGGAAGCGAAACATCTGGTTGACACAACACAGGGGCAGAAGAAAAACGACGCTTTAACTCTTGAAAAGCTTCCACAGCAGCAGAAGACCAATTGACCACATCAGCACCCTTCTTGGTCAAATCGGTCAATGGTTTAGCAATACTAGAAAAATTACTGATAAAGCGACGATAAAAATTAGCAAAGCCCAGGAACTTTTGCAGACTCTTCAGAGATGTCGGCTGGGTCCAATCATAGATGGCCTGGACCTTAACAGGGTCCATCTCGATAGTAGAAGGGGAAAAAATGAACCCCAAAAATGAAACCTTCTGAACACCAAAGAGACACTTTGATCCCTTCACAAACAAAGAATTAGCACGCAGGACCTGGAACACCATTCTGACCTGCTTCACATGAGACTCCCAATCATCCGAGAAGACCAAAATATCATCCAAGTATACAATCAGGAATTTATCCAGGTACTCTCGGTAGATGTCATGCATAAAGGACTGAAACACCGATGGAGCATTGGCAAGTCCGAAAGGCATAACTAGGTACTCAAAATGGCCCTCGGGCGTGTTAAATGCAGTTTTCCATTCATCGCCCCGCTTAATACGCACAAGATTATACGCACCACGAAGATCTATCTTGGTGAACCAACTAGCCCCCTTGATCCGAGCAAACAAATCAGATAGCAGCGGCAAGGGGTACTGAAATTTGACCGTGATTTTATTTAGAAGGCGGTAATCTATACAAGGTCTCAGCGAACCATCCTTCTTGGCCACAAAAAAGAACCCCGCTCCCAATGGCGACGATGACGAGCGAATGACCCTTCTCCAAGGACTCCTTCACGTAACTCCGCATAGTGGCGTGCTCAGGTACAGATAAATTAAACAGTCGACCTTTAGGAAACTTACTACCAGGAATCAAATCGATAGCACAATCACAATCCTTATGCGGAGGTAGGGCATTGGACTTGGGCTCATCAAATACATCCTGGTAATCAGACAAGAACTCTGGGACCTCAGAAGGGGTGGATGACGAAATAGACAGAAATGGGACATCACCATGTACCCCCTGACAACCCCAGCTGGACACAGACATTGATTTCCAATCTAATACTGGGTTATGGACTTGTAGCCATGGCAACCCCAAAACGACCACATCATGCAGATTATGCAACACCAGAAAGCGAATATCCTCCTGATGTGCAGGAGCCATGCACATGGTCAGCTGGGTCCAGTACTGAGGCTTATTCTTGGCCAAAGGCGTAGCATCAATTCCTCTCAATGGAATAGGACACTGCAAGGGCTCCAAGAAAAACCCACAACGCCTGGCATACTCCAAGTCCATCAAATTCAGGGCAGCGCCTGAATCCACAAATGCCATGACAGAATAAGATGACAAAGAGCAGATCAAAGTAACGGACAAAAGAAATTTTGACTGTACCGTACCAATGGTGGCAGACCTAGCGAACCGCTTAGTGCGCTTAGGACAATCGGAGATAGCATGAGTGGAATCACCACAGTAGAAACACAGCCCATTCTGACGTCTGTGTTCTTGCCGTTCAACTCTGGTCAAAGTCCTATCGCACTGCATAGGCTCAGGTTTATGCTCGGATAATACCGCCAAATGGTGCACAGATTTACGCTCACGCAAGCGTCGACCGATCTGAATGGCTAAAGACATAGACTCATTCAGACCAGCAGGCATGGGAAATCCCACCATGACATCCTTAAGGGCTTCAGAGAGACCCTTTCTGAAGATAGCTGCTAGCGCACCTTCATTCCACTGAGTGAGCACGGACCACTTTCTAAACTTCTGACAATAAATCTCTATCTCATCCTGACCCTGACACAGAGCCAGCAAATTTTTCTCTGCCTGATCCACCGAATTAGGTTCATCGTACAGCAATCCAAGCGCCAGGAAAAACGCATCAATATTACATAATGCAGGATCTCCTGGCGCAAGGGAAAATGCCCAGTCTTGAGGGTCGCCACGTAATAAAGAAATAATGATCTTAACTTGTTGAACTGGGTCACCAGAGGAGCGAGGTTTCAAAGCCAGAAACAGTTTACAATTATTTTTAAAACTCAGAAATTTTGCTCTATTTCCAGAAAACAAATCAGGAATAGGAATTCTTGGTTCTAACATAGAATTCTGAACCACAAAGTCTTGAATATTTTGTACTCTTGCAGTGAGATGATCCACACATGAAGACAGACCTTTAATGTCCATCACTACACCTGTGTTCTGAACTACCCAAATGTCTAGGGGAAAAAAAAGGCAAAACACAGTGCAAAGAAAAAAAAATGGTCTCAGAACTTCTTTTTTCCCTCTATTGAGAAGCATTAGTACTTTGGCCTCCAGTACTGTTGTGATTAGGTAATTCAGAACCACAATGGACCTGGTGGTTAAGAGCACACAAGTGACCTGATAGTTACAAATAAAATAGGACAAGCTCTGAGACGTGGGAACTCTGCTGACCGCAATCCCTAATCCTATCATACCACACTAGAGGTAGCCGTGGATTGCGCCTAACGCTCCCTATGCAACTCGGCACAGCCTGAGAAACTAGCTAGCCCTGAAGACAGAAAAATAAGCCTACCTTGCCTCAGAGAAATTCCCCAAAGGAAAAGGCAGCCCCCCACATATAATGACTGTGAGTAAGATGAAAATACAAACACAGAGATGAAATAGATTTAGCAAAGTGAGGCCCGACTTACTGAATAGACCGAGGATAGAAAGAGAGCTTTGCGGTCAACACAAAAACCTACAAACAACCACGCAGAGGGGCAAAAAGACCCTCCGCACCGACTAACGGTACGGAGGTGCTCCCTCTGCGTCTCAGAGCTTCCAGCAAGCAAGAAAAACAAAAACAGCAAGCTGGACAGAAAATATAGCAACAAAAGTAACACAAGCAGTACTTAGCTTATGCTGGGCAGAGAGGCCACAGGAACGATCCAGGAGAAAGCAAGACCAATACTGGAACATTGACTGGAGGCCAGGAGCAAAGCACTAGGTGGAGTTAAATAGAGCAGCACCTAACGACTTCACCACATCACCTGAGGAAGGAAACTCAGAAGCCGCAGTACCACTCGTGACCACAGGAGGGAGCTCTGCCACAGAATTCACAACAGGCGACTTGATGAACGTTTCGTAGGAAGATCAACCTTGTGCAAGCCTAGATAGGTCCACCAGGGTCTTCTCCACCGTCATCCACAAAGCACTCCATGGCTTAGCACCACCCTACATCTCCTCCCTGGTATCAGTCTACCACCCTACCCGTGCCCTCCGCTCCGCTAATGACCTCAGGTTAGCATCCTCAATAATCAGAACCTCCCACTCCCGTCTCCAAGACTTTACACGTGCTGCGCCGATTCTTTGGAATGCACTACCTAGGTTAATACGATTAATCCCCAATCCCCACAGTTTTAAGCGTGCCCTAAAAACTCATTTGTTCAGACTGGCCTACCGCCTCAATGCATTAACCTAACGATCCCTGTGTGGCCTATTTATAAAAAAAAAAAAAAAGGTTCCTCGCATCATGTTCTCATACACTTTATGCAGTATTAGCCCTCTGTGTCTGTACTGCTACATACTTAGGCAGTTAACTGGTTCATGCAGCTTTACATGAACACCTGAGCCTTACACTATAGCTGGTCCGAATAACTAAAGCAATTGTTACCATCCACCTCTCGTGTCTCCCCTTTTCCCCATAGTTTGTAAGCTTGCGAGCAGGGCCCTCACTCCTCCTGGTATCTGTTTTGAACTGTATTTCTGTTATGCTGTAATGTCTATTGTCTGTACAAGTCCCCTCTATAATTTGTAAAGCGCTGCGGAATATGTTGGCGCTATATAAATAAAAATTATTATTATTATTATATTATTATTATCTTGATTGTATCACGCCATTGGGTTGCTGGTTTTCCTCTTCACCATGTTCCTTCTATTCTTCCGACCATGATGTCCTTCTCCAGATTGATGTGTCCTGAGCAGGCAAGTCGCAGCTTGGTGATCCTTGCTTCGAGAGACATGTCTGGCCTGTTTTGTTCCTAGACTGATTACTTTGTTCTTCTTACCATCCATGGTGTTGATAACATCCTTCTCCAGCACCACATTTCCAAGGCATCAATTCTTCTTCTGTCTTTTTTTTCCATCCAGGTTTAGTATCCATATGTGACCACAGAAAAGACCGGACAATGTACGAGCAGTATCTTCATCACCTGTGAAATGTTCCTCGATTTGAAGACCTTGACCAGTAACTTCATTGTTGATATGCCCATTCTCCTATTGACTTCCGGTGTCTTTGCTGCATCTTGCGTGATCATCGATCCCAGTAGGTTGAAGCCCTTTACAACTTCTTGCCGTCCATCTCAAATGTGTCCCGGCTGAACCTGGCAGTAGTCAATATCTCCGTCTTCTTTGTGTTGAGCACCAGTCCCAGTTCGAGCTTTCCACCTTGACACTCAGTAATAAGTCCTTCTTTCCATCTACGCTTTTCCGGCAAGTCCAGCCTTCCTGAAAACAACTTCTATATATTTATAAATTGAAGAGAAATAGTGACAGCACGCAGCCTTGCTCTACTTTGACCATGCCGGGTCACCATGTTCCGTTTGGACTGTTGCTTCTTGGTTGATGTAAAGGTTCCAAATGAGGCTGATCAGATAGTTTGATGCACCCATATCCTTCACGGTATTCCAAAGTTTCTGGTGATCAACAAGGTCGAAGGCTTTGCTGTAGTTGATGGAGCAAAAACGGATCTTCTGGTTGTATTCTTTGGCCTTCTCCATTCTCCATCTAATGTTAGCAATCACATCTCTTGTTCCTCTGCCGTTTCTGAATCCTGCTTGTTCCTCTGGCAGCTCTTTGCCAAAGTAAAGCTGTAACCGTCTGTTTAGGATCTTCAGTAGTAATCTTACATATTCTAATTATATAAGACGGATATTTCAGTATCTTAGCGACAGAAATCAGCCACTTTATACACATCACTGATCTCCTGTGTGGGAACCAAGCCAAAGGGAGCTGATATTGGGGCACTTTTCTTACAGACGTTGCCCCTATTTCAGAAAACGTCTGCCTTCAGGTTATGCTCATTGCAAAAAAAAAGAGACACAGCGCTGGACCTCAACAAAGTTTTTTGAAAAGGGGCGACCTCTTTAATTCAATGAGATAAGTATTTTATTTTTGCACTTTGTACGCATTAATACATTATATTTTTCATCTAGAGAAATCGTTGAGCATGAATAATAAAAATTAAATAAAACCTGATTGCAATGAGAATAAAACCTTAGTCCCTCTACCATCTTAATGGATCCCATTGACTTATTGGGACTGTGTTAATCTTGCTGTCATAAAGACCAAAAAAAAAGTGAAATGACTAATGTGAACTCGGTCCTATTTATAATAAAACATTATTAATAATTCCGTTGCCGGCTGATATGGTCCTCACCTGGATCTGCAGAGGGAGATTTTCACGGACTGTTACTAATAAGCTCTCTGTTGGTTTCTCCTTACACAGGAGAACCAGCTCCAGCTCCATATCGTCTTTAATGAGTAAGCCTTTGGCAACGAGGCCAATTCTCATGACTCCACACAGCACCCGACCACTCTCATCCCTGAAAAACAAGCAGAGTGGGATCAGACAATCACAGCGGCGGATTCGCAGAGAGCCAATGAGTAGAGATTCACCGTTATTTAATAACTGAATAGGGCACATGAAAATAGGAAACTTTATAATATAGCTCATCAGAGAAATCCGCCTCTTTCTCCTCCTGGACTGATCATCTGCAATTAATGGGTGAATCTGTAGTCAGTGAAGACACAATTTCCCATTCCTGAAATAGGAGATGGCAGTTGGTGCGTATAAATGTCTATGAAGAGGGGCGGAGCTAGCGGAATTCACAGATATTCCGCAGAGACCTCTCCATAGAACTCTATGAGCTCCGACTGTCATCTCCCATCTCAGTGATGGAAGCACCTGCATTCACTTAAGACTCATTTACCACTGAACTTAGAATAAATGATCCGTCCAGGGTGAGAAAGAAGCCGAGTTCTCCAATAATAAATATAACAAAGCTTATTATTATGATGTATACTATTGAGTTATGAAAAAAGAATAAGAGAACCAAAGTAGTGAGCTGGAGCACAGTGTGTAGGGTCACATTGTCACTGTGACCATTAAACATAACCTAGGATTAAAAAAAAAAAAATGAGCGAATAACCTGTAGTAAGTAAATAGTAATACATGTAAATAATATAGCTGATAATGCTTTGATCAAAAAAGTGCAAAAGCCATCAGCCACGACAAGGTGACCCCATCGGGACGGTCCTATCTCTAGTATTAAACCTCTCTATGTGCCAGCAGGCCTCAATAGATGGGGGCAGAGTGTGACCCAGGCCTGACTGTTTAACCACCTGCCCATGGGAAGCCCAAAAAGGTACGTACAAAGTACAAAAAACTAAGGCAAAACCAAAGAAAAGAGCTGCAGCACAGGTTGGTATAAGTGCAGCGTGTAGGTGCACAATCGCACTGTGGCCATTAACAAACAGAACCTCGGAGAAAAATTGGTCCAAATCAAAAGTGTCTGCCGGCCTTGGAAAGATGTTTATTTTGTTCTAATGTCTATCAATAAGCATTATAAATGACAGGAAGCGATGAAAAAAACAGTAATAAAATGACTTTATTCTCTCCTGTCCTTACACCGCCTCCCCAGGACCCCAGTCCTCCATGCCAGTCTTTGGTTCATCCGTGATTGACCTCATGCTGTCACATGGGGGCAGCGGATGTGACATCAGTGACGTGGATCACCATGTGACTGGGTAAGGCCAATCACTGTCCACAGCAGTGGAACGGAGCCCTGGGCAAGCCAAGGCAATGCACCCTGGGATTGGACCATGCAAATGAGTAAATCTTCTCCGAGAAGTAGTAAGCTGACTCAATGCGGCGAGGACCACCCAACCTCCATGGAAAGTCTGCCTGTAGGTTCAAATGTTGACTTGTGGGCTTGAATCAGGAATGGCAATTTGCTGCTAATTTGCTATATGTACTGTGCGTCTACAGGCAGCCACTAACTGAGGGGCTATATGGACCAAGGGAGGAGCAAAAAATATATTTTTTTAAAGGGGTTGTCCAGTGAAAACAAGTGGGTAGGTGATGAAATATGGATTGGTAGGTGTCCAAGATCTTGTACCTGCACTAGACGGGGCTATTTTATCCCCGTTGTAATGGTGTGGTGGTACGCAAGTCCGATCACCCCTTCATCCATTCCCTATGGCGTTGCTGATTTGGGCAGCCCCATAGGGGATGAATAGTGCCGCTAGCCGGGCATGCGCACTACCACTGTATTCTAATGAGGATGAAAGTGTCCCGTTCTGACACTCGCGATCACTCCTCCATCGATGCGGTAACCTATTTATCGCCACTTTAGTAAATAGGATACCGTCCACCCTACCGAAAATTATGAGAAGCCTAGAGGTCATTGAGGGGTTCCTTAAACAAAGCTAAAGGACATGAAACTGTAAGATGATTTCTAGATTTTTTTTATTCATAGCATTTATTATTTCTTATATTACACCTCTGCTGCTGCAGAACATCTTGATGAAAGGTAACACGGGAAAGGAAACTTCCCAGAAAAGTGCAGCTCATCTACAGCATCCAGTTGTGGCATCAGAAAGTGACTTTCTATCGTCAGGACGTGTTAATGGCACTGGACGGCTTTGTAGCATGTCGGTGCAGTATACACCTCATATACATCAGTGCCAACAATCCTCTGGGGGACGAGTGAGCACATGAAGCTCCGCATAGAGATGCACACTAATCAGTGCCGGGGGCGAGGGACTCATCTATTTATACACCGGTGTGTCGAGACCTAAAATGATCCTG
This sequence comes from Ranitomeya imitator, assembly GCF_032444005.1. NCBI lineage: Eukaryota > Metazoa > Chordata > Amphibia > Anura > Dendrobatidae > Ranitomeya > Ranitomeya imitator. The sequence continues at coordinate 194,545,649 of NC_091283.1, forward strand.
AAAATGGCGCACACCACTCCGAGCGCTCATTGCTGAATTTGTCAGTATTTGTTTCCCTTTTTTTGCATTCTTAAAGCCGTCTGCAGAGAGTCCTGAATTTAGGAAGGAGCTGGGTCCATAAAGGAGGATAATAACCTCTCTGACTATTGTGAGAGCAGTCATTAAAATGAGCGGAGCGCGGGGCCGGCTCGGAGGGATTACACGGACAAAAGGAGCGGCAAAGAAGCCAAACTGTAAACAGGAGCGCCGCCATCTGTGAGACTGGCATTTATTTCAAGTTGAGAGATTGCACAGGGTTACTAAATCCCACTGGGAAGATCATTCTACCTGCGCTCTGAATAATAGGCTGCTCGCGAGGTGGATAGTGCTTAGCCTGCAGGAAGCGCAGCGTGAGGACGCCTCTAAGTACACGAAGCCTAGACGCGCGTCTGCTGGCTCAGCAATGTCCCTCACTTAGGCACAGAGATGAGCGACTCGCAGCCAGGCATATTAACATTTATTTAGTAATGCAAAATAAACACGCACACAAAAAATATATACATACATAATTATTTGCCTGGGAAATCAACCGAGCGGCAATTAAAACATTTATTAAACCCTTTAAAGGGAACCTGTCAAAAACGTTTACCTCTCCTCCCCTCCAAACCATTAAAGACCGTGTAGCTCTTTAAAAGATAAACCAGCTGATCCCTTTAGGACCCCAAAGTAACGATCCAGTTGCCAGGAATTGTGTTTTAAAGCGGTGTTTGGAAGTGCATTGGGGCGTGACGATGCACTTACCGCCTCTCAGCCTTAGGGTGCGATCAGACGGCCGTATAAATCGGACTGAGATCGGAACGCAGTGCATAGACTGGTCGGTGGCTCTCCTGACCCGAGCGTGACAGATTCAGGTATTTGTATGCAGCTGTCACGCTCAGCAAAGCTGCCAGCCAGTCTGTGCACTGCCTTAGGATCTATGCGGCTGTCTGACTGCACCCTAACCCTGTATTCCCTAACTAGCGGCACCGTCTCCTGGCTGATTGACATGTCTGCTTTGGTACTTGGCCACTGAGCTGTCAATGTGATGCACTGTAAATTGGAAATACAGCGGGAGGCTGAGAAGCTACAAGTGCATCGTGAAGCCCCAATGCACTTCCAAACTTCAACACATGCTTTCTTGCTGCCTGAGCAGTTCCTTGGGGGGGTGGGGGTGGGGGGAGAGAAAAGAGCTTTTTTTTTGCTGTCTGATCAGTTCTTTGGGGCGAGAGCACAGAAAATGTCTAAAACACTTCTAAATATGATGAAAGTCAATAGACAGTTTTTCACCAAGGTCTACATGCAAATGTAATTTTCACTTTTGCACGCTATACTTGGTCATACATCTTTCCCTACTGAGATTCAGAACTAGTAAAACATTGTAGGAGCAGATACCCCCGATTAAAAGGAGAAAAAGATGACAAAGTAGACTTACCGTATTTTTGAGAAAATCATAAAAAGTGTCAGCAGATGGAATTCTAAGGCTATGTGCCAACGTTGCGGAATGGAGTGCAGAATTTTCTGCACAAAATCCGGATCTCCTGGCAGAATCCGCAGGTGCAGATTTGCCGCGGATTTTGTGCAGTTTTTATGCAGAACTGATGCTGATTTTGTGCGGATTTTCTGTGGTTTTTACCCCTGCGGATTTCTTTAATGGAAGGGTGCAGAAACGCTGCAGATCCGCACAAAAGAAGTGACATGCACTTCTTTTAAATCCGCAGCGTTTCCGCACGGATTTTTCCGCACCATCTGCACAGCTTTATTTTTTTTTTTATTTACATTGTACTGTGAATCACAGTGCGGATCTGCAGCGTTTCTGCGCTGAAAAATCCGCTGCGGATCCGCACTAAATCCGCATCGTGTGCACATGGCCTAAGTCTTTTCTCGAATACGTATCATTAATAAATCTGAGGTTGGCTCTTAATATTACACTGGGATGTACTAACAATAAATGATGAAAAGGAAGCCAAGAACTGACAGTAAGAGGTGAAAGGATTTACCGTTGTTGTTGCGACTTCTTGCCTCCTCCTTTCCCCCTGCTGCTCCATAATACACAGGAATACATCTTACATAACTACATCCAACATGAAGTCATCCACAGCACAGATCTTCCCTGTATTCGCATGCTGCACACTCCTAGTTTCCCCCATACAGAGTGGTATCTTCCAGCTCAAAGGCAAGAAGTCTCATAAAGCTGTCACAATAGTGAGACAGTGGAGAAGCAGATTTTGTCTAATCTTTCTTAAAAGGGACAGTTTTTTTTTATCCCTAAATTAGATGAGATTTTTTTCCACCACATCATATATATTTTAGAAAAATTGGGTATTTGGGTATTTTCAAGTTTTCTAGGAGGCGATAGGTTCTCTTTAAAGCATTTTCCAAAGAGGTTGATGAGGCTGAAATTGGTAGGCGTCACACTAGGCGTTTTTGCAGCTTTTTTTTTTATGCAAATTTTCAGCTGCGTCCGGCAGACCCATAGACAATGAATGGAGAGAAGGTCTGGCATGTGCATCTCTGCTCCCGTCAAGATGAAATAGGTAAACACGTAATTTTTGCAGGAATGTTCAAGTCAAGATAGAAAAATATGTACCCCTTTAGTCAGAAATCACAATGAGGGTGTTCTAAGTGAAAGATTGCTGCCATATCCTTGTATCTTTGTGACAACCGTTGAATGGAGTATCTGGAATACATTATGGGCCTCGAAAAGAAAATCATCTTATTGCACAATTGTGTAAATGTAGGCGGCAGTAAACGCGGAGCCGAGAGTCACGACAGGTATATTGTGAAATCTAGTGATGGATCCGCTATAAAGGGCGGCGAGGGACTTACATTAGAAGAAACTAATAATATCTGGAAATCGTGGGCTCCAAAGCTTCTCATTTTCTCATGAAAATTAACAAGTTTCCAATCATGTTATTTCCCATTGAAAATAAAACATTGTATATACAGTGGGGAGAACAAGTATTTGATACTCTGCCGGTTTTGCAAGACTTCTCACCTACAAAGAATGGAGAGGTCTGTAATTCTTATCGTAGGCACACTTCACCTGTGAAAGACAGAATCCAAAAAAAAAAACAAAAAACAGAAATCACGTTGTATGATTTTTACATAATTAAAGGGGATCGGTCACCCCCAAAATTGATGGTGAGGTAAGCCCACCGTCATCAGGGGCTTATCTACAGCATTCTGTAATGCATTCTGTAATGCTGTAGATAAGCCCCCGATGTTACCTGAAAGAGGAGAAAAAGACGTTAGATTATACTCACCCAGGGGCGGTCCGGATGCAATGGGTGTCGCAGTCCGGGGCCTCCCATCTTCTTACGATGACGTCCTCTTCTTGTCTTCACGCCGCGGCTCCGGCGCAGACGTAATTCTCTGCCCGGTTGAGGGCAGAGCAAATTACTGCAGTGCGCAGGCGCCGGAAAGGTCAGAAGCCCGATAAAAATGGCAAATCAGTACGCCTGCGCTGGAGCCGCAACATGAAGACCAGAAGAGGACGTCATGGAATGAAGATAGGAGGCGCCGGAGCGGACCTGAGACACCCATCGGACCGGACCAGGACCGCCACTGGGTGAGTATAATCTAACCTCTTTTTCTCCTCTTTCAGGTAACATCGGGGGCTTATCTACAGCATTACAGAATGCTGTAGAAAAGCCCCTAATGACAGTGGGCTTACCTCATCATCGATTTTGGGGGTGACAGGATCCCTTTAATTTGCATTTTATTGCATGAAATAAGTTGATACAATAGAAAAACATAACTTAATATTTGGTACAGGAACCTTTGTTTGTAATTACAGAGGTCAGACGTTTCCTGTAGTTCTTGACCACGTCTGCACACACTGCAGAAGGGATTTTGGCCCACTCCTCCATACAGATCTTCTCCAGATCTTTCAGGTTTCAGGGATGTCGCTGGGCAACATTGAGTTTCAGCTCCCTCCAAAGATTTTCTATTGGGTTCAGGTCTGGAGACTGGCTAGGCCACTCCAGGACCTTGAGATGCTTCTTATGGAGCCACTCCTTAGTTGTCCTGGCTGTGTGTTTCGGGCCATTGTCGTGCTGGAAGACCGAGCCACGAACCATCTTCAATGCTCTTAACTGAGGAAGGAGGTTGTTAGCCAAAATCTTGTGATACCTGACCCCTTCCATCCTCCCTTAAATACGGTGCAGTTGTCCTGCCCCATTTGCAGAAAAGCACCCCAAAAGTATGATTTTTTTTCCAACACCATGCTTCGCGGTTGGGAGGGTGTTCTTGAGGTTGTACTCATCCCTCTTCTTCCACCAAACACGGCGAGTGGAGTTGAAACAGAAAGTTCTATTTTGGTCTCATCTGACCATATGACCTTCTCCCATGCCTCCTCAGGATCATCCAGATGGTCATTGACGAACTTCAAATGGGCCTGGACATGTGCTGGCGTGAGCAGGGGGACCTTGCGTGCCCTGCAGGATTATAATCCATGACGGCGTAGTGTGTTACTAACGGTACTATTTGAGATTGTGGTCCCAGCTCTCTTCAGGTCATTGACCAGGTCCTCCCGTGCAGTTCTGGGCGCATTCCTGTTCTTTCTTAGAATCAGCCTTACCCAATGAGGCAAGATTTTGCATGGAGACAAATGTTTCTTCCATTTTCTAACAATTGCGCTAACAGTTGTTGCCTTCTCACCCAGCTGCTTGCCTATTGTCTGTAGCCCATCCCAGCACAGGTCTATAATTTTGTCCCTGGTGTCCTTAGACAGCTCTTTGATCTTGGCCATGGTGGAGAGGTTGTCAAGTGATTGAGTGTGTGGACAGGGGTCTTTTATACAAGTAACGAGGTCAAACAGGTGGAATTAATTCAGGTAATGAATACAGAAGAGGAGGCTTCTTACAGAAAGACTAACAGGTCTGTGAGAGACAGAATTCTTGGTGATTGGTCGGTGATCAAATACTTATTTCATGCAATAACATACAATGTGATTTTCTGGTTTTTATTGTTAGATTCTGTCTCTCACAGGTGAAGTGTACCTACGATACAAATTACAGACCTTTCCATTATTTGTAGGTGGGAAAACTTGCAAAATTGGCAGAGTAACAAATACTTATTTTCCCCACTGTATATTTCTTATAAATGTTATTACCTAGTATTCCTATAATATACATATAACGCACCACTCATATCTAATATATAAAGCTGAATGTGTGTGTGTGTGTGTGTGTGTGTGTGTGTGTGTGTGTGTGTGTGTGTGTGTGTGTGTCCGGGATTGGCATCTGCACCGTCGCAGCTACAGCCACAAAATTTTGCAGTCACACGTCTGGACCCAGAGAGCGTCATAGGCTATGTTGTGAGGCGAAATTTTAACCCCGCGCGTTCCAATTCACCAAACAATTTTGCCCCTATCTACATAATGGGGAAAGAAGTGAAAGGAAAAGTGTTGGAGGCGTCGCAGCTACAGCTACAAAATTTTGCACAGTCACACGTCTGGACCCTGAGAGCGTCATAGGCTATGTTGTGAGGTGAAATTTTAACCCCGCGCTTTCCAATTCACCAAACAATTTTGCCCCTATCTACACAATGGGGAAAAAGTGAAAGGAAAAGTGTAGGAGGCAAATTGACAGCTGCCAGATGTGAACAAGGGGGACTTAAAGAATGAGAGCGATGGCGCCAAAGAATATATACCGTACAGTTGCTAAGGTGGGGCCCCGACATGGGATACTCACCACACACGGGGATATGAACACACACACAAAATGCGCCACACACTACCACGTGCTTGAACACATATACCACCCTCAGCACACATTTCACCACACATACACCAACCTCGCCACATAAAAGTCGAAACACAAAAGTCGCCGCTCAAAACTCACCACGCGCAGAACTCACCACATGCAAAAACTAGGCTCTTGCAAAACTCGCCACAAGTGCAAAACTCACCTCACGGAAAACTCGCCACACGCAAAACTTGCACACGCTGAAAAATTGCCACATGCACAAAAGTTGCAACACATGCAAAAGTTGCCTCACACAAAACTTTCACATACTCAAAAGGCACCACACATAAAACTTGCCACGCGCAAAACTCGCCATGCGCAAAACTTGCTGCACACAACTTGCTACACTAACCTGTCACATGCAACTCCACACACAAAAAGTTGCTACACGCATGTTGCCACACAAAACTCATCTCACAAAAGTCGCTACATGCATGTCGCCACACGCAACTCAACACACACAACTTGACAAACGAAACTCGCCCTAAAACGCACACAAGTCTGGTATTATCCTTCAAAAATAAAAATCTGATTAATAAGCAGACAAACTTCAACAAATGTACCATTTAGGAAATACGGCAGCTGTCAGTCACATGACCTGTCTATTATGTGTATGTGTGAGCTAATATATACTGCCAGGGGAGAGGGCTTCCTGTTGGCTCGGGATTTATCAGGCTGCCAATTTATCTTACAAATACTGAGGTAAAAATACGAAGCAAATAACGTGTGAACGAGGTCTAATACAGGAGGAGATGACACACAGGTATATACTATATACAGGGGAGATGACACACATACATATACTATATACAGGAGAGATGACACACAGGTATATACTATATAGAGGAGGAGATGACATACAGGTACATATATATACAGGAGGAGATGACATACAGGTATATACTATATACAGGAGGAGATGACACACAGGTATATACTATATACAGGAGCAGATGACCTACAGGTATATACTATATACAGGAGGAGATGACATACAGGTATATGCTATATATAGAAGATGACATGCAGGTATATACTATATACAGGAGGAGATGACACACAGATATATACTATATACAGGGGAGATGACACACAGGTATATACTATATACAGGAGGAGATGACATACAGGTATATACTATATATAGGAGATGACATTCAGGTATATACTATATATAGGGGAGATGACACACAGCGAGTATATACTATATACAGGGGAGATGACATACAGGTATATAGTATATACAGGAGATGACATACAGATGTATACTATATATAAGGGAGATGACAAACATGTATATACTGAGGTGATGAGGTGAAAATGAGAGGTGTGAGGTGAAAATGAAAAGGCGTGAGTGCAAAATGAGAGGAGTGAGGAAAAATAGTGGAGTGATCAGAAAATGACAGATGTGAGGTTGAAATGACAAGTGTTAAGGGGGAATGAGAGGAGTGAGGGAGAAAATGAGAGGTGTGAGGGGGAAAATGAAAGATGTGATTGGGAAAATGAGAGGCGTGATGGGAAAATAAGACAAGTGAGGTGCTATAACTAACCACAGATATTTACTATGCCCAGGCAACGCCGGGCTCTTCAGCTAGTACACAGATAAAACTGTTCAGGACATGAAAAAAGCCTGGTGATCATATCTATTTTTGCCTGTCCTAGTGAGACAAGGGATGTACGGTAACGCCTCATTTTCCACTGTATAAGGACACTTAAGTCTCCATTTTGCAGGAGCAACAAACTCCAAAAGGTCCGTTACACTTGACCTGGGAAGAGCTTAAGGGATTGATTAAGTCCTTAGGTTCCCAAACAACTTTTCCAAAGTGACATTTGGAACTTGTGGCTCTTATCCAAAAATGTTGGTAGTCCTTGAGAATCTGACATTGATATCGGTGTAGCACGATTCAGTTTTCCAAGCCCCCTAAAAATACTAAATGCCTTGGTGATGATACAGGTATGCGACCATCAGTAGACTAAAGCTTAATGCCACACACTCCTCAACATTGCAAAACCAAGACGGTAAAGTCATGAAATTATGGAAATCACCGGATAGATAGACGTGCAAATGATGAAAAAATGGAAACAAACATCTCAAATTAATCAGTATCAAGTATTAGCGCCACGTGCAGAAATCTCTGCACTTACACGTCTTGGCTGCTATCAATGGTCGTCTGAGGAGTATTCTTCTGCGCTGAATGCACTTGGACAAATCATCAAAATCCGCTGCTGGCGGCTAAAATTGCAATTGCTCAAAAATGACATCCCAGATGTCCTTGATTGGAGACTGGTCCATGGACACTGTACCACATTTAGGCCTCACAGTGTTACAAGCAACGTGCAGCCTGGGGTGGTCCTGAATTGATCCGTTCTAGTATGCAAGTGAAATGGGACATCACGTAAAGTCTAAGGTGTCTACACAAACCATCAGAGGGCAATGGAGGCTGGAATGGAGGTCTATCCTCTCCAGCGATCAGTCCCACTATTGTCTTGTACACAATGATAATCTGAATTTGGTCTGGAGACCACGTGGGTAACCATGAAGAAACCTTCCTGAGGAAACCTCAGCCTGGTCCTAATCCTGGGATTATGGTGTGGATTGACATAAGATACAGTAGCCGGACCTCTATAGTCTTCATTCCAGGTACAGTAACAGCTCAGAATTACAGTGATTGGTGGTGGAACCAGTAGTACGACCATTTCTCCAAAGTGTCCCGGGAGTCATTTTTCATCACGACAACACCAGGCCGCATGTTGCTCGTACTACTGTGAGCAGCCTGTGTGGCCTAAACGTGCTCCCATGGCTGCAGCGCCTCTGGACTTGTCTCCCATTGAGAACGTCATTACAAAGTGAGCTGCCAGCAGCGGATCTTGATGATTCCTGAGCCAAAGTGAATGTGGCGCTGCCGAACATCCCTCAGTCGACCATTAAAAACCTCATTGATAGCAGCCATCGCCTTTACGTGGGGGATTCCTGCGCGTGGCTACTCCAGACTGAATACATTGAAAAGTTTTGTTTCCAGTTTTTCATCATTGGCAGGTCCGTAACACGACTATCCATCTTGCGACTTCAATTATCCCACAACTTTACCTTCTTGTTGCTGCAATTTCAATTTGGAGGAGAGTGTTTACAGGGCTACATAACACGCTGCCAGCGGCCATAAGTGACACTACATTTATTTTGACAGACCTTTTATAGCAAAGTCATCCTTTCAAAGCTCTGACGAAGTGTTTACTACCAGAGAAGCGAGAACTAACTGTAATCTCTACTGCACCCGGGGGCACCATGTAAATGTGCAGGAGAAAACCACTGAACTCCCAGGATTAAAAGTCCGACTGGACAGATTTCATGCCTAGCTGCACCAGACAGCCAACACACGGAGTTCAATGATGGCTGCCGCCCCGGCTGACCGGTCAGCGCTGTAAGGTCTGTTGCTAAGAAGCAAATATTCCATCTCTGCACTGCTCTGACGTGGTGTGGAAGTGGCTGATGTCTATACTGGGTTTTCTCATGGCCAGGAAGGAAATTAAATACTAATAATATGGCATAATGAAACGATGGTGGCAGAGAGTCCGTCAGTGTAATGGGAGATAACATTTTCATGCATGGTTCGCTATAAACCTTTTTAGAAAAAAAAAGCCCAAAAGCAAAAATGAACATGTTAGAAAAATAGGATAGATGCAAAGCAAAAGAGAAATATACATAACCCCATGCAAATCATGGCCGGACAGGTGCACTGACCAGCTGAACACAAAATTTAACACACTTTGCAATTAATGAAACTTAGTAGTTTAAAAAGCAAATTCAAGACTTTCCTTTTATTGAACCAATTGTTTCATAGGGAATGTATCCCTAAGGTTTTATTCTTCCCGATCTGAGGGAGCCATAATATAGGGGCAGAGACTCTAATTCCAGTGCTGGGTCACTTACTGGGCTTCTTGCTGTAGTTCTGATATCATCACTTTTATCACCTGGACTAAGTCTAGAAGATCCGCAACAGATAAAGTCCTGTTTTATCAAAACTGCAGCAAACAGCCCATTAAGTGACACATATCTGGAATCAGGGTCTCTGACCCTACATCATGCCACTCTTTGATAGGCTAGAAAAAAAAAACATGGTCAAATAATCTCTTTTAAATCGGTTTTCCAATGTATGTTACTAAAAAGGGGTATTCCAGCAAACCTATCTACTTGGACAAATCAGGGGGTCTCAGACCATCCCTCCACAGCAAACCAACCAAAAGGCTGAGTGGAGCAGTGGTCAAGCATGCACGATACTGATCCATTTATATCACAAGTGCTCATCCTTATAGGTGGGGTCCCAAAAAATTATACCGACAACCTAAAAGGATAACACCATAAAAATATCAAAAATCGTAAAAAATTAAAGCAAAACTTCAATTTTTTTTTTTTTAGACTCCAACCAAGTCTGTTCTACTAAATACTTGTACTTAATATTTGTATTGTTTAGTACTTGTTATTTTATCATTCTGTACAGTACCGTTCTGCCTTTATTCCTACTGGAAATGTAGGAATAATCTGACATTGCTCTCATTTCCTTTGACTTTTACGTAAAATACGGTCATTTTTTTTCTGTAACCCTTAGATAAGTGCAGACCCAACTTACACAGCATTTTCTTCCTTTTCTTCTGATTTACTTTGCAGGTCATTTTCTGTCGAAGGTTTGGTGCGTTCATCCATCCAATCGGAGACGTGCTTTAGGGCACACTCCACCGTGGATACCATGTTCTGGACAGCCTCCAACTCTTCTGGAGATGGGTATATGGTAGAGTGTTTCGCCATGACATGGCGGTCATCATTAGCAAATGATCGAATGGATCTCTGCGAAGGAATGCAAAAAGATCAGAAATAATTCATCATCTCTGAAAATCAAACAAACACTGTACATGTATGTATGTGTGTGTGTGTGTATATATATATATATATATATATATATATATATATATTCCACCACTATAGTGATGAGACACACCTATGTGTAGAGACACCTACAGAGTACATTAATTTAAAGGGGATTTTTCACTGGATTTTTTAAATTTAAACGGAGTCCCTCCTCCAATTGCCACTGCCCCTCTGATTCTGGATCAGTTTTTCTTTTTTTCTGTGCCCTTCCATTCTAAAATTATGCCCCCTAGTAATAATGATGCTAATTTTCCCTTCAACAAACTGGGCGTGAGCCACAGAGCCACTCCGGGGGCGTGGCTGTGTTTTGATTGGTCAGCATCAGAGGAGAAAAGGTAAATGCTCACACAGAAGTCCTGTGGTCTACGCCCAGTGGTTAATGAGAAATTTTACACAATTTCTACAAGGGGTCATAACTTCAGATCAGAGGGGCACAGCATAAAAAGAAAAACAGTTCCATAATCAATGGAGCAGTGGCAATTGGAGGAGGCACTCAATTAAAAATAAAAAAATCTAGTGAAAAGTCTCTTTAAGGAGGTTTACAAATATATATATATATATAAATATATTTATATATTAACAAATAAAAGGTGTCTGCTGTCTGTGAGGTGCTGCCTCAAAAAGATAGTATTCTTTGTAAGCTTCCAACTGTAGAAAAAAAAACGCACAAGAAATTGACACATTGGGGATATCGAAAGCGCTCCACAGGTCAGTTTGCTCTGCGTAAAAAAAAAAATTAAAAGAAGCACAATGGACATGGGATTCCTATAAGTCCAACACACTTTGCTGAGACTGTAAGACCAATATATGCAGCATCAAAAATGCTAAAAAAAGAAAAAAATAATTGTGGGAACTTAGCTTTAAAGGGATCGACCGGAAACACAGCGGGTGAAATAAGTATTGAACGCGTCACCAATTTTCTAAGTTCATACATTTCTAAAGGTGCTACTGATATGAAATTCTCAACAGATGTTGGTAACATCATATGCAATCCACATAGGCAGAAATCACAATAGATCTTCTTCATAAATTAAGTTATGTGAAATAATGATGTGTCCAATAGGTAAAAAGTATTGGACACATGAAGAAAGAGAGGAGCAAAAAGCCATGAAAATCATTACACCAGCTGAAAACAATCTTGCCACTTAGTGGAAAATATCAGCTAGTTCAATTGATGGCCCTATAAAAAGGTGTCTCATTACCAAGGTGAAAACATCTCATGATGGCTAAAAACCAGTGACCTTTCTCAAGACCTTCACAACCTTATTGTTGCAAAACATACTGGTGGTATTGGTTACAGATACATTTTGAAACTACCGAAAGGTTTTAGTGAACATTGTTGGGGGCACGATCCTGAAGTGGAAAAAAAACATGATTTCACCCTAAACCGGCCACGACCCGGTGCAAGATTTCAGACAGAGGAGTAAAAAGAATTATCAGAAAAGTTGTGCAAGAGCTAAGTAGCACCTGTGGAGAGCTACAGAAAGAACTGGAATCAGCAGGTACAATTGTTTCAAATAAAACTATAATTAATGCACTCAACTTCCATGGTCTGTATGCACGCTCACCACACAACCTCCATGGCCTGTATGCATGCTCACCACACAAGACTCCATTGCTGAAGAAAAAGTATGTTCAAGTGCGTTTTAGTGATTGCTTCAACAACATTTAGACAAGCCTGTGAAATACTGGGAGAATATAGTCTGGTCACACGAGACCAAAATTGAATTCTTTGGATGACATAATACTAGTGATGAGCGAGTATACGCGTTACTCGAGATTTCCAGAGCATGCTCGGGTGGTCGCCGAGCATTGGGCATGCTCAGAGATTTCGTTTATGTTGATGCAGCTGAATGATTTGCGGCTGCTAGACAGCTTGAATGCATGTGGGGATTCCCTAACAAACAGGCAATCCCTGCATATATTCAGGCTGTCTAGCAGCTGCAAATCATGCAGCTGTGTCGACATAAAATAAATCTCCGAGCAGGCCAAAATACTCTGAGACCACCGGAGCATGCTCAGGAAACATCGAATAACGAGTATACTCGCTCACGTTTGGAGGCCAAAAGGCACTGCATATAATCCCAAAAGCATCATACCAGCAGCGAACTTTGGAGTTGGGAACAACAGGCTATGGGGACAATTTTCAGCTTATAGCACTGGCAACTTAATTGAAGGAAGAATAAGTGGACAAGTGTAGCGTGACATTCTTGATAAAAAGATCTGTCATCTACCAGTATGATGAAGATGAAATGAGGGTGGACATTTCAGCAAGACAATGATCCCAAACAAACAGCCAAGGAAACTCTCAACTGGTTTCAGAGAAAGAAAATAAAGCTGCTAGAATGGCCGAGCCGATCACCCGACCTGCATCCGATAGAAAACGTATGGAAGGAACTAAAGAGTTCATAGATGGACCCACGGTAGCTTCAGGATATGAAAAGTGCTTGTATGGAAGAATGGGCCAAAATCACACCTGAGCAATGCCTGCGACTAGTTTCTCCATACAGGAGGTATCTTGAAGTTTCATCAACAAAGGATTTTGTACGAAATACTAAATAAATTTCAAGAAGCGTGTTCAATACTTTTTCCCTTTGTAATTCCTTATTATTACACATAATTTATGGACACCTATGGATGATTTATTTGCCTGTTTTGATTGGACAGGGTTGTTATCAACATCTGGTGCGAATGTCATGTCAATGGCGCCTTTATAAAGACATTTACTTAGAAAACTGGTGACGTGTTCAATACTTATTTCTCTCGCTGTAACTTTCTTTACTCCATTGACTTGCACTGGTCCACGAGATGCGATTTAGTAGGATTGTTGGCAGATTGTTTGGTTCTTCTATTCGGCGTACAAGATAGATATTTTCCATTCTTCCACTGCAGCGCACGTTAATAAAATACCACTCCGGCTATAAACTGGTGTGAGCTTTTGGCAGGCCACCATCATACAGAGCAGAACGGAGGGATGAAGGACAGGAGGTCGGACAGTACAGAAGACCACTAGCACTAATAAATGCATCTATATTGAGGCTAGTTTACCCTTCGCTTTCCCCCTTTACCCCATCGCTTTGCCTTTCTTGTCCTTTACGTGCAGCTGGCATTACATTGTATAACGGGGCCAGGTGAATACGATAATAGGGGGTGAAGATGATGACATTACAGACGTTCTTTATGCTCCTCTTCTTCGCCGTTCCCAGTCCCGATATTTTATTTAACGCTGGAGAAAGACTCAGCAGATGTGTCTGCAGGAGAAAGGGCGAATGCTATTCACACAGGGACGGCTGCAGAGGATTGAAGTGCTGCTATGTATTCAGGACGCCTTCCGGATGCAGATTCTCGCTTTGCACCAGGTTTCTGTGCCGGACGAACATTTTGCAGGAGTCGTGACGAATGTGTTACGATTCCGGAATGTCCTAGAGTATAATGCATGCAAATATTTGTTCTATCTTTTAGATGTGTTTCTGAAGCGGCAGCGAAATTTTCATACACTTTGCATAATTCCTGCAAAATTAAAAGCGTCTGCCGTCTGAGCCAAATGCGTGCGCTACGAAACCATACCCCGAACTCCGTCACCTAAGGACTGGCTGCGTAGGAGCATGGATCGCCGTGATTTTTGCTTTCCGGAATTTTGCACGCTTACTGGCCCCTGCGCAACGGGAATAGCATCTGCAAGGGGAAATCCTGTCTACGGTCGTTTGACTGTGGTCGACAGTGTAGGTCGGATAGATGTAATGGGGATTGTCATTGGAAACAGGGGGGAAGTACACAGCAGAGACCCTCCGTGTAACAACAATATGGCCCCTTGCACAACGACTTGGCCCCCTCTCAAATAAAGCACCCACTGCAAACTGAAGCCAGAGAAAGGTCCCCATAGGCAATCTAGTAGGAGCAATGCCCACCCTCCATGGAATATACAGCTCCGCACAGATGTCAATAGAAAGGCCATGGCCACCTCACCATTGACTTCCATGGGAAACCCCTGGTGATATCCTATTAAGCTGAAAATCCAAAATTGTCTACTCCTCTAGGGCCAAGTTTTCTTTGCTCTTTATTGGATGGGGGGCGCAGCAAATTACTGGTCTACGTGGACCACTGCAGCCAGTAACTGGCTGCAGCGTTCAAGTGACTGATGGACTGGATGTCTGCAGTTTTGTACTGGCGGTGACCAATTGGGCTGAAGCATCAGAACGAAGTGGCAGAGAAGGGGGTAAGTAACGGCTCGATCGTTCCCTAGAAAGTGGGGATAACCCAGCATATGTCCCCAATAAAAGCAGGAAGAGATCTTATTAGCCCCTAAAGGGCAGGACAAACAGAATAAAATAAAGATAATACAACCCTGCACATCAGGTTTGCGGCAGTCTTTGAAAGTCACCTTGAGCGCGGCACCGTCTGCGGGTGACATTCAATCTGAAAACCGTCTTTGTTAAATTCTCCTTTCGCGCTGTTCAATAATTCATCTCTTCGGCTCCCAGCACCAAGTGAAATAATCAGATTTAATGCGGCTGGTTTACAACGGGGGCTGAGAAATCCTGGGGACCATCGAGGAACGATTGTAAAATCACGTTTTGCAGCGGAGTTTAACCCAAATGGTAATTGCTGCCTCATGGTTTACCACTAAATGTAATTTACCGGTCCGTGCAGGATTCTGCAATGTGCGCAGGAAATGTTATTACGCCGGAGGTCACACTGCGGTGCTGCTGCTGGTGGTCTGTCAGCACAAGGTGCAGCAGGGGATGAAGCAGTCTATATCCCGTCCTCTACGCCAAGGTCACACATGCACCGCTATTGTCTGTACAGACCGGTAGTCAGCGAGCAGAAGAGGCAGCAAACGTGGCTCTGCCTCATCACATAAAGCAGCGCGTCCTTCTCCAATGACCCTGTGTGCACAGAGAAGCACACGCATGTTCCCACCGTGCAGAGAAACGCTGCCAGCCTCCAGCAGAATTTCTGATGCACAATCTAATCAAACTTTTGGAAAAATTCTGAATTTATGGGCCACCATGTAGTAGGCTTTTTCTCTTTTTGCAGATTTTGGGCTCAGATTAGACACCGATGATCTGCAGCCAAGCATACGAATGAGTTTTCTTTACAGGCTTTATATCTGACAGCTGCCGCTTTTCCTATCTACAACATGCCCATAAAGTTACAGATTGTTCTGCCTCCTCTGAACTCATAAGTGACAAATCGCTGGAATCAGGGTCTGAGTGTCTACATTATGCAGCTCTCAGATTAGAGAACAAAAATGATTCCCTTTAAAAGGGTTGTCCAGGCTGATGATCTAGCCTTAGAAAGGTCATCAATATTAGATTGGTGGGTGTCTGACATCCAGCACCCCACTAATAAGCTCCGGCCTAAAATAAATGGTGTACATAGCAGGAACACCACAGCTCCACTTACTGTGCAGTGGACATTGCCATCTGAATAGGGGCTGAGCAGCCGTTCTCCGCAATGGCAACTGCATGGTGAAGCTCCAGCTCTGTTCTCTGTTATCACCCACGTGTGGTTGGTGCTGAAAACTGGTGGGGGTTATGGCTGTAGGACCACCTCCTATCTGATTTTCATGACCTTTCCCAATTAATATAACAAGTCTGGAAACCCTTTTCATATATGAGCTCGGAGAAATATGCCTCTTTCTCCACTCATGAGCCACTTTCTTAACCTTCCCAACTAATCACTCAGTCTGGAAAATTGCTAGCATCCATCAAAACAAGACAGACTGCAAGTTGTCTGAAGTGACAGATTCCAGCTACCTATTGAAGTCTATCGAGAGGGAAAGAGGATGAGCAGAATGAAAGATTACTACTTTTTTGGATTTGTTTTTGTGCGGAATCACAGCTACACTGCTCAGTACACAGTACTACTGTATGATGTCCTCCATGCCGATACATATAAACAGCAGAGCTGGAATCCCTCATGCCTGTGTGTGCTGGGCATGGGAGGCATCATAGTAACTAGTCTACGACTGCAAAGGGTTTAACACAGAGGGAAACTGGTGAAAAAAGCAGGATACAAATCATATAATGGTCAAAAGTCGTGCCAATTCTTCTAGTAAACACACAAAATTGTATCCTGGAGAGGGACACCAGAGTTAGGGGAGGGACACCAGAGCTGGGGGAGGGACACCAGAGCCAGGAGCGGGACACCAGAGCCGGGAGCGGGACACCAGAGTCGGGAGCGGGACACCAGAGCCAGGAGCGGGACACCAGAGCCAGGAGCGGGACACCAGAGTCGGGAGCGGGACACCAAAGCCGGGTAGAGACACCGGAGTCGGGGAGGGACACCAGAGCCGGAGCTGTGGCGTTCCTTATGCTAAAAATCTTACTCCAGTCAGAAACTAGAGTAAGATTTCTCGTATGGTGCACCTCATCAGGTGTGTCTGTACATTCCCATCATCAAGGCTGGCAAGAAAAATCACTGGTTTTAATAAATCAATACCAATGTGTTTATATGTAAAGTACACAATGGATTTTATGAAATTATTACAATAAAGTTTTTTTTTTTTAATTTGACTTCCTTAACCCCTTTACCCCCAAGGGTGGTTTGCACGTTAATGACCAGGCCAATTTTTACAATTCTGACCACTGTCCCTTTATGAGGTTATAACTCTGGAACGCTTCAACGCATCCCAGTGAATCTGACATTGTTTTCTCGTGACATATTGTACTTCATGACAATGGTAAAAATTCTTTGATAGTACCTGCGTTTATTTGTGAAAAAAACGGAAATTTGGCGATAATTATGAAAATTTCGCAATTTTCCAACTTTGAATTTTTATGCAATTAAATCACAGAGATATGTCACACAAAATACTTAATAAGTAACATTTCCCACATGTCTACTTTACATCAGCACAATTTTGGAACCAAAATTTTTTTTTGTTAGGGAGTTATAAGGGTGAAAATTTGACCAGCAATTTCTCATTTCTAAAACACCATTTTTTTTTAGGGACCACATCTCATTTGAAGTCATTTTGAGGGGTCTATATGATAGAAAATACCCAAGTGTGACACCATTCTAAAAACTACACCCCTCAAGGTGCTCAAAACCACATTCAAGAAGTTTATTAACCCTTCTGGTGCTTCACAGGAATTTTTTGAATGTTTAAATAAAAATGAACATTTAACTTTTTTTCACAAAAAATTTAATTCAGCTCCAATTTGTTTTATTTTACCAAGGGTAACAGGAGAAAATGGACCCCAAACATTGTTGTACAATTTGTCCTGAGTACGCCAATACCCCACATGTGGGGGTAAACCACTGTTTGGGCGCATGGCACAGCTCGGAAGCGAAGGAGCGCCATTTGACTTTTCAATGCAAAATTGACAGGAATTGAGATGGGACGCCATGTTGCGTTTCGAGAGCCCCTGATGTGCCTAAACATTCAAACCCCCCACAAGTGACACCATTTTGGAAAGTAGACCCCCTAAGGAACTTATCTAGAGGTGTGGTGAGCTCTTTGACCCACCAAGTGCTTCACAGAAGTTTATAATGTAGAACCGTAAAAATAAAAAATCATATTTTTTCACAAAAATTATCTTTTCGCCCCCAATTTTTTATTTTTCCAAGGGTAAGAGAAGAAATTGGACCCCAAAAGTTGTTGTACAATTTGTCCTGAGTACGCTGATACCCCATATGTGGGGGTAAACCACTGTTTGGGCGGATGGGAGAGCTCGGAAGGGAAGGAGCGCCGTTTGACTTTTCAATGCAAAATTGACAGGAATTGAGATGGGACGCCATGTTGCGTTTGGAGAGCCCCTGATGTGCCTAAACATTGAAACCCCCCACAAGTGACACCATTTTGGAAAGTAGACCCCCTAAGGAACTTATCTAGATGTGTGGTGAGCGCTTTGACCCACCAAGGGCTTCACAGAAGTTTATAATGGAGAGCCGTAAAAATAAAACAAAAATTTTTTCCCACAAAAATTATTTTTTAGCCCCCAGTTTTGTATTTTCCCGAGGGTAAAAGGAGAAATTGGACCCCAAAATTTGTTGTCCAATTTGTCCTGAGTGCGCTGATACCCCATATGTGAGGGGGAAGCACTGTTTGGGCCCATGGGAGGGCTCGGAAGGGAAGGAGCTCCATTTGGAATGAAGACTTAGATGGAATGGTCTGCAGGTGTCACATTGCATTTGCAGAGCCCCTAATGTACCTAAACAGTAGAAACCCCCCACAAGTGACACCATTTTGGAAACTAGACCCCCTAAGGAACTCATCTAGATGTGTTGTGAGAGCTTTGAACCCCCAAGTGTTTCACTACAGTTTGTAACGCAGAGCCGTGAAAATTAAAAAAAAAAATCTTTCCCCCCAAAATTATTTTTTAGCCCCCAGTTTTGTATTTTCCCGAGGGTAAGAGGAGAAATTCGACCCCAAAAGTTGTTGTCCAATTTGTCCTGGGTACGCTGATACCCCATACGTTGGGGGGAACCACCGTTTGGGCGCATGGGAGGGCTCGGAAGGGAAGGAGCGCCATTTGGAATGCAGACTTAGATGGAATGGTCTGCAGGCGTCATATTGCGTTTGCAGAACCCCTAATGTACCTAAACAGTAGAAACCCCCCACAAGTGACCCCATATTGGAAACTAGACCCCCCAGGGAACTTATCTAGATGTGTTGTGAGAACTTTGAACCCCCAAGTGTTTCACTACAGTTTATAACGCAGAGCCGTAAAAATAAAAAAACTTTTTTTTCCCACAAAAATTATTTTTTAGCCCCCAGTTTTGTATTTTCCCAAGGGTAACAGGAAAAATTGGACCCCAACAGTTGTTGTCCTATTTGTCCTGAGTACGCTGATACCCCATATGTTGGGGTAAACCCCTGTTTGGGCACACGGGCGAGCTCGGAAGGGAAGAAGCACTGTTTTACTTTTTCAACGCAGAATTGGCTGGAATTGAGATCGGACGCCATGTCGCTTTTGGAGAGCCCCTGATGTGCCTAAACAGTGGAAACCCCCCAATTATAACTGAAACCCTAATCCAAACACTCCCCTAACCCTAATCCCAACGGTAACCCTAACCACACCTCTAACCCTGACACACCCCGAACCCTAATCTCAACCCTATTCCCAACTGTAAATGTAATCTAAACCCTAACCCTAACTTTAGCCCCAACCCAAACTGTAGCCCTAGCCCTAACCCTAATCCTAACCCTAGCCCTAATGGGAAAATGGAAATAAATACATTTTTTTTATTTTTCCCTAACTAAGGGGTTGATGAAGGGGGGTTTGATTTACTATTTATAGCGGGTTTTTTAGCGGATTTTTATGATTGGCAGCCGTCACACACTGAAAGACGCTTTTTATTGCAAAAAATATTTTTTGCATTACCACATTTTGAGAGCTATAATTTTTCCATATTTTGGTCCACAGAGTCATGGGAGGTCTTGTTTTTTGCGGGACGAGTTGACATTTTTATTGGTAACATTTTCGGGCACGTGACATTTTTTGATCGCTTTTTATTCCGATTTTTGTGAGACAGAATGACCAAAAACCAGCTATTCATGAATTTCTTTTGGGGGAGGCGTTTATACCGTTCCGCGTTTGGTAAAATTGATAAAGCAGTTTTATTCTTCCGGTCAGTACGATTACAGCGATACCTCATTTATATCATTTTTTTCTGTTTTGGCGCTTTTATACGATAAAAACTATTTTATAGAAAAAAATAATTATTTTTGCATCGCTTTTTTTTTTTTCATTATTTAGGAATATTTTTTTTATTTTTTTTTTTACACATTTGGAAAAAATTGTTTTTACTTTTTTACTTTGTCCCAGGGTGGGGACATCACAGATCGATGATCTGACAGTTTGCACAGCACTCTGTCAGATCACTGATCTGACATGCAGCGTTGCAGCCTTCACAGTGCCTGCTCTGAGCAGGCTCTGTGAAGCCACCTCCCTCCCTGCAACGCGATCACATCGAGTTGCTGCGGGGGGCTCAGGGAAGCCCGCAGGGAGCCCCCTCCCTGCGCGATGCTTCCCTGCACCGCCGGCACATCGCGATCATCTTTGATCGCGGTGTGCCAGGGGTTAATGTGCCGGGGGCGGTCCGTGACCGCTCCTGGCACATAGTGCCGGATGTCAGCTGCGATAGGCAGCTGACACCCGGCCGCGATCGGCGGCGCTCCCCCCGTGAGCGCCGCCGATCGCGCTGGACGTACTATCCCGTCCGTGGTCATGGGGGCCCACCCCACCTCGACGGGATAGTACGTCCGATGTCAGAAAGGGGTTAAAGGGCATTTATCATCAGGTTTTTACCATGAGAGCTGCATAATGTAGGGGCAGAGACCCCGATTTCAGTGATGAGTCACTTACTGGGCTGCTTGCTGTAGTTTTCATAAAATCAGTTTATCATAAGGAGATGATCACTAAAGGACTAGCAAACCTGTTGTGAGGTAGCTCTCCATACTTCTGAGCTCCGAATAACCCCGCCCCCAAAATTTGTTGGTAGCTTCCTGTATACACTGTAAAGCTACCAATCAGTGGAGTGGGTGGGGTTATGTAGAGCTCAGCATTCAGAGAACTGCTAGATCTGTGATTTTATCTAAACTACACCAAATAGCCCAATAAGTGAAACATTTCTGGACTCAGGGTCTCTGCTCCTACATCATCCTGCTCCTGATTTTGGCAGTATTTCATTTTTTAGCTTCTAAAAAATATCATGTATTTCATACCATTTACGTCCTACAGAGAAGCCTATGGCAAAAGGCATTAGAAGAACACCATGCCTACAGGAAAAAACACCATGCCTACAGGAAAAAATACCATGTCTACAGCAAAAAACACCATACCTACAGGAAAAAACACCATGCCTACAGGAAAAAACACCATGCCTACAGGAAAAACCATATCTACAGAACAAACACCATGCCTACAGGAAAAAACACTATACCTACAGAAAAAACACCATACCTACAGGAAAAAACACCACACCTACAGGAAAAAACACCACACCTACAGGAAAAAACACCACGCCTACAGGAAAAAACACCACGCCTACAGGATAAAACACCATACCTACAGGAAAAAACACCATGCCTACAGGAAAAACCATATCTACAGAAAAAACACCATGCCTACAGGAAAAAACACAATGCCTACAGGAAAAACACTATACCTACAGAAAAAACACCATACCTACAGGAAATAACACCATGCCTACAGGAAAAAACACCATGTCTACAGGAAAAAACAACCATGCCTACAGGAAAAAACACCACACCTACAGGAAAAAACACATCAACATAACAAGAAAAACAAAACTAAAACAACGAAGTAGTGCTTGTCCTATTTTCATACTGAATTCACGCCAAGATTTTACAGTAACGCCTAAACACGCTCGGAAAAAAAAATGCACCAATTTTTCAAGAGCTGCAACGTGTGAAATCAGTCTATTCCTGCAGCTTCTTCTGACTGCAATGCAGCCATTCTTTTTTTACTTTCTGAGAAATGGAGACATTGGCCTGCTTGCCGGTGAGCCTTGGGACGTCTTATTTCGGTAACAGTGCTACCTTGTACAGAGCCAGCGACTACTCACCATCCTGATGAATGGATCTCACTGTTGCTTCACGGCTCCTCTCTCTGCAGGTGTCCACAGGAAAGCTACTGTGTGGCACACACTCCACATACGTCTCGGCTCCTCACACATCAGACGCACAGTCAGCTACTTTTATCAGTTTGCAGCCAGCCATAAACCCCTGAAAAAATACATATGAATCATTACAACATAATAAAACAAATACTAGTTTTATCACCATACAACTGTACAGCGAATGTGATACACTGGGAAAAGAAAAGGAACCAAAAAGGCTCCATCATAATTCTCTTATTCCACGCAAATTCTGGAATAAATGAAAAACCAAATAAGAAGATCGTCCAACATCCAACTCTCCGAATCCCAGAACGAGGGAGTGTTCGGTCAGAAGCAGGTATAACGATTAGGGCTTCTCACGGGGCAGAGTCTCCCGGCTGGAGTCTCCAGGTGGAACGTTTGCAGAGTATGATACATTCACATTGATTGTGCTGGTGCTGTGGATTTTTTTTTTTCGTAAGATCACCAAGCTTTCATATAGCAGGAGTCTGAGGCTATGTGCACATGCTGCGGGTTTCCTGCAGATCCGCAGCGTTTTTTACCATGCAGAAACGCTGCAGATCCGCAAGTGATTTACAGTACAATGTAAATCAATGAGAAAAAAAAAATGCTGTGCTAATGGTGCAGAAAATTCCGTGCGGAAACGCTGTGGATTAAAAGAAGTAGCATGTCACTTCTTTTTTGCGGATCTACAGCGTTTTTGTACCCATTCCGTTATAGAAATCTGCAGGGGTAAAAAACGCAGCAAATCCGCACAAAAAAAGCGTCAAAGCCGCACCTGCGTTTTCTGCCAAGAGATGCAGAATCCACACCAAAACTTCCTTCCTAAGCCTAAACCGCAACGTGTGCACACAGCCTTATAGTTCTTACATTTTGTTACCTTAGAAAATTGCTCATCTACCACATCTCCTTCAAATATCTTATGCAGATCGAATGATTATCTGTTATTGCTATTGCAGACGTCCTAAAGTAATGTTCTCTTGTCCCAGCTGAGCATACGCATAAGACCATTGTTATTTTCCTAAGCGGTGCTCTTACTGCCCACACACCGAGAGTAAGCTGCCCACAGACCGAGCGTAGGCTGCCCACAGGCCGAGCGTACGCTATCCACAGACCGAGCGTAAGCTGCCCACAGTAAGAACGTACGCTACCCACAAACCAAGCGTTCACAGCCCACAGATTGAGCGTACGCTGCCCACAGACTGAGCGTCAGCTGCCCACAGGCCGAGCATACGCTACCCACAGACCGAGCGTAAGCTGCCCACAGGCCGAGCGTACGCTGCCCACAGGCCAAGCGTAAGCTGCCCACAGCAAGAGCGTACGCTACCCACAGCAAGAGCATACGCAGCCCACAGACTAAGCGTACGCAGCCCACAAACCGAGTGTAAGCTGCCCACAGGCCGAGCATACGCTACCCACAGGCCGAGCGTACGTTGCCCACCGAAAGAGCGTACGCAGCCCACAGCAAAAGCGTACGCAGCCCACAGCAAGAGCGTACGCAGCCCACAACAAGAGCGTACGCAGCCCACAGCAAGAGCGTACGCAGCCCACAGCAAGAGCGTACGCAGCCCACAGCAAGAACGTACGCAGCCCACAACAAGAGCGTACGCAGCCCACAGCAAGAACGTACGCAGCCCACAGCAAGAGCGTACGCAGCCCACAGCAAGAACGTACGCAGCCCACAGCAAGAGCGTACGCAGCCCACAGCAAGAACGTACGCAGCCCACAGCAAGAGCGTACGCAGCCCACAGCAAGAGCGTACGCAGCCCACAGCAAGAGCGTACGCAGCCCACAGCAAGAGCGTACGCAGCCCACAGCAAGAACGTACGCAGCCCACAGCAAGAGTGTACGCAGCTCACAGCAAGAGCGTACGCAGCCCACAGCAAGAGCGTACGCAGCTCACAGCAAGAGTGTACGCAGCCCACAGCAAGAGTGTACGCAGCCCACAGCAAGAGCGTACGCAGCCCACAGCAAGAGCGTACGCAGCCCACAGCAAGAGCGTACGCAGCCCACAGCAAGAACGTACGCAGCCCACAGCAAGAGTGTACGCAGCTCACAGCAAGAGTGTACGCAGCCCACAGCAAGAGCGTACGCAGCCCACAGCAAGAGCGTACGCAGCCCACAGCAAGAGCGTACGCAGCCCACAGCAAGAGCGTACGCAGCCCACAGCAAGAACGTACGCAGCCCACAGCAAGAGTGTACGCAGCTCACAGCAAGAACGTACGCAGCCCACAGCAAGAGTGTACGCAGCTCACAGCAAGAGTGTACGCAGCCCACAGCAAGAACGTACGCAGCCCACAGCAAGAGTGTACGCAGCCCACAGCAAGAACGTACGCAGCCCACAGCAAGAGTGTACGCAGCTCACAGCAAGAGTGCACACTGCCAACAGACCGAACCACCAAGAGCTCATGGGAATCACAGTTTATGAACATAAAACACCGGTTACACATCCTCACTCCCATGCAAGACCATCCACTTCAAACATTGAATGTAGACAGGACCACTCAGGGCACAAAATCAGACAACTACAACAATAAGCAGTGTCTGGGTGCACCTTCCAGTGTAATTTAAATAAGAGGGTACAGGGGCTCCCAAAAAAACTATCAATTGTAGGATAACCTCTTAAAACACCGTTTCTTGATCTCTCCCTAGTGGGACCTGTATTGATTGGCGGGCAGGACACCAATTTATCATGGCCTGAAGTGGGATTGCCATAATGAAGTGCCTCGTAGTATAAGCCCTAATACACTTTTTTTTCCCCCACTCGTGTTTACGTGGGACCCTGACAGGGTCCGATCTTCTGGCCAGCAGGACCCTGGCTCTGAGGTCTCAAGCCAAAGTCCCCTCCAAAAAACATCTGCCCAATATCAACAGAGCAGTGCTGTAAGTGACAAGTGTTATTGAGGGGCCTGATCAATTTCACATTTTTAGGATCTTTGAACTACACTTCAGCAGGTATGAAGTTCAGAAATTAGGGGGAAAAAACTGAATATTAAGTTTTAAATGAATGTACAAATAAGTAACCAAACCAAAGAGCCTAAACAACGAGGAATGGTGAAACCGACTCACGGCAAGTTCTCGGAGACTCCTCGCCGTTCTCCTACACGCCCGCGTCACACAGTAGCAAGTAACTAGATGAATCCTTACTCTTCTCTCATTTTTCTCATCCTCCCGATTATTGACTCCCTGGGACTGAGGCTGGATGGCGAGGTTATTGCACTCATTGATCACACTGCCTACTTCTAATACCTCAGCGATCCAGCTTCCATGAGTAACTGCGCGGAGGGAAGAGCACCGGCACTTAGTGGCTGATCGCAGCAGAAAACTTTTCTTAGGAGAGCCTTGGGTATACACATGGGGGATCAACCGGTGGATCGATGAGTGGTCACTAAGCACGGCACATGTTCTCTGTCACCTCTCAGCACATAACCACAGGCTAAGCCTCAATTACAGCTGCAAGTTACATTTGTGAGTATATATTACACATATTAGCAAAGCCAGGTAGGACTGGGTTAAGTGCTAGCACTGCAAGTCTTGATTAGATGCATCTGACTAGCTTTAACTAGTTAGTTTACTAACCATGGCCTGTATTCACTACGTGTCAGTCTGCTGGATGGAGCAAAGTCGAGTGTGCCGCTGGTGAGTGACCTGCCAAAATGTGAGCTGTAGCTGAAAGAGATGCATGCCAAGGTCTCCCTCTGAATAGAGACTGCATGGGTCAGTTAGGAAAGCTGAGCAGTCTGTGTGTTGAAGCTGCAGAGAACCGTTTGGAAGCTGCAGCCTGTTCAGTGTGAACTGTCCCCAGAGTTGAACACTTCTGTTTGGCGCTGGAAGCTCAGGCTGAAGGGGATACCAAGACATGGTAGGACAGTACCTCTTAGTTGAGTACATTGAGAAAGGACTGTAATCTGATCGGGTGAGCCCGCACTAAGGCTACGTTCACATTAGCGTTGCGTCGGGGGCAGCCACGGCGACGCATGCGTCCCTATATTTAACATGGGGGGCGCATGGACATGCGTTGCTCTTGCGTTTTGTGATGCATGCGTCACTTTGGCGCAACTGTCAGGGCGCAGAGGACACTGCATAATGCAGTTTTTTCTGCGCCAAAAATCATGAAAAAATGAACGCATGCGTCACAAAATGCTGCATTGTGCATGCGTTCACATTTGCGTTGTGTCGCCGACGCTGCACCGCACAACGCAAATGTGAACTTAGCCTTACATATATGTGCCTGCTGAATGCCGTTTATTTGCTGTGATACCTTTGTGCCCAGAAGAGGCTGTTTTGGTTTTGAAACCTTTAGGCTATGTGCACACGTTCAGGATTTCTCGCAGAAAATTCCTGAGAAAAAAACGGACATTTTCTGCAAGAAATCTGCCGCGATTTTGCCGCGTTTTTTTCCGTACACTTCCCAATGCATTTTGTAGTGGGAAATCCGCAAAAAAAACCGCAAAAGTAATGAACATGCTGCAGTTTTTACCGCGATGCGTTTTTTTTTCGCGGAAAAAACGCATCATGTGCACAAAACATGCGGAATTCATTCTAAATGAAGGGATGCTTATTGTATGCGTTTTTTTGCGGTTTTATAGCGTTTTTATCGGGGGAAAACGCGAAAAAAACACGAAAAAAACGCAACGTGTGCACACAGCCTTAGAGTTTTATGAAAGCAATAAAACTGCACCTGTTTGGACAAAATGCCTACCTGAGAGAGTGAATCCCTGCACTGTACATATGGTATATCCACCCCGTGTACTCGAAGGGTCATCATCCTCAATTGACAAACATGAAGGTCTATGACGGTTGTTATTCCGGATGACAACACCCACCATAAGCCGCAACATCAACAATCAATCTTTGCCTTGACTTGTGCTGAGAGTTTTTTCCTTAAAGGGATTTTCCATTTTTACAATATGTAATCTATCACTAGGATATGACATAACATTATGATTAATTGGGGTCTAAAATCTAGAATCTTAAACATTCAAATAGTAAAAAAAGTAAATCAAAGGCTTGAGCTAATGGAGGCCACACGCCTAAAAATAATTGCAGGGCAAGTCCATGTTTGACATACCAGCTTTTCTCCTGATCTTCCAACAGCCATACATACATATTCAATTTGACAATCCATTCAATAATGCAGTTTTGTCAGCGGTAGCTTATCGCTCTTAAAAACAAAGGATCGGGCATGTTGAAATTCAACATGATTGATCCTGCCATCTCCCCCACCCCTTCTCTGATATCCGTCCATAGAACTAAAAAAAACATGAAGTGGTCAGCCAAACCAGGAGAACTTACTGGTTACTGAAGTTAGCCCAATGTGTGTGACCACTTTTATCCTCTGTACAGTAGCGCCCACCACCCCCCACCCCCAAGTATCTAACATGGCTCCATTCAATCACTTTATTGGGAATCCGTGACCACATCAATTGTTCAACATAAAAGACCCAGTTCAGGCCCTGGTTATTTACCAACGTTCCTAAATGGCCACATTTTTGTTTTTTTCCATGCATGTGGTTATACCAATGCCAATTTTTTTCTCATTTGGATATTCAAATAATTTTTGTGGTTTTTTTTTAGATTCAGGGTGCCAAATTTTTATGTCGTTGTCACGCTCTTGTTTTTGCTGATATAAGGAAATACCGGTTGGAACTTAAAGGCAATATATGTCTGTTATTCACATTATTAGATAGTGACCACTAAAATACTATTTACAATGAATTCCCCTTTCTGTAACAATTATATTTATATATCAAACACATTTTTCGATAGGGGAAGGGCTAGTAACAGGGATTTGGATTGGCTTTGTTTTTTTAGATTATTTATTATCTACCTAATTTTTATTTTCTACCTAATTTTTATTTATTTTTCATTTAGTTCACTTTCACAGACTGTGTCCATAAAGTTATAGAAGACCTTTAGGAGAATTTCAAGGTTTAAATACTTTTTTTTCTAATCTGATTTCCCCTGTAACTGGGGCTGCTAGATTAGCCCCAGTTACAGTAGAATACAGGCTCCTGGCTGACTGGATCACGCAAGTCCTGGCACCTCCTGCTCCCTCCCTGACCCAGTCACCTCCTGCTCCCTCCCAAACCCAGGTACCTCCTCCTGCTCCCTCCCTGACCCAGACACCTCATGCTCCCTCACTGACCCAGACAGCTCCTGCTCCCTCCCTGACCCAGACACCTCCTGCTCCCTCCCAGACCCAGTAGCTCCTTATCCCTCCCAAACGCAGGCAGCTCCTGCTCCCTCCTTGACCCAGGCAGCTCCTGCTCCCTCTGACACAGACACCTCCTGCTCCCTCCCTGACCCAGACACCGCCTTCTCCCTCACTGACCCAAACACCTCCTGCTCCCTCCCTGACCCAGACACCTCCTGCTCCCTCCCAGACCCAGACACCTCCTGCTCCCTCACTGACCCAGGCAGCTCCTGCTCCCTCCCCTGACCCAGGCAGCTCCTGCTCCCTCTCTGACACAGACACCTCCTGCTCCCTCCCAAACCCAGACAGCTCCTGCTCCCTCCTGACCCAGGCAGCTCCTGCTCCCTCCCCTGACCAAGGCAGCTCCTGCTCCCTTCCTGACCCAGGCAGCTCCTGCTCCCTCTCTGACACAGACACCTCCTGCTCCCTCCCAAACCCAGACAGCTCCTGCTCCCTCCTGACCCAGGCAGCTCCTGCTCCCTCCCCTGACCCAGGCAGCTCCTGCTCCCTCCCTGACCCAGGCAGCTCCTGCTCCCTCCCTACACACATGATCACTGAGTCAAGAGGAGAAATTGTAGTTAGTGCACACTATTACTATGTACACAGCGCTTCTTCAGCGCTGTGTATACAGTGATTGGAAAGGCAAAGACAGACAGAAACCATTCCAGCCTTCTTCATGGGGTGCTCAGCTGTGCTTGTCAGTTGTCTCTCCACTCCCACATGATCGATTTTGAAGATCGAAGATAGAGGAACCTTCCTTATTGTGGAAATTACAATACCCCATTTAAGGGGAGTCTGCGGCAGAAAATCAGTTTTTAAACCAAGCACAAGAACTCTGTGCAACCTTGGAGGTTTAAATGCACTGTCCAACCTACAATCTCCACCCTCCCGTGAAAATCCAGAGATGTCAATCAAGTAAGAGGAGGGTGGCGATAGATGCAAAGCAAGTAGGTGGCAAGCTGCTCTAAGCCAAGGATGCGTGCTTTGAACAGTCATTTTGTGCCGATGCCCTTTATCTGCTCATATATCACAGCTTTTTACAGCAGTATGTGCTTTGGAGCCCCACTGCTGGAGATGACAATTTGCAAATGTCCTGTTTCTGGTGACAATATTCCTGTGCACTGCCCTACTTAAGAGTCACATAATTCCCTTCTACCCGTGGTCTTAACGTCCCATCTGTGATGTGCAGACTAGATTAACGGGTAGCCGGCTCTGAAACTAAGCCAGAAATGAATAAGTGGAGCTGCATCTTGAAAGCAATCAGTAAAAACATAAGCCTCTTACGATGTGCAGCCCACTTAGACAAATGGCTCGCAGTCGGTGCTGTCAGGAAATCCACCTATTGTGTGGATCCACCGGCTCGTAAAACTATTTGCCCCATCTAAGTAAGCAGCGCCCTCCAGAAAGCATTTTATTCCGGAGTCAAATATTTGGATGGCACCCCTAATTAGAAGCAGCGGCAGCGTTGACTCTGAGCCGGCATCGGGAGCCTTTGCAGGTAATTTTTCACAGGGCACTTCGCTGCTAAAGAATTAAAAATAAAATGTGCAAAGTTCTATTGCTGTATAATTTTATTCCTGGCGTTGAGCCAGCATTCGCTCTGGAACAGCTTCCACCACTGTAGGAAACTGCATAAGTAGGTCAGGAAAGAGAAGAAGGTTTTCAGAGCTCCTGGCAGGAGTATTAATCAAGTCTTTCAGCAATTTCTATTTTACGATGCAGCTGATCACTTCTCCCATTCATTTCTAGTGCTGTATTAACCAATAATTGAAAGCTTTTAGTCCAGTCTACCCAACTGACTTCCAATCTGGCACTTCTAGTTCTCCAACTTATTAAATACGGCAATGTAGGAGAAGAAAAAAAAAATTGACGAAAATGTTTTATTGGAAAACAATCAATCGTCCCCCAATGTCTGCAATCTGGGAACCTTTCTCATACATGGCCAAAGTTCATTATATACTGCATCTAGTAGGTCTGACTAGCGTGAGTCCGTTCACATGGGCAGACAAAGTGCCCACAACGAGCGCCGATCGATGATGTAAGAAGACGACTGCCGATCAATAATGTAAGAAGACAACTGCCGATCGATGATGTAAGACGAGGGCCAATCGATGATGTAAGAAGACGACTGCTGATCGATGATGTAAGAAGACGAGCGCCGATCGATGATGTAAGAAGACGAGCGCCGATCGATGATGTAAGAAAATAAAAAATTGACCAAAATGTTTCATTGGAAAACAATCAATCGTCCCCCAATGTCTGCAATCTGGGGACCTTTCTCTTACATGGCCAAAGTTCATTAAATACTGCATCTAGTAGGTCTGATTAGCGTGAGTCCGTTCACATGGGCAGACAAAGTGCCCACAACGAGCGCCGATCGATGATGTAAGAAGACGACTGCCGATCAATGATGTAAGAAGACGACTGCCGATCGATGATGTAAGACGACTGCCGATCGATGATGTAAGACGAGGACCAATCGATGATGTAAGAAGACGACTGCTGATCGGTGATGTAAGAAGACGAGCGCCAATCGATGATGTAAGAAGACGAGCGCCGATCGATGATGTAAGAAGACAACTGCCGATCGATGATGTAAGAAGACGACTGCCGATCAATGATGTAAGAAGACGAGCGCCAATCGATGATGTAAGACGAGCGCCAATCGATGATGTAAGACGACTGCCGATCGATGATGTAAGACGAGCGCCAATCGATGATGTAAGACGACTGCCGATCGATGATGTAAGACGAGGACCAATCGATGATGTAAGAAGACGACTGCTGATCGGTGATGTAAGAAGACGAGCGCCAATCGATGATGTAAGAAGACGAGCGCCGATCGATGATGTAAGAAGACAACTGCCGATCGATGATGTAAGAAGACGACTGCCGATCAATGATGTAAGAAGACGAGCGCCAATCGATGATGTAAGACGAGCGCCAATCGATGATGTAAGACGACTGCCGATCGATGATGTAAGACGAGCGCCAATCGATGATGTAAGACGAGCGCCGATCGATGATGTAAGACGACTGCCGATCGATGATGTAAGAAGACGACTGCCGATCGATGATGTAAGAAGACGACTGCCGATCGATGATGTAAGAAGACAAGCGCCGATCGATGATGTAAGAAGACGAGCGCCGATCGATGATGTAAGAAGACGAGCGCCGATCGATGATGTAAGAAAATAAAAAATTGACCAAAATGTTTAATTGGAAAACAATCAATGTCTGCAATCTGGGGACCTTTCTCATACATGGCCAAAGTTCATTATACACTGCATCTAATAGGTCTGATTAGCGTGAGTCCGTTCACATGGGCAAAGTGCCCACAACGAGCGCCGATCGATGATGTAAGAAGACGACTGCTGATTGATGATGTAAGACGAGGTTAATCGATGATGTAAGAAGACGACTGCCGATCGATGATGTAAGAAGACGACTGCCGATCGATGATGTAAGAGGACGAGCGCCAATCGATGATGTAAGAAGACGAGCGCCGATCGATGATGTAAGACGACTGCCGATCGATGATGTAAGAAGACGAGCGCCGATCGATGATGTAAGAAGACGAGCGCCGATCGATGATGTAAGAAAATAAAAAAATTGACCAAAATGTTTCATTGGAAAACAATCAATCGTCCCCCAATGTCTGCAATCTGGGGACCTTTCTCATACATGGCCAAAGTTCATTATATACTGCATCTAGTAGGTCTGATTAGCGTGAGTCCGTTCACATGGGCAGACAAAGTGCCCACAACGAGCGCCGATCGATGATGTAAGAAGACTAGCGCCAATCGATGATGTAAGAAGACGAGCGCCAATCGATGATGTAAGAAGACTATTGCCGATCGATGATGTAAGAAGACGATTGCCGATCGATGATGTAAGAAGACGAGCGCCAATCGATGATGTAAGAAGACGAGCGCCAATCGATGATGTAAGAAGACTATTGCTGATCGATGATGTAAGAAGACGATTGCCGATCGATGATGTAAGAAGACTATTGCCGATCGATGATGTAAGACGACTGCCGATCGATGATGTAAGAAGACGACTGCCGATCGATGATGTAAGAAGACGACTGCCGATCGATGATGTAAGAAGACGAGTGCCGATCGATGATGTAAGAAGACGACTGCCGATCGATGATGTAAGAAGACGAGTGCCGATCGATGATGTAAGAAGACGACTGCCGATTGATGATGCAAGAAGACGAGCGCCGATCCATGATGTAAGAAGACGAGCGCCGATCGATGATGTAAGAAGACGACTGCCGATTGACTTGCGTCATTTTCGTTTTTATAGAAATGACTTGTCCCGTTTTCATTGTTGTCGGCAGCACGTCCTCGATTCACGACAATCAATTATATTTTTTTCTCCCCGCGTAAAAGAAGTGATGAAAGACAAAGTGTTTACTCATTTCATCGCTGGGCAAGTTTACACCGGGCAAAAATCACTGTCCTGTATAAAAAGCCCTTAAAGGGGTTGTCTGGGACTTTAACACCTTAGGATAGGTCATCGATGTCTGCTAGGCTTCGATCAGCTGTTTCTGGTGTCGGTGGCGCCAGAACTGTACTGCACTGTCGACAGAATAGTGGTCGTTGCGGATACTGCAGATCCATTGCCTATTGATTTGAATAGGTGGCGGATGTGCAGTAGTCGACCACTAAACAGTTGACGGAGCTGAGCTGAGCAGCAGGGGCGACGGGTGTCGCACTCCCATCAATCAGACATTGATGACCTATCCTAAAGATAGTTAAATGTTAAAGTCCTCGACAACCTTTTAAAAGGGAATCATTCATCAGGTTTTTGCTACCTAATCTGAAAGCAGCATAATTTAGAGACAGAGACCCTGATTCCAGTAATGCATCACTTAATGGGCCGTTTGCTGTAGTTTTGATGAAAACAATATTTTATCAGCAGGAGATCATAACTAGAGGACCAGTAAATCTGCTGCCATGTAGTCTTCCACATTCATGAGCTCTGTATAACCCCGCCCCCACCACTGATTGGCTGCTTTCTGCCTATGCACAGTGTACACAAAAAGCTGCCAATCAGTGGTGAGGGTTGAGTTCACCATTCAGAGAACTGCTAGATCTGCAGCAGAGAAAACAGTTTTGAATCAAAACTACAGCAATTACAGCTTACAGTAAAGCGATACATTGCTGGAATCAGGGTATCTGCCCCTACGTTATGCTGCTCTCAGATCGTCACTACAATCATTCAATGCACATATATAGCCTCGTTATCGGCAGCACATCTTCTGCTTACACAGGGCGATGTGCTGGCTTTAATGCCAGCATGAACGAGCCACTCGCCCCAATTAACGAGCTTTGCTTTTGTTCGCTGGGTGATTGCCAGCATGTTTACAGAACGCGATAATCAGTGAAATATTGTGCTTTCTTATTACTAATTATGGTCTCGTCTTTAGAGGTTTTTACTGTTTGGAAACACAAAAAGGTTTTTCTTTAAGCAAATCAGTGGCCACAGCTGTCCTGTGCCATACACCACTGGCATCACCGCTCAGCGATGGAAGTCATGATGTCAGTCGAGTTGGCAAGTGACTGCCGAGGACACTTATCAGTGATCAATCCTTTATATGGTGGACAAACACACAAAAATAAGCCTGGGGTGTTACATTTGCATAATCTAAAAAACAAGACAAAAAAAATGGCATGTACACCTAAGAAAAAATCTATCACCTTTATGAGAAAGCCAAATGTCAATTTACAAGAAACAATACAAACTGCAATTGGGCTAAAAAAAACACACAAAAATAACAGACACACAAAAAAGAAATGTGTGAACTAGACAACAAATCGCAATGGGGTAATCCATGAAAAATGAGCGAGATCAGAGGTCCTTTATAAGACCAAATTTCTTTAGAAGAAAAAAAATTAGGGTCAAAATTCTAAATTTAGAGGTGTGGAATAAAGATAGGACACTCAAGTGAATATATGCAACATATAATAAAATATACAAAACGTATACCTCTTAAAGGGAATCCATTAGCAAGATATTGCGCCCTCATGTCAGAGCAGCCTGATGTAGGCAAAGAGAAGCTGAATCCAACGATGTATCACTTAGTTCACTGTGAGCAGCCTTTCTGATACAATCAGACTATTTACATTTAGCAATGCAGCAGAGCTAAGGAAGCTAACCCCGCCCACAGAACAGCTAACCCCGCCCCCAGCAGGCTCTGTATATACAATGTCTAGAGAGTGAGGTGCCTATCACAGGAGGGGGCGTGTCAGACTAGCATGTACACACTGCTGTGTCTCAGCAATGGTAAGCTCCTAGTACTAACCCAATTATTGCAAGTAAACAACAGGAGGGAGCTTGATAAGAGAGGCATTGTTGAAATCTGTGTTTTATCCTCTACAAAATGCTGTCTTCATATTACATAGCAAAAACCTGCTGACGGATTCCCTTTAAGATCAAAATATGAAACCAAAATCTCTATAGATTGCAAAAGCCGTGCTAAAATCCCACCGCGTTTCGCAGCTAGTCCTGGCTTTGTCAGGGGCTTTCATTCACTGGCTTTTTTTTGACATTTTTGGGCAGTCAGCGCTCGCTCCAAGCAAGTCATGGCTGTCAATCCAGCAAAGGAGGCGGATACATGCAAAAAAAAAGTGGGCAGAACGGCGCACTTTTGAGTCTCTTGGCCACACTCAGGGTGCACCGAGCACCCTAATTAACATATTTGGTTAAACTTAATTTTCTGCAGAACAGAGGCAGCTATTAGATCACTAAAAGTGAGATTTTTTTTATGGCCAAGTTCTTAGTTTATACGGTCAGCTTGTGCTGTCAGACTCTTTTTAAGTGGCTGAATCTCAATACATAGTTAGTTTAGAGGTGGGTTATAGTTATGGGTTAGAGGTGCACGGCTCGTTCCAGGCAATTTAAGGTTTCATTCTAAAATTAAATGGGCTGAAGCTTAAACTCCAGAACGTCTACGACTGCTGACAAAGTGCATTATCGCTCTAATTCATGTCATTGAGGCTTTTCTAAATAATACATGCAATGGGAAGCAGACCTTATGACTGTGTCGCATTGAGAATGGATTCAGGTCAATAGGAATGAGACCAAAATATAGAAAAATACCTATGGTGTTTTTGTTTTGTTTTTTTGTTATAAACCCAGCTTTCAGCCTGGAGCTATAAGCCCTCCGCAGGGAACATGCTGATGCTCACTATATTTTTAATAAATAGGTTACCAACACGTCATTACAGGAGAGATGAACCAAGCACCACCTCCAGCAATAACACTAAATAATGCTACAGTACAGAATGCAGCTTTCTCCGACATCCAGGGCCCTTACCTATCTGTATGGTACAACCTTACCTGCCACAGGGGACACCTGTTCTGCCCATCGCTGCAACATACTTTAACTCTACAGATACACAATCCTTGGCAGCTGCTGGTGTACACAGGCAATGTCTCTGGTCCACCAAGGCTAGATTTGTCTTCTCTATAGACTTCCACAGGACTCGAAACAAGAAAAGGCATAAAGGTAAATGAAAAGAAACAGTCCATACACTGGTGGTCAATGTCCAGCAATGCAGGCTCACCTGTATTAAATCAAAGTCCATCTCTTTCAAACAGTGGCCGAGGCTGTCCAAAACTACAGAGGTTCCACCTCCCATGCACAGACTTCCTTAAAAAGGATATGGAAAGCAAAGACTGGTGCTACGGGAGCGACCATTCCCACCCAAGCTCTTCTGGGCATTCCTAAACCCTGGACCCAAAGTCCTGTACCATTAAAAACTTCTCAGCAACCTATTGCTGCTGTAACCTTTCATTTCCAGGACTTATATCACTGAGGCTCGCCACCTCTGTGACACATACCTCCTATCCAAGACTCCATTATACATACAATACACGTAATGTAGCAATAGTGTCTGAACGGGCAATGTGGAGCTAGCAGGTCAAGATATTTACCAAAATATAACCAGTGATTAAAACCATCTTGCCCCTAAAAAGTCACTTCATACTTCTGGCCACTGGGTGTATCCTTTATCTCCAACTTGCCAAGTAATCTGTTCCAAGCTGAAATGTTTTAGGGGGATGGACTTTGTCTTTGCTCCTGCTCTCCTGTCTGCATACAGTATAAAACTATATTCACACATCAGTCATTTTTTTTAACCACTCCTGGTTCTGGCATACAAACACTGATGGAAAATACTGACATGTGAATGAGGTCTAACAGAGACAGGATGCCTTTTAGTTTCGAAACAGGCATGCTAGTGGGACAGCGGCAGGAGCAAAGCTGGGAAAAGGAAGTTCCAGCACCTATTGCGCTGGAAAGAAAGCAGATGAAGAGGAACTATCTACTCAAATTAGTGGCTGGCAAGTCACACAGCTTGTGACTGACGTCTAATGGAGGAAGAGAATCAGCGCTTATATAGCACTACATGGCTTTGTAGAATCATCAGGTTGACATCAGAATGTAATGTTTCTTAATAATTACTGAAAAACTCACAGGCTCCCGCTTACTATTTTCGGCTTGCATGAGTTCTACAAGCAGCCTTCCCATCAGAAGGTGTTTGCCATTTTACAATGGTATGTACACTGCCAGAAATCAGAATGCTGTAAAATAAAGTAAAATCTGCTTTGGAAAGTTAAAATGAATAGTACAAAAATCTAAAAAAAAAAAAAATAAACAAAACCCGAAAACCTGGGAAATTGAGCATTAACTTTTCCAGCTAGTAGAAACCCACACGTGGCACTGCCAAGGTTAAAGTAGCTGAAGCAATATTGTATTCCAACCCCTGAAACAAAGTAAATGAATCCTACATTATGTCATAACTTGGAAAGGGGAGCTCAGAACAAAAACAGCTTTCACACACTACTCGCTGCATGTAATTACATTTAGCAGAAACTTCTTGTTTTTTTTCCACGTCTTGGGACTTACCTGATGAATTTCCATTTAAGGATTTAGAGCTTGTACAATATTTGATAAAAGCAAAGCTCTATTAAATATTGCAAGTCTAGGTTGGCCTGTACACTAAATCTATGCTTTTAGTGTATTAAATATTAAGCCGCTGCACTCGGATCCCTTTTCAACAATATCCTGCTCCACCAATCTGCTGCATTAACAACTGAATGTTTAAAGGGATGCAAATAGTCATCGACTCGAAAATAAAAAAGCCCTGTGGGTGGAATGCTTTTTATAGCAATCACAAACTATAGAAAATTGACGGAGCGGTCTTTTTACAAGAATTTTAAAGTAGAAAAAAAAAGTAGTTGGTGATGCATGATAATTCCATAACCAGATGCCTTATTAGGGAATGATCAGCTCTGTTCATGGCCGCCCTTATCATCTGTTGCCCAATCCTGCAGTGTCTTTTGTTCTGCCCAATCCTGCAGCGTCTTTTGTGTTGCCCAATTCTGCAGTGTGTTTTGTTCTGCCCAATCCTGAGTCTTTTGTGTTGCCCAATTCTCCAGCGTCTTTTGTGTTGCCCAATCCTGCACTGTCTTTTGTTCTGCCCAATCCTGCAGCGTCATTTGTGTTGCCCAATTCTCCAGTGTCTTTTGTTCTGCCCAATCCTGCAGTGTGTTTTGTGCTGCCCAATCCTGCAGTGTCTTTTGTTCTGCCCAATCCTGCAGCATCTTTTGTGTTGCCCAATTCTCCAGTGTCTTTTGTGTTGCCCAATTCTCCAGTGTCTTTTGTGTTGCCCAATTCTCCAGTGTCTTTTGTATTGCCAAATCCTGCAGTGTCTTTTGTTCTGCCCAATCCTGCAGCATATTTTGTGTTGCCCAATACTACAGTGTCTTTTGTGTTGCCCAATCCGTCAGTGTTTTGTTCTGCCCAATCCTGAAGCGTCTTTTGTGTTGCCCAATCCTGCAGTCTTGTCTTCTGGCCAATCCTGCAGTGTCTTTTGTTCTGCCCAATCCTGCAGCGTCTTTTGTGTTGCCCAATTCTCCAGCGTCTTTTGTGTTGCCCAATCCTCCAGCGTCTTTTGTGTTGCCCAATCCTGAAGTGTGTTTTATTCTGCCCAATCCTGTGTCTTTTGTGTTGCCCAATCCTCCAGTGTCTTTTGTGCTGCCCAATCCTGCAGTGTGTTTTGTGCTGCCCAATCCTGCAGTGTCTTTTGCTCTGCCCAATCCTGCAGTGTCTTTTGTGTTGCCCAATTCTCCAGTGTCTTTTGTGTTGCCCAATCCTACAGTGTCTTTTTTGTTGCCCAATTCTCCAGCATATTTTGTGTTGCCCAATCCTGCAGCATATTTTGTGTTGCCCAATTCTCCAGCAGCGTCTTTTGTCCTGGCCAATCCTGCAGCATCTTTTGTGTTGCCCATTCCTGCACTACCTTTTTGTGCTGCCCTATCCTGCAGCACCTTTTGTGTTGCCCAATCCTGTACTACCTTTTGTGCTGCCCACAAGTACTCAGTCTCCCTAAATTTTCCTACGACAGATTAAATCTGACTTCAGGTCCGAGTTGTAGCATTCAGATAATCAAAGTGATGGAAAAAAGGCTGATAATTCAGCAACAGAGCGGCCGGTAAGAAAATTGCCTATTACCTTTAACATGATGCACTTTAAAAAAAGGAGGCAAAAAATTCTGCAATGATAAACTACACAATTTGCAATAAGACTGCGGTTTTGATGCATTTTTGTCACTATGGCCAAAATGGACTCATAAATAGACCAATAAAGTGTTCTTGCTGTGACCTGTCCCCCCACAAGGGGGTGATGAGCTTTGCATCTGAGGCTGTTGCACACAATCTGGACATATAAGCAATGAACGCTTTCACTCAGTCACTGCAACAAGTGAACAGAATGTAAAGAATGGAAGGAATGCCACCATTCTTGTATTAAACAGCATTGTCAAATGACCCCATTTGTACCTGTTTGTTCCACCTTGTTTTGTATTACAGTAAGGTAGTTGTCAATGCGCTTCAGACTGGATCATACAGAGTGAAATATGACACTCTGAACAAAAAAAAAAAAAGTTCCTTGCTCCCCAGCTCTCTCCTCTCAGGAGGGATCTGGTGTCACATGCTGGGCAGCAGATACTATGGTGGGGAAAACACTATGTGGAGAACTGCAGAACAATGTATTGGTAGCATATCTGAGTTCTCTGTGCAGACAGGGAATAATTTCACCACTATATAATACAAGCTTTAAATAGAGTGAATGTCTGCGATGGAGCTATCAGGAGAACTGAAGACCTTCACCTTGGTAAATCTAACCCACAGAGGCCCCGGAGGTAACAAAACAAAGGCGCCGGGGGCATGAAATTGAGAATTAAAATAAAGGATAATTATTACTGAGCTGTGGTGAGAGCATTCAGACACGTTTAGGTCCTCTTCTGTATTTTTTATAAGCTCAGAAAACCCTTTAACCTTCCTAGCAATTCAGAAAATTTAAAAAATAAAGGATCATTACACAATGTTAAGACTTAAAGGGTGACTATTGTTCTATTTTTTTTTATTGTTCTGTGTAAACAGGACTCGTGCTGCCGAGAACAATGGCAGCCCTCATGCATTAGATGTTTTATTGCTGATCATCAGGATTGTGGTCTGTGCTATCAAATGTCGACAGGTCAGCACACACACAGCAGATTGGAGGTCGCTCAGGGTCTCCGATCGTTAGGTGTAAACACACTTTGAATGTATTAATCCGCCACGGCAGTAGAGGGAAGGGAAATGTAAGAGTTGGCGAGCAGTGAGACACGCGGATAATCATCCAGTAACAGAAATATTGAGCGGAAGTGTGAGCAGAGAGTGAGAAGACAAGGTGTCGGGCTGATAACCTTGTGGATAAAATTAGGAAATGTGCGACTGCAAAAATAAAAGATCACACGTGAAATAACGCCATAGTTTCCCCCATTGTTAACATCTTCTAGATCCCACGTATGACATCGTAGCGAACAGTGACGACGCTATTAATGTCAGAAAAAAAAAATGACAAAAAGCAAAGACAGATGAAAAGTGCCCGAGACCAAGCATAAACCAAGGCCCCCGATCAAGTCCGGATAACTGCAATGCAAACTACGCTGCATATTTATACCATTTTTTACCAGTTCTAGGCACATTTTTGAGTTTTTTAACAGCTCTAAAAAAATTCTATTGGGCTAATTTCAGCCTTTGACCCAGCAGCTCCTGTCCCTCCTACTCTCAGTGATGAAATTATCACTGGGTGTGGAGAAGGAAGCACTGTCAGTGTTACTGCTTCCTACTCTAAATACAGAAGAGCGATGTGTATACACTATATAAATAAATAATAATAATAATAATACAATGACTGAGAAAGGAAACATGGTAGTAAACCATGGTTATCTCTTCTTTAGAGAGTCTGGCTGTGTCTGACAGCAGCTTCATCCCCCCACAGCTGCACGATCTTGTGAAAGCTGCTTAGACTCCATTGATGTTTTAGAAAGTCAGTGCAGGGATAAGTGTGGAAAGGCAAAAGATTTATAGTTTATGGGAGGACTAGAAATAGTCTATTTTCAGTGTTAGGCCATGTTCACACAGTGCGTTTTTTACTGCGGAACCGCCGCGATTATGCCGCTGCGGCTCCGCAGCTGTTTTCCATGCAGGGTACAGTACACTGTACCCTATGGAAAACAGGAACCACTGTGCACATGATGCGGCAATTAACTAAAAAAGCCGCGCTGAATAGCTGCGGTAAAAAAGAAGTACCATGTCACTTCTTTTTGCGGAACTGCAGCGGTTCTGCACCCATAGACCTCCATTGTGAGGTCAAACCCGCAGTAAAACCCACAGATGAAAAAAATATCTGCGGGTTTTCTGCGGTTTGTGGTGCAGAACTGCTGCAGTGTGGCTGCCCCCCCCCCCCCGTGCCCCAATCCCACCCCCCCATGCTCCGATGCCACCCCCCCGTGCTCCGCCGCCCCCCCACCCCCCCGTGCTCTCATCTTCCCCCCTTATACTTACCCAGCCTCCCGGTGTCCGTCCGTCCGTCTTCTCCCTGGGCGCCGCCATCTTCCAAAATGGCGGGCGCATGCGCAGTGCGCCTGCCGAATCTGCCGGCCGGCAGATTCGTTCCAAAGTGCATTTTGATCACTGAGATATAACCTATCTCAGTGATCAAAATAAAAAAAATAGTAAATGACCCCCCCCCCTTGTCACCCCCCATAGGTAGGGACAATAAAAAAATAAAGAATTTTTTTTTTCCCACTAAGGTTAGAATAGGGTTAGGGTTAGGGGTAGGGCTAGGGTATTTTCAGCCATTTTAACCCTAAAAAACTTCCTTAAAAAACACACAGACTCTGCATAGAAAACTGCATAAAAAACGCACTAAAAAACGCATCAAAAAACGCACCAAAAAAAGGACCTGCGTTTTCTGCCAAGAGCTGCGGTTTTTAGTGCAGAAAAAACAGCAGGGAAATCAGGAACGTGTGAACATGGCCTTATTGGCACTATAATATCCGCAAAAAGAACATTTTGAAAATTTCAGTTTCTATTTTTTTTTTAATAATGTAAACTCAGTTCCTGCAACTCCACTAGATTGTGATACAGAGAGGAATGCAAATGATGTTCAGATAACCGCTAATATGTCATAGATGATGCAGATTTCAGCACCCAAGACATTGTGGGAGAATTATTTTACTTGGGACATATAACAGCCATTCTTCATAACATCATCATCAACAGGGAGGATTACAGGAAAGAACGATGACACAAACAAACCACTGAGAAGTCACACAATACGTCTAAAATGCACACAGTAATCTTTAACAGTTATCACAGCGTCATATGATGACTATACAGCCTAAGCCTGCAGCTGTTGTATACGCCAACAATCAAAACATATCAGAAGGTTTCACTGGTAGAGGTAGGATTTCAAGACTTTTAACATTTGTTAGAACAAAGATACTAACTTACTGGAAACTTACTAGAAACTTACTGGTAGGTACCTATTTTGGCCTGTGGTCATGGTCCGGTCCTCCCAGCGATTCCGCTTCCTATGATATCATGTCAACAGAGCAGCTCCTTCCCTTCCCTCCTGCTCCGTCGCTGAAGCGTCACTGCCAACGTCATGCTGATTGACAGCTGGCTGACAGCTGGCTCCCCGCTGCCTAATTGCGGGGAGCCGAGGGTCAATCAGAATGATGTCAGCAATAAAACCCCATCGACAGAGCAGACTGCAAAAGAAAGAGCTGCTCTGTTGATAGGAGGTCAAAGGAAGCAGGAAAATTGCTGCCTGAGTCGGAAAAAATCGTGGTAGGGCAGAACAAACAAGTAGTTAGTAACTATACCTGCCAGTAAGTTCTTGGCTCCATAGGAAATCCCCAAAAAGTTCTGAGTAACCCCTTTAAATGCATTTACTCTCTGCTAAAAGTTGAGCTAACTGAGAATCCATCAGCGAGCTCATTCAAACGGCCCAATCTTATCTAATAAGTTGTATCTGTATTTTTTTTTAGCTCCTCTTAGCTGTTTTTTTTTGTTTACTACAGACCGCATCGAAACTGAATGAGCAGGGAAAGAGAGAATGTAAAAGAAAACGATGCAACATTTTTAACAAAAACAAATTGCAAAAATGATTTTTAGTCCCAAACACATTCATTTAAGTTAAAAAAAAAATATCTTCAGAGATGGACAACCCCTTTAGAAAAAGCCCCATTTGACAGCATGAAAGACTTACCAGCATGAAGGTTTCTTTGTAATCCGTGTCTCCAGGTAGAAATTAGCCCGTTTGCTTTACAAATGCTGAATGTCATCCATTCATTTGCTTGCTGATCAGATTA
The DNA here is from genome assembly GCF_032444005.1 of Ranitomeya imitator. NCBI lineage: Eukaryota > Metazoa > Chordata > Amphibia > Anura > Dendrobatidae > Ranitomeya > Ranitomeya imitator. The sequence goes on from NC_091283.1 coordinate 194,588,846, forward strand.
TTAATCCTCGCTGTAAAACAAGAAATGACAATATGTAATGCATGCATAATACCTGCTGCGATAAAGGAAGGATCTGGGGGTATATTTTGACACTATCAACCCCTCTTTCTTCGCAATGGAAAATCACTTTCTACTTTCTCACATAATCGGTGGTTATTGTCTCACAATGTAACACCGTAGGAAATCACGTAAGCAGCTTCCTGTCGCAGGCCACAAATACATCAAGGTCAACGACTGCACAAGCGCATCTTTACACCGAGGTGAGAAACTGATGTAGGAGCAGGAAGAAATAACTGCAGGGGCTCAGTCTTTCCCCAGATCTGTGCGCCTCTACATATCAATCACAAGAAGGATCCAGCAGGACACGGCCCAACAGCAGGACTACTAGTGGTTACATGTCTGGAGATGACAACAAATAAGAAAGTATATAACCTGAAAAGGTCAGCTCAAGAATCATAGACTAGGTATTAGTAGTGAGTTCTTGTGCAGCACAATGAAGAAAATAATTAGCATTACAATAAATAAAGTCTGCAGAAAGCTGATCTCTGCAGCCAGGTTTACAAGATGAGGAAACCTCAATATGCCCTGTAAGACAGAAAGTGAAGAGATTCAGGCTGTCCGGACCATGGACGGCATGAATAAGATACGTATGTATCACACCGTGGACTAATGTTGGCAGAACCCAACGATATCGATGGGCTTTGGCTGACAGTCTAATGTGTCGGGGTGGAGATGACGATTGGACATGCCCGATCTCGTACTGCCGATCGCTTCGTTCTCCCAGAGATAAACCGCTCTGGTCATAGAGACAAAGCTTCGTTCAGACGACAGCCATCAAAAGTGTCTGAAATGATACAGAGTTTCTGATAAAACATGCCTAGAAAAAGCAATAAATTACTTGGCACTCAGGAGATATATTTGCAAGGTGAGAAGTGAACAATTCGTTTATTCAGTGCATCCAGCTCAACAATTTAAACGTTTTCGGTCTAATCACAAGACCTTCATCAGAAACAGTTTTGGAATACTGGAGCAGTCTGTAGGTCCGGAGGCAAAGCGCTGCAGAAGGGCGATACTCGCAATGGCGGTAGCGCTGTGTCCTCAGGGGGCATCGGCGCCGTGCGGGAGGAGACGCTATCTCTCGGGACAGTTTAAATTGTTGAGCTGGATGCACTGAATAAACGAATTGTTCACTTCTCACCTTGCAAAAATATCTCCTGAGTGCCAAGTAATTTATTGCTTATATTTGATGGGTTGGATACCCAACTTGTGCACCTCTAAGAAGCCAAGAGTGCCGTGCTTACTATTGCTACATGCCTAGAAAAAGGTCGGGGACTGTGTGTCTGGAGTGACTAGTCCTAGAGGCCGGGTGGACTGTGTGTCTGGAGTGACTAGTCCTGGAGGACGGGTGGACCGTGTGTCTGGAGTGACTAGTCCTGGAGGACGGGTGGATCGTGTGTCTGGAGTGGCTAATCCTAGAGGCCGGGTGGACTGTGTGTCTGGAGTGACTAGTCCTGGAGGACGGGTGGATCGTGTGTCTGGAGTGGCTAATCCTAGAGGCCGGGTGGACTGTGTGTCTGGAGTGACTAGTCCTAGAGACCGGGTGGACTGTGTGTCTGGAGTGACTAGTCCTAGAAGCTGGGCCACACTGGCAGGTCTCTCCGTCTGTGTGTGTACAGAGAGCGCCGTTCGTCTACCTGAGTGGTTGTAAACGTGACTTTTTTACTAGTCACCTCGACCCCAGCCGAAAGCTCAACTCAAAAAAGATTGTTCGGGCAGTGTGTCCAGTTTTTACCCTCAGTGTTCTATTCAGTGAGTTTGTGTTCTACAAAAAAACAAACAAATATGTAGTGAAAAAAAGATAAATGACACAAAAGTAAAAATAAAAAAGTCATATCCCATCAAAAAAATGCAAGTATTTACTAAAACAGACATGTCCAAAGCAGCTGCCTATTGCATTGATTTGGTGGTGTAACCAGTGGTACGACCATTTCTCCAAAGTACACCAGACAATGTCAGATGACACGTTGCTCGTCTTACTGTGTGGCGTAATCATGCTACCAGACTTGTCTCCCATCGAGCACATCTGGGATGTCACTGCTCCACAATTACAAAAGGTGCTGCCAGAAGCGGATCTTGATGATTTACCCAAGTGCATTCAGCGCAGCAGACGACCATTGATTGCAGCCGAGGTTGTAAGTGTTGGGGATTGCAGTAACGTGTCTATCCTGCCTGTGATTTCCATAATTCCATGACTTTCCCTTCTTGGGGTTGCAGTGTCAGTGTTGAGGAGTGTGTGCACATTAGGCTGCACCTCACGGTGTAATTGTTCATGCAAGAAGATGAGTAAGATCAGGAGCCCTACTGATGACTTGTTTACCCGGCACAGAACTGGTGACGTATGTGAGGTGTGACTACGGTAGAAAATATGGTTTTAACATTGCGTGGAGCTGTCAAAACAATGTCCAAAGTGCACTGGGAAGGGTCAGCAATAAAAATCACTAGTGCCTGGTTCAGATTACGGTGGAAGCTGCCTCAGACAGTAATAGCCGTGTACACTAACACTCTGTGATGGACGCAAATTACTTTAAATGCATTACATCTATTTATAGTGAGGATGCCCTTAACACTTGCCTGGAGCTTTTATACTTGCTTATTGTTGGCGCAGGATTAATACAAACCACCGAGTAAGAAGTCTCATTAATCAAGAGGAACGTAAATGACATCTCGTAATGAACATCTTCATGTAATAATTGCCTAATACCTGCAGAAAGCGGCTCACCAACTAGGGACGTTCGGTCAAAAATACATTCAAATAAATCAATAAGAAAGCCGAGCTTGGCATATTGGATTGTTTCTTTATCCTGTTCCTCAAAAAGGGGTTGTCAGTATATATCCTTAAAAAAAAAAGAAGGTACAACTAAGATTTCCAGATATCGGCTTTGGTTCCAGGTCCAAGCAGCGTCCTTTCTGTCTTGAGCTTGAAACTTTTCTTGCATTGGCTGCATGTCAAAAAGGTTGACAAAATAGCTCATATCATTATCAAAGCCAGCCCCCTTCTCTATCGCAACATACACACAAAATTGAACAGGCATGAAATGCGCCAGCCCCCTTCTCCACCGCGGCGTACACAAAGAAGGGAGCAGGCTAGAAATGCGCCAGTCAGCCAGCCCCTTCTCTATCGCGGCATACGCAGAGAAGTGAACAAGCTTGAAATGCGCCAGTCAGCCAGCCCCCTTCTCTATTGTGGCGTACACCGAGAAGGGAGCAGGCTTGAAATGCGCCGGTCAACCAGCCGTATAGAAAAGACATGTTCTAGGTAGGTGCTGGGCTCAAATCCCACCAAGCATATCTGCCAGGAGTTTGCATGTTCTCCCCATGTTTGGTGGGTTTCCTCCAGGTACTCCAGTTTCCTCCCACACTCCAAAAACATACTGATAGGGAATCTAGATTGTGAGCCCCAATGGGGACAGTGATGAAAATGTGCATAAAGCCCTGTTCAATATGGTGGTGCTACATAAGTAAAACAAATACAGCCAAAACATGTCAGTCCATCCATCTCACAAAGCCAAGACTTCTGACCGTTTGAGCCCACTGCACCAAAGCTGGTACACAGGACTTCCATAGCTGGTCACACACATTAGATGGTGGTTCATTTCTCTGCAGATCAAATGGATCCTGCGACTGAATGACAACCGTCCAATCCTTGGTTCCTCGACATAATCTGCAGGAGACAGCTGGGAAGCTTCCACACTAGTTGGCCTATCCTGCCAAAATCAGCAGATTCCTTCATCCTTTATGTAATATGTATGGGGGCCTTCAGAGTGTAGGCTACAAGCTGCAGAGTAAAGTGCATTTCAGAGGCGAGCGGTGGTTACCAATTCTGAATTTTGATTACTATATTATTTAATGGCCTTCAACGCAATCTTGAGCCATGGCGACTTGATAAACGCTCCTTAGGAACATCGATCCTGTGCAAGCCTAGATAGGTCCACCAGGGTCTTCACCGTTATCTTGATAGTATCAAGCCATTGTTTTGCTGGTCTTCCTCTTTGCTTTGTTCCTTCTAGTCTTCCGACGATGTTGTCCATCTCCAGTAATCACTCTCTTCGTATGTTGTCCTTCTCCCGTGATCGCTCTCTTCGTATGTTGTCCTTCTCCAGTGATCGCTCTCTTCGTATGTTGTCCTTCTCCAGTGATCGCTCTCTTCGTATGTTGTCCTTCTCCAGTGATCGCTCTCTTCGTATGTTGTCCTTCTCCAGTGATCGCTCTTCGTATGTTGTCCTTCTCCAGTGATCTCTCTCTTCTCATGTTGTCCTTCTCCAGTGATCGCTCTCTTCGTATGTTGTCCTTCTCCAGTGATAGCTCTTTGTATGTTGTCCTTCTCCAGTGATCGCTCTCTTCTCTTGTCCTTCTCCAGTGATCGCTCTCTTCGTATGTTGTCCTTCTCCAGTGATAGCTCTTTGTATGTTGTCCTTCTCCACTGATCGCTCTCTTCGTATGTTGTCCTTCAGTGATCGCTCTCTTCGTATGTTGTCCTTCAGTGATCGCTCTCTTCGTATATTGTCCTTCAGTGATCACTCTCTTCGTATGTTGTCCTTCTCCAGTGATCACTCTCTTCGTATGTTGTCCTTCTCCAGTGATCGGTCTCTTCGTATGATGTCTTTCTCCACTGATCGCTCTCTTCGTATGATGGGTGGATTTTGATATTGGACCCTATAACGTACAGATAAAGAGGTCACTTTGTCAGAACTGTTGGACAAAAAAGAGAAGTCTTAAAGGAGAGTTCAGGATCTAACTGAGATGGGCATTCAGCCTATATGTGATGTCCAGTCCCTGCCTGGCTCACGTACATCAATAAAATATAAGAGGCAGGGTCGCAGCAACTTGTGTCGATATTACCTGGCGCAAGTTCTGCACCTTCCTCCATCAGACCCAGCGAGATATAAGGGACGGAGGGGACGTTAGATTTACAGGACCCGTCTGCATAGGGATCACGATATCACATATCCCCAGCCGTAGCTGCGCTCCACTGAGTAATGCATTTACTTTCAGTGTCTAAATTGTGTTAGGCAGATTAGCGTTAATTACTGACTTTACATTTTCACAGCTAGTAACGAACTACAATTACGGTACAATCAGCTGCAGGCTGACATTATACACACTGATACACAAAGCAATGAAAGGAGAGTGTTAAAGATCTACCATTATTATGAGGAAGATGTCTAGATGAAGCGCAAAGGCCAGCGAATCCCTCAGCACCATCGGAGCGAGCCACGTGGAATTTTTGGCTAGAGTCAGTTCCCAGCGAAGTACATAGGAAAACCGGCAGTGAGCCTAACTGGAGTAATAAGTGAAGTGGGGGAATAGCATGTGTGGCCGGCGAGCATGGCAGGTGTGGCTGGCGAGCATGGCAGGTGTGGCCGGCGAGCATGGCAGGTGTGGCCGGCGAGCATGGCAAGTGTGGCCGGCGAGCATGGCAGGTGAGGCCGGCGAGCAGGGCAGGTGTGGCCCGCGAGCATGGCAGGTGTGGCCCGCGAGCATAGCTGGTGTGGCCGGCAAGCCAAGCTGGTGTGGTCGGCGAATAAAGCTGGTGTGGCCGGCGAGCATAGCAGGTGTGGCCGGCGAGCATGGCAGGTGTAGCCGGCGAGCATGGCAGGTGAGGCCGGCGAGAATGGCAGGTGAGGCCGGCGAGCATAGCAGGTGAGGCCGACGAGCATAGCTGGTGTGGCCGGCTAGCCAAGCTGGTGTGGCCGGCGAGCATACCAGGTGTGGATGGCGAGCATGGCAGGTGTTGCCGGCGAGCATGGCAGGTGTTGCTGGCGAGCATGGCAGGTGTGGCTGGCGAGCATAGCTGGTGTGGCCGGCAAGCCAAGCTGGTGTGGTCGGCGAACAAAGCTGGTGTGGCCGGCGAGCATAGCAGGTGTGGCCGGCGAGCATGGCAGGTGTTGCCGGCGAGCATGGCAGGTGTTGCCGGCGAGCATGGCAGGTGTGGCCGGCGAGCATAGCTGGTGTGGCCGGCAAGCCAAGCTGGTGTGGTCGGCAAACAAAGCTGGTGTGGCCGGCGAGCATACCAGGTGTGGACGGCGAGCATGGCAGGTGTGGCCGGCGAGCATAGCTGGTGTGGCCAGCAAGCCAAGCTGGTGTGGTCGGCGAACAAAGCTGGTGTGGCCGGCGAGCATAGCAGGTGTGGCCGGCGAGCATGGCAGGTATGGCCGGCGAGCATGGCAGGTGTGGCCGGCGAGCATGGCAGGTGTGGCGGCGAGCATGGCAGGTGTGGCCGGCAAGCATGGCAGGTGTGGCCGGCGAGCATAGCTGGTGTGGCTGGCTAGCCAAGCTGGTGTGGCCGGCGAGCTTGGCAGGTGTGGCCGGCGAGCATGCCAGGTGTGGCCGGCGAGCATGGCAGGTGTGGCCGGCGAGTATGGCAGGTGTGGCCGGCGAGCATAACAGGTGTGGCCAGGTAACATTGCAGGTGTGGCCGGCGAGCATGGCAGCTGTGGCCGGCAAGCATGGCAGGTGTGGTCGTCGAGCATGGCAGGTGTGGTCGTTGAGCATGGCAGGTGTGGCCGCCGAGCATAACAGGTGTGGCCAGGTAACATAGCAGGTGTGGCCGGCGAGCATGGCAGCTGTGGCGGGCAAGCATGGCAGGTGTGGTCGTCGAGCATGGCAGGTGTGGTCGTCGAGCATGGCAGGTGTGGCCGGTGAGCATGGCAGGTGTGGCCATGGAGCATGACAGGTGTGGCCAGGTAACATAGCAGGTGTGGCCGGCGAACATGGCTGGGGTGGCCGGCGAGCATTGCAGGTGTGGCCGGCAAGCATGGCAGGTGTGGCCAGGTAACATAGCAGGTGTGGCCGGCGAGCATGGCAGGTGTGGCCGGCGAGTGGCTTGTGCGTGCCCAACAGCTCACACACTACAGTTGTGCAGAAGTAACAGCAGCACTAGTCGCGAATAAAGACAAGGCTGGAAATTAATTTGACGCTGGCAAATGTTGGCAGCCATGATGATCACCACCTGGAGCCATGTGTAAGGCCTCCTTCAGACGGCCATTTGTCTCGTGTACGATAAATACAGACTGATTATTCTGATCACAGCGTGGTCTGAGAGTCAGCAGTTTTTCTCGTATGTGGATAAAAAAAAAGGAAAAGGTTTCTCCACCACCTCCTTACAGGCCATGAAAATCGGACCGCACTCGGATGTCTGTTTTTTTTCATGGACCCATAGACTTTCATTGCTGATTTTGATCCAACACTCAAATCAAAATTTGACACGTTTCAGCAATTTTCTGTGGAAACTCGGGGACATGTGAATAGCCCCATAGACTATCACAGGTACGAGTGCTGTCCGTGAGAAATGGACGTCTGAATGAGGCATAAAGCAGATTTCCAAAAAGAAAGTAAGCAGAGGATGGCATGACTGTACAGATTTCATGCGGCGTTATTTAATTGCTGCTGCCATTCTGCATTGACAAATACAACTGTGCTTTTTTTTGCATTAATTCTTTTCAGGTTTCCATCTAAATCGGTCGCTTGAGTAAAAAAAAAAAACTACCGGTAATGTAGTATTAGGGTATGTGCACTCCTTGGGTATTTGCAGCAGATTTTTCAGTGTTAGCAGGAAAAATGCTGCATAAAATAAGTGCATTTTTTACTTGCTTTTATTTGAACGGGTGAAAAAATGCTAAAAAAATTAACACGCTGCAGATTTGGGGAAAAAAAAAAAAATTTCATGGCTCAAATCTGCAAGTAAAAAACATAAACCGGCTTAGGAATTGCATGCACTTTCCGGGTTGTGGAAAACACTGCATTTTTTTTTGTGTGTGTGTTGCAAAAATGCACAAGCCCTAAGGGACTAGTTTACGTGTTTATTGCATGTATCTCTGCCTCCGTTTCCATACAGACCGACATGAGTGGATGCACTGATGACAAACGAGCATCTTTTTTTTTTTTTTTAAAGAAAAATGTGATCAACGACGAATGAGCAAATTATCGCCCTGCGTGAAATTCTAAGCGAATCCCCATCCAACACATGCGGATTTGTGTCGCATTAGTGAAGGCATCCAAGCAGCACCCCGATCCTCCACCGCGAGGACTGCTCCATCCACACTGCTGGAATACCTCCCTACAGCGCACAGGTTTTATTTGTTTACAATAAGAGGTGACTTCGCTGGCGGTAATGAGACTTGTTTACAGCGCCATAATGTGGCCTTTTCTGCTTATGAGGCATTTATTGATCACCGATTACACCAGGAAGCCGCCGGTTGATTTTTACCCGAGTGCTCATCAGATACCGGCTTATTCTAACGTCACACATTTCCAATAAATACATAACGAGCATTTCAATCACTCGCTCAACAAGCACAGCTAGGGCCGTGTTCACACGCAGCGGAATCGCTGTGCTTTTTATTAGCACCTTTTCTTCAGGTGTCCGCACTGAAATATGCAAACCAGGGCTGTGGAGTCATTAAGAGAAAATCGGACATCTGAACGAGCCCTTGTATGTTTAATAGGCTCACTTATAAAAAAAAAAATGCACATTTCAACGGCATCTTTAGGGTTTTCATGAAATCCCATCCACTTTGCTTGGACAGTTAGGACGTGTTCACACGCAGCACTTTTGACTTTTTTTTTTCCTCTGCACAAAAGGATCTTGGCTTTTGGAAATCTCATAAGAACGCTTGTTTTGTTCCCCCCTCCGGACTGAATGTGAAATCTGCAGTGTACCAATTCTTACAGTGCTTTTGCAGCAATTTTTTCAGATTAAAAAAAAAAAATGAGAACATGCAACAAAAAAAAAAAAAAACATGCATTTTTTTTTAGAGGATAAAATTTTTATTAACATATGTATTGTAGTTAAATCACACAGGAAATCTGCACACACACACAAAAAAAAAGGAGCAGCACCTGTTTTGGCTACAAAAAAGGAAAAAAAAAATCAATGCAAAACCTCTGTGTGTGAACCTAGCCTTGGCTGATCGACCATATGTCAGGACGACAATGACTGAACAATTAATAGGATCGTTCCGTCCCCCTTCAGGTTGCACAGCACAAAATGTATTCCCCCCCCAAAAAAAAACGTGTTATCTGGAAATTAACAAAATCTGCACAGGACAAGTAACCAGACTGGATGTACAGCAAGGATAATTAATGCCCTGGTAATGACACGGGTGGTGCAGGCGGTATGTGGCACCAAGACGTTCCCTCAATAATATACCGTATACTCGGTCACTTATCACAAGTGATGCGGCATGCAATGCAACATTAATGGCGGACCAGCTACAACGTGTCCCGTTTGCAATGCTGAAGGGCGATACTTCCTGCAGATGGGTGTAACGTAATGCATTGGTGACGGACTATGATGACTCTCGGTAAGAAACGATAACATTAAACCGTAAGTCATTTAAAAAAAAAAAAAAAACCTGTCGGAATGAGAAAAAACAAAAAAACTAAATGTTCCCTATATACAAAGTCAGGCTTGGACTGGCCCACAGCATAGCAGGGGAATCCTCTGGTAGGCCCCCTGTGAAGAAGCGCTAATGAGTAGTGCAGAAAATGGTATAGTATTACATAGAAGGAAAAGTAATTGTGTGTACTGGGGTCAGGTTATTTTTGCATGTGGCCCCAAGAATCACCGTTACTAGCGGGGGGGCCATTGTCGGTCCAGTCCGAACCTGCACTTACTCAATGGGAAACGACAATCAGCAATTTCCTAATATGTCCCCTCTAATTGAAACCACTGGGCTTACAGTCGGAGCGCTCCCATAATAACAGGCTTGCAGGGATGAGGGTTATTCACGTTCTCGAGTCTTTCAATCCCATTAGCATTTATAGACATTGCCATTGTGTTACAGGCAGTCCACGGATGTGGAAATTCATCAACAGTGAAGGAAAACAATGCAAAAAAACAGAAAGATGATAAATTAATCTCACAGCGATGGCTCTGGTTTCTATAGATTACCTCTTCTGAGCTTTACCATCACCTTATTGTCATATTTTACACACACAAAAGGCTAAAAACACAATATCCAAACTTTACACTGAGGGGAGGGGGGGGATGGGGGGGGGGAGCAACACGGTAGTCCTATAGGTGCAGATATGGTCTGGATAAACAGTCGTGCCAACTGTGGCCACCGAGACTAGACGATGGCTACGTCCCCATTTCGCCTCATGGCGGACATCATTATGGAATGCATAATTGCATCATTTACAATGCAAAGAGTAAAATGCGCACCTAAATCTGCAGCATAAATTAACATGCAGCTCCGTTCAATTACCGCTGCGGATCTATTTCGCATCATGTGCATGTGATTTCCTAAATTGTGCTGGTAAATTTGCTGGGTTTTTGCACAATGGGAATTTAGACTAATAGGTAGCACTTGCTTTCTTCTTACACGGTGTAGAGCTAGTTTTCACACCATGGGAATTTAGACTAATAGGTAGCACTCGCTTTCTTCTTACACGGTGTAGAGCTAATTTTCACACCATGGGAATTTAGACTAATAGGTAGCACTCGCTTTCTTCTTACACGGTGTAGAGCTAATTTTCACACCATGGGAATTTAGACTAATAGGTAGCACTTGCTTTCTTCTTACACGGGGTAGAGCTAGTTTTCACACATTTTTTCCACTTTGTATTCCAAACCCCATAAATAATATTCTTTACCCATCTCGGCACGGACCTTTCCCTGCAGGTCCGGCATCCGGCTTCTCCCAGGCAGAGATTCATTCTGGCATTAAAATCTTTCTTCGCTATCCTGGTATCAAAGTGGGATCACATGGCCAGTGTGCAGGTGATCATTCATAGATCGGTAAGGGGCCGACTGCTGTGTCCCACACCAACCATCAGAACATTACCCTTTAATCCCAGTCAGCATAGAGTTGTGAATATGCCGGACTACTGCTGCTACATTCATTCCCTATGGGGGCGCCAAGTTTTTTTGAAAGCCTTATCAAGAATAAATGGCGGGTACGTCATGAGCACTGCCGCTCCATCGATCGGTGGAGGTCTGACCACCGAGACCTGTGCCAATTGATCCCCGTTTGGAATAAAATGGTAGTGCACATATTGAACAAGGCTCTATTTATGGAACTTTTTCAGGTAGCACAATAAAAAAAAAAAAACGAGTAGCGCAGGTCCGGGCCAAGAAAAGTAAACATGCACCCAGAGAGCATGATCTGAAAGTCGCCTGAACCTGTCGATTTCAGTGCGGCTGATGTGTATGCAGGCCTCCCAACACTACCTCATCCGTCGGGCAGGACTGGGCATGGGGATTCCCAATGCTGGATCCTTTTGTTTTCGGTTTCCTCTAATGATAATCCATAAGACCTCTTGGCCAAAGCTGAGCGCTCGTGTATTGGGGACTTCGAGAGAAATGGCCGTCTGCTAGATGAACGTATGAGCGACGGCCATCTCATGTCCTAAAATAACGGAAGAACCAATATTTCCCCCAATACCGATCCCCCGCTGGTCTGGGAATGGTCTCTGTACGTCCATCTCCAGTGATGACGGATATGTGACCGCTGCAGGTTACATTGGGGATGTAACGCTGAAACACGAGGCGCTGACCTTCTTGGAAAACCTCCTTTAATAATAATAATAATAATAATAATTTTTATTTATATAGCGCCAACATATTCCGCAGCGCTTTACAAATTATAGAGGGGACTTGTACATACAATAGACATTACAGCATAACAGAAATACAGTTCAAAACAGATATCAAGAGGAGTGAGGGCCCTGCTCGTAAGCTTACAAACTATGAGGAAAAGGGGAGACACGAGAGGTGGATGGTAACAATTGCTATAGTTATTCGGACCAGCCATAGTGTAAGGCTTGGGTGTTCATGTAAAGCTGCATGAACCAGTTAATTAATTTTTTTTTTTTTTTTTTTTTTTTAATATAGGCCACACAGGGATCGTTAGGTTAATGCATTGAGGCGGTAGGCCAGTCTGAACAAATGAGTTTTTAGGGCACGCTTAAAACTGTGGGGATTGGGGATTAATCGTATTATCCTAGGTAGTGCATTCCAAAGAATCGGCGCAGCACGTGTAAAGTCTTGGAGACGGGAGTGGGAGGTTCTGATTATTGAGGATGCTAACCTGAGGTCATCAGCGGAGCGGAGGGCACGGGTAGGGTGGTAGACTGAGACCAGAGAGGAGATGTAGGGTGGTGCTGAGCCATGGAGTGCTTTGTGGATGAGGGTAGTAGTTTTGTACTGGATTCTTGAGTGGATGGGTAACCAGTGTAATGACTGGCACAAGGTAGAGGCATCGGTGTAACGGTTGGTGAGGAATATGATCCTGGCAGCAGCATTCAGGACAGATTGGAGCGGGGAGAGTTTGGTAAGAGGGAGGCCGATTAGTAGAGAGTTACAATAGTCCAGACAAGAATGAATAAGTGAAACAGTAAGACTTTTTGCAGAGTCGAAAGTAAGAAAAGGGCGAATTCTAGAAATGTTTTTGAGATGCAGGTAAGAAGAGCGAGCCAGTGATCGGATGTAGGGGGTGAATGAAAGGTCAGAATCAAGGATGACCCCAAGGCAGCGGGCATGTTGCTTTGGAGTAATGGTGGAACCGCAAACGGAGATGGCAATGTCAGGCAAAGGTAGGTTAGTAGAAGGAGAGAACATGAGGAGTTCAGTTTTTGACAGGTTTAGTTTCAGATAGAGGGAGGATATATATTTTTTTTACCATTGTACGGCAGATCTATCAGCACTTTCTAAATACAAAACGTTTACGATTAAAACAGATCTCTTAGACCTGATGACGCTGGTGTGCTTACTTTGAAAAATTCATGTGAGAATGGATATATAATCCTTTTGGAAACTTTTCCCTGCCTGAATATTAAAGGGACACTGTCACCTGAATTTGGAGGGAACAATCTTCAGCCATGGAGGCGGGGTTTTGGGGTTTTTGATTCACCCTTTCCTTACCCGCTGGCTGCATGCTGGCTGCAATATTGGATTGAAGTTCATTCTCTGTCCTCCATAGTACATGCCTGTGCAAGGCAAGATTGCACCTTGTGCAGGCGTGTACTATGGAGGACAGAGAATGAACTTCAATCCAATATTGCAGCCAGCATGCAGCCAGCGGGTAAGGAAAGGGTGAATCAAACACCCAAAAACCCCGCCTCCATGGCTGAAGATTGTTCCCTCCAAATTCAGGTGACAGTGTCCCTTTAAGGAAGGAATCCAGCTCTTAAAGTATCGGGGTTAAAAAAAAAAAAAAAAAGAAATTCTGATATCAATTTTTAAAGCAAGTACACCAACTTGATCGGGTCTAGGAGGACCGTTTAATGATGATGTGAAATCTGAGGACAGATTGGCTTTAATCTGAGCAAAAAGGCAATATATTTTAGCGCATGCAGAATTGGGTGTGATCTGTGGTGTAATGGTGACTTTCTGTGTGGGGCTGTGCATTAGACACATAGGTCAGCAATCTTATCCACACTGCAGAGTGTGAACAGCTGTCTAACACTACATATGGCCCCCGCTCATCATCGCCAGTGATACACGAGAGCCACTGACTTACAACACTCTCGATAGATGAAATTGAAATGACAACACGAGTCCTTAAAACAGGTCCAACATTCTCTGTTCCGGGAGGTGAGGTGTAAGACGAGCCGGCGCTCAGCCCCGGTAATACACAGATCCATTGCACCCCCAGTCTGTGCTTCATTCAGCAAACACTGGGTCTCCACAGTGCCGTTACATATAAGAACACCTCCACGGACAATAACCGCTCAGTCTTCTCCGCCTGGAAGAATGCGTCTGTTGTAGCCGTGCTGCGGGGATGAAGACCATCTCTGTGCCGGCTGCGCGGCGGGGCTCGGTGCATTTGTAAACCGAGCTCCGGTTACATAACAGTGAGCTATGTGGAAACCCCAGAGAAACGACCGTGCACGCCAACAAAGGTGTCTGCTGGATGGAAGCAGAGTTTAATGCAAAACATCAGCTGTGCACGGCACACAGGACGGAGCGCCGCTGCCATTCAGGGCCACACGGACAACGACAAAGCTTGGGGCGGATGCTGGGCTATCCCATCCAAAATACCAGACATTAAAAGATACCGTCTATCTAAAGTTCCAACTCCCCAATACACACTCTGATTAGCGGAGACGGCATTTGTGGGAACTAGAGGATCGTGCACAGAAATTCCGAAAGCCTGCCGATCATCTGACGTGTGTGGACGACTCCCTAAACAAAATAACTGATAGGTCCCAGAGACTTCAGCAAGTTGCACGAATATTAAAGTGACTCCATCACCAGGTTTTTGCCACCTAATCTGAGTGCAGCATGATGTAGGGGTAGAGACCATGGTTCCAGCGATGTGTCACTTACTGGGCTGCTTGATGTAGTTTGGGTAAAACGTATTATCACTAGCGGACTAGTAAACCTGCTGCCATGTAGTCCTCCATAGTCTTGAGCTCTGTATATCCCCGCCCCCTCCACTGATTGGCTGCTTTCTACCTATGCACACAGAAAGCAGCCAATCAGTGGCGTGGGTGGAGTTATACACAGCTCAGCATTCAGAGAACTGCTAAATCTACAGCAGCTTAAAAAGTGATTTTTATCAAAACTGCAGCAAGCAGCTCAGTAAGTGAGATATCACTGGAATCAGTGTCTCTTTCCCTACAACACTGTACTCTCAGACAGGGGTAGCGAAAACCTGGTGACAGATTCCCTTTTTATCTGTATATGGGAGTCTTACAGGCCAAGACGGCCTGAGGACGTATTCCTTTCAGCTACAGCATGTTTCCGCATGTGACACTTCCTCTTATAAAGCGATAGGTCATGTTTACACTTGTCACTCCTGAGTGTGATGAGCCTGAAAGTTGTTTGAGGAAAAAAAAAAAACGGAAATCGATGTTCCCCAGGGCAATGAGAAGTATTGGGGAGGTGCACCAAACCTGCAGCGGTCGCCCTGGCATCCTTAGCATTAGATTTCATACATTCACAATATTTTTTTTTTGTTCTTTTGACTTTAATTTGCAATAAAGTATGAAAATAGCAAAACAGGAAACAAAATAAAAAAAGGTAATGCGGAGGTGGCAATATGGCGCTGGTCCGCTCTACAGGCAGCCCGCCTATCATAGCTCATTACCAAGCGCTGTGCTAACCCTGCATGCACCGACCACTCCCCAACAACACAACATGACAAGTTAGCAGTGAAGTGATGGATTTTTGGACTGCATTAAGTGACGTGTGGCCTGAATTTTCTTCCACCACCAGGGCTGACGCAGGGTAAGGTTTCATATCCATTTCTATACGGAATATTCCCTTTTCCATTGCAATGTTTGGATTCAGCTCCAAGTCCTGGTACTGATGGGACACGCCTTCTCTAATCCATGGACTTTTATAGGCACCTGGACCTAATGTAATCACTGCTTGTTGCCAAGTGTAATCCTGGCCTGGTAGCATGGATGGTGACAGATTATAGCAGGGGTCTCACACACATGGGCTGCATGCAGCCCCCGAGGCTCCACTATATGACCTTCGGGTCCCTGGGATTATTGCAGCCTGGTCCAAAGGTCGCCAATGCCTGCTCTTATGTATTGCGGTGCAGAGACCGGCTCCCTGCACCGCAAAGTCAGCACCAGCCACCGGCCAATCAGAAGCTGGAAGCTTGACATCGGCGCCGATTACACGAAGGGGACACGGATGGGGACATTACTACAAGAAGGGGACAATGATGGGGCATTAGTACAAGGGGATAAGTATGGAGGCATTACTACAAGAAGGGAACAAGGATGGGGGCATTACTAAAAGAATGGGACAATGATGGGGGTATTACTACAAAAAGGGGACAGGGATGTGGGCATTAGTACAAGAAGGGGACAATGATAGGACATTACTACAAGAAGGGGATGGGGGCATTACTACAAGAAGGGGACATGGATGGGGGCATTACTACAAGAAGGTGACATTACTATACGATTGAAACCATTACGGGGACATTACTATAAACCGGGGACCAGGATAAGGATATTACTACAAGAAGGAGCCATTAATAGAGAACAAGAGACATTATTCCGGGATGGGGACAATAACACTGGATTCGGGACATTATTACAAGATGGGAGCCAGAATTACTATAAGGAGCTAATTGTACAACAATAATACTGTATGGGGGCGATGGGAGGACGAAAAAAAAAAAAAAATCAAGTAAGGTATGACGCAGTAAAGGAAAAACATCTGTGAACTAAAAATGCTTTTTTTATGTAAAAACTGAAGTAAAGGAGAAGACCTGTACCATAACCCTTATGACAAACACCAATAAAGAGAATTGAATAAATTACTAAGTATGAAAAAAATAAAAATGTTCATAAAACAGTGCATGAGGCGATGATTAGTAATGCAGGAGCTGGAGCCCTGTATGAATGTGACGGCGATATTTATGGGATTTCACACTCTGGACACAAAGATACACATGGCTGCTGGAGAGAACACAAAGTGACACATTTACAGAAACACCAGGGCTAGAACCAAGGACAGTTCCTCCGAGAAACGTGCAGGGATAGGGATTTAGGGATTCTTTTGTTTGTTTGTTTTTATTTACAAATGTAATAATCCTGAATTACAAGCATTTTTTGGAGGTGTCCTTTGCAGAAGTTTATAGGAAAAATGTATACCATATTCATGGAGCATGAAAAAGAAAAATAACCTGCCGTGGATCGCATAGCATTGCCCCAATGAGATGGTCTTGCCATCCTCATCCAACAAGCTTTAACAAGCTATGGGTGCACATCACAGCGACACATCAGGCAACTGTCCAGATCATCACACTCTTATAAACTGCCATCTTTTTAAATGGGAGGTTCCTTTTCATCAGAATTCTGCCAACACGATAGGTGCTGGAACGTCCTTTCCCACTGCTCCTGCAGTTGTCTAAACAAAGAGGCCTCCTCTCTTTGTAAGGGCTCATTCAGACATCGGGGCAAATCAATCCAATCTCAGACCGCATTGCACGAACTGGCCACGGCTTGGTATATTTCTAGGAGGCTGTGATGGTCAGGAGAGCCGCCAGCCAGTCCGATTTACACCTGACTGTGCCTTTAGATTGAGAATTTTACTTAGCAAGTTGTGTCACGTGTCCCATAAACCTTCCAGATCACGGATTTCATAACCCTCTGTGGCTCATCTTGCAGTGAAAGAGATCTCGCTCTTTCCACCAATCCAGCGTTGTCACATACTTTATTAAATGGAATCCGTCAGCAGGGTGTTTTATGTAATCTGAGGACAGCATGATGGAGGGGATCACGGGATTTCATAACCCTCTGTGGCTCATCTTGCAGTGAAAGAGATCTCGCTCTTTCCACCAATCCAGCGTTGTCACGTACTTTATTAAAGGGAATCCGTCAGCAGGGTTTGCTATATAATCTGAGGACAGCATGATGGAGAAGTTAAAGCACTGAATTCAATTATGTGTTACATTGTCAGGCTGTGAGCGGTTTACGCACAATGAAGGCTTTATCACCAGGACATTATCATTGATGGGACTAGCTAGCGCACGCCTCCTGTGATAAGCAGCTCACTGCCAATAGGTAATGTACATAGAGATCTTAGTGAGGATGGCGTTTGCTTTCTGAGCTCTGCCTCATGTTACATCTAAGGATAACTTCACACAGGGTGTTTTTGCTGTTTTTTTTCTGAGGTAAAACCTGATGATCTTGACAGGAAAGAAGCTGCGTCAAAAACGCAGGTTTAGGTGCGTTTTTTGTTGCGCATTTGGTGCGTTTTTTTGCTGCTTTTTTTCTCTTTGTCCTTGAATTTTCAACAGCAAATAATGATACCTGCGTTTTTTCAACACCAATTCAAGTCAATGGGTGAAAAACGCTGAAAAAAACGCAGCAAAAACACTGAAAGAAGTGACATGCCCTGTGTCCAAAAAACACAGCAAAGCACAAAATACTGATCTCACAAAAAAATCAATGTGTGTGCAGGAGATTTCCGAAATCTCATAGGCTTTGCTGGTACTGTAAAAAGCAGCTGAAAATTAGCATAAAAAACGCAGCAAAAACGCCCTGTGTGAACTTATCCTAAGAACTATAATTGTATCACAGCTGCACCCAGCAACCTAAGTGACACATTGTTGGATTCATCTTTTTTCCTACACGCTGCTCTCAGATAAGGTAACAGAAATCTGCTGGCAGATTCCCTTTAAGTGGTTTCTGCATGATACCATCACAGTGGTTACAGTTTGTTCACAACTCAGTAAGCACGTGACAATATGAGCTGCGCAGGTTTATGGGATGCCGCTCTGCCTGCCTGGATCAAGCAACCTGGATGTTTAGGCCTAACTTTGGTTGCAAGTCGGATCTTTTGGGGACATTTCTAAGAACTTTTATCATCAAATTATTTAATAAAATCAGTATGGAGCACCTTATTCTCTTAAAGAAAATGACAGCAGCATGATATAAGGACAGAGACCCTGATTCCAGTGATGTATCACTTAGGTTACTGGGTGCAGAAGTTGTGATACAAGAGCTGTTTTCTCTGCTGCCAGCAATCGGTAGTTTTGTGTGTACACTGTGCATAGGCAGAAATCTGCCAAATCGCCAAATCGGTGGTGGGTGCGTGCTTGGCCAGGGAGGAATGAGACACCTAGTCCTGTTGTGAACCAGCAAACCAAAGACCAGTAACGTGTGCATGAGACTTCAGGATTCCCATTCAGTTTGCTGGCATCAGGAAACCCTTCAGGCTTTGTGATAAATCTGCACCGTGTGCACAGGCCCACAGGCTTCTCAGTGCTGCTGCTATGTAGTTTGTCTCCATTGGAGGAAATCAGGAGACTGCAAAAAAAAAAAAAATCTTCAGGAAAGTGAAGTCACGCTGATCGCCGCCATACTTTGAGAAGGCTTCGGAAAAAGAGTAATCATTGACAAAGCATACTGCTGACTATAATTTCACAAAAAAATCATTTAGATTCTAAAACAGAGAACAGAAAAAGGATGACCTGAAAGACTGGATTAAAGACAGCAACGAAATAATGAATGGGAAAAGAAAAAAAAAAAAAAACACGAGTCGGTGAGGGAAATCCGACAACTATTATAGACAGTAACACAGAGAAAGAGGATTAGGAGACACTGTCAGAAGCCGGGAAATGAAGTGCTGGTCAGGCTCATCTGCCTTCTCCATGGGCCTAAATAGTGGCAGGAATTTATCTTGCAACAACCAATTAATCAAATCAGCACAAGCCGCTGTAATTCTGTGTTCAAGACGTACGGTTATACAGATTAATGTGATTTCTTCAAGAGCAAAGAAGGTCAAATACGCTGCAGTCTGCAAACGATGCCGGATCACAGCGCTGGACACCGAGGAGGCCGGGACACGGAGATCGTGCACCCAATGTTATAGGTTATGTGCATCTGTTAAAATAAAAAATATCTACTTAAGAAAAAAGCTACATGAACCTTGCAGCCCCGTCCCGCTTCCCGCAGACCCGTCTCGCTTCTCGCAGACCCGTCTCGCTTCTCGCAGACCCATCTCGCTCCTCGCCTCCTGCACGCAGCCCCGTCCCTCTCCTCGCCTCCCGCCCGCAACCCCGGCCCGCTCACCTCCCACCCCTCACCCGCAGCCCTGTCCCGCGCCTCGCCTCCTCGCCCCTTCCTGCTCCACCTGCCCGCAGCCCCGTCCGGCTCCTCACCGCCTGCCCGCAGCCCCGTCCCGCTCCTCGCCTCCCGCCTGCAGCCCCATCCTGCTCTACCTGCCCGCAGCCCCGTCCCGCTCCTCGCCTGCAGCCCCATCCTGCTCTACCCGCCCGCAGCTCCGTCCCGCTCGCAGCCCCGTCCTGCTCTGCCCGCCTGCAGCCCCTTCCTGCTCCTCACAGTTCCCAGCAGCCGGACAACCACAAAAGGGAAAGTTTCAGCAGGTTTTTGTAATGTAATCTGAGAACAGCACGATGTAGGGGCAGAGACACTGATTTCAAGGATGTATCATTTGTTAGGCTGTGTGCAGTTGTTGCAATACAGTAAGTGTTATCATGACTGCCGGACTAGGTGCCACATGCCTCCTGGTCCAATCACAACACCAAGCATTGATTAGCAGCTTATTATCAAAATACAGTGTACATAGAAAGCTGTGGTGTGGCCGGGCTCAGCTTTCTAAGCTCTGCTACATCTACAGCAAAGAAAACTCTGCACCCAGTAAACTAAGTGACCCATCGCTGGAATCAGGGTTTCTGGCTCTCAGATAAGGTAGCAAAACCCCTTTAATCCACAATGATGGCACTTGAGACAGTGCCTACAATCTTTTACCGTGCCATAGTGACATGTCAGACGTTTGATCAATGGGGGTTTGAGTGCAGAGACCCCAAACCATGGGTAAAAGGAAGGGGGACGATGTACTGTGCTGAAAGCTGTGTTCCTTTCGTTACAGAAGGCAAAAGCAAGCAGCGACTTTCTACGATCTTTACAGCGTGTTGTCTGTGATTGGTTCAGTTCCAGGTGCAGAAACTTATATCGCTCAGCCACTATGCCAGCGGAGAGATCTGTTACAATGGAAATGTTGGAAAGCCCCTGTAATATTCATCTTTACCACACTGGAAAGAGAATTCAGAGCACTTCCCATCCATGAGCATGCTACTACCACCATCTGCTCTTGGGAGTCAATCGTCTTGTTCACACGCCGCATTTTATTGCAGGGAGGGACAAGACTTTCCTCCACCTTCTCAAATCTGTCAGTCCGTGAAAAATCACATCATCCGAGCGCGGTCAGATTCTTTTTCATGGACCCATAGAATTGCATTGTAGATATTGATCTGACATTCGGATCAAAATTGGACAAGTCTCTAATTTTTTCGGCGGACCACTTGGTCTGATGACAAAAAAGAAAAAACGGATCTGTGCAGAGCCCCATAGAATATGGTATGTACGAGTGCCATCCGTGAAAACCATAGCTAGCAGTAGTCAGAGAAAAATCAGATGTGCACAAGCCCTTAGGGTACATTCCAACGACCACATAAATCGGACGGCGATGCGCGGAGTGGCCGGCGGGTCTCTGTACTAGAGCATACATTTCTATGGAGAGGTCAGGAGACCCGCTGGCCACTCAGTGCATCAGGCTGTCGTCACACTAGCAGTATTTGGTCAGTATTTTACATCAGTATTTGTAGCCAAAACCAGGAGTGGAACAATTAGAAGAAAAGTATAATAGAAACATATGCACCACTTCTGTATTTATCACCCACTCCTGGTTTTGGCTTACAAATACTGATGTAAAATACTGGCCAAATACTGCTAGTGTGACGACAGCCTTACTGTCCGATGTCGGCCCCATTTATACGGTGGTGTTGACTGCACAATTACCGTGAGCATTAACAGGATGGGGATCCGCTACAGTATCATATCAAAGCGCTGCAGCCGTCCATCACCCACCAATGCCAGATTTTATATTCCATCACTCTTTGATCGGTCACTGAATGAGCGCAGATGTGCGACATGAGAAGTTTACGCACAGAGGCCGATATAAGTGCATGCGTTCTCTACAAGAAGGTGCAGCACGACCTACTGCTACATAGTATCCATCAATGAAAAGTATAAACATAATATCTGGTTTCAAAGCACAAGAAAATAAGTCACAATGCCAGAAAACTGCTGCTCTCTTCACTATCGAGGGCCATTTATTAGGAAATTCTTCTAGGTTGTCCGTAGACGCCAGACGAGATGTGCACACAACTCAGACAAGGAGGAACTCAATAAAATGCGCAACCATTCAACGACGGGACAAGTTTAGAAAGCGCAGCTATAAAGATTACACAGACATTCATTATAATGGCGTGCGAGCCATGGCAATACAGTGCGCGGAGCAAAGAAAGCAGAAGGCAGGATCCGTCCTCCCGAAATGCAAGAGCCCTGGTATACACAGCGGTCTGTCAGTGACCCCCATCATTGCCGCAGTCAGATAGGAGGTGTACTCATGTAGCATGTCTGTGTAAATGGCGAAAAACTCCAAGATCGAATCCTGTTAAAAGAAATGCAGCAAGTTCCCCAAATGACCAGTGACATTCGGTCTATAAGCTGTTATCCGTCACCTCGATGCAGCTCAGTCTTCGCTTGATGGCTTACAAAAGTGACAGGAGAAAACGGGCACGATTACAGCTCCCGCAGGGACTGTCAAAAAGTTTTACCAATGTTACATTTACCCTCTCACGCAGATCATAAGGCAATGATATTGTGAAAGTCCCGCTTTTGTCCTTAAAGAGAATCTGTCAGCAGGTCTATATGTAATCTGGTATTGGGGTGGAGACGCCAATGCCAGGATGTATCACTTACTGGGTTGTTGTGTAAAATCAGTGTTTTATCAGCAGGAGATTATCACTACTGGACTAGGTGTCTTATGCCTACTAGTCAACTGCTGTGTAACCACGCCTCCATCACGGATTGGCCATTACACTGTATGTATTAACTAATCAGTGGTGTGGGCGGGGTTATACAAGGTTCAACATTCTGAGCACCACGCCCCCGTCAAGGATTGGCCATTACACTGTATGTATTGACTAATCAGTGGTGTGGGCGGGGTTATACAATGTTCTGAGCACTGCTGAATCTGCAGCAGATAAATTAAGGATTGTATCACAATGACAGCACGCAGACTAGCAAGTAACACATCGCTTGAATCTGGGTCTCGGCCCCTACATCATACTGCTCTCAGATTAACCGATCACAGATTCTCTTTAAAGATCATCAACAGGTTTAAAAGGGAAAAAAAAAATATTATACAGATGCAAGTGTTCAATTTATTTTTGCAGAGGAAGCACAAAATCTGGTGAGGAACTCAGAATGGTGCCATGTGTAGGGGAGAGGGAGCCGATTTTGTACAGTATCTGAATGGTAAGTGGAGCCTTGTGCTAAGATTTGGTCAGATTCAGGGCGAACAGATGAATTTTCCCGTTTTGTTGTGTGGTTGGTCAAAATAATAAAAAGGGAAAAAGCCATTCCTTTATTTCGCTCATTAAAAAAAAAAAAAAAAAATCAATCAACAAAAGGGAGTACAAAAGTGGTAAATTAATTCTCCAATACATCCAAATAGGCAGGGAGTCAGCAAAGCATAAATCAGATGAAAAAATATCTGTAGTCTTCACTTTACAAATAATAATATTTTGCATTAAGTAAAGACAAAATAGTCTTCTCCTGTGTATTGCGCTGAACACAACATCTCTTAATGGTTAATCTTCAAAGGGAAGACATAGCTGCACCTAAAAGGTAAATCTGCAAAAGCAGGACACTGCTGCTTGTAAAAGTAGTAGTCCGAGTCCATCACTACATACAAAGTAGCCAACTGCCAAGATGAAGAGAAGACAAAGGATTTACCTCCACTTCTGCTCCAAATACACAGGAATCCATCTTACATTGCTCTTTATATAACATTCAGGAATTCCATTTTTTCTGCTCCATTATAGTAACAGAACTTATTTTAGGAGTGGATCTGTCATATAATGGCCAGGTTGTGCTGCCGAGAGTGATTATTAAGCAATTTAAGCAATTTCACCTGACGAACAAGAGTTTTGCACCTTCACAGGTTGATTGGCACTCACTTTACCAGAACAAAGTAATGCTGCACCATACGCTACCTCTTCAGGAAAAAAAACACAACATCTGAGATGATCAAATGCAGATTTAAAACGAATATATATTTTTTTTAATGCAAAAAAAAAAAAAAAAATTCCTGTGCAATTGGAGAAATGACTGCATGCTGCGGATACAAATGGAATCTGCATCTCAGACAGTGATATTCGCTCTTCCGGTCCTTGCCGTTACAAGCAGGTCAGGACAGGACAAGGAGCAGATTAGTTATGGTTAATGTTCAGGGTCGGGGCCTGCAGAAAAACCTAGTAAATTGAAACAGCACCCAGGGGGCCCGCTTTAAAATGGCTGCTCCATTCTGTGCAGTCAGCTAATAAATCGTTAACCCTTACTGACACATACAGCGGAAAGGACCCATCAATAAAGGCCAAGCAGCGAGCACCACAAGGACACTTTGGTTTCCTTCTAGTTAGCTGCGGAGTAAAGACTGACTTTTCAGCTTAGGCTACTTTCACACTGGCGTTTTTTTCAATACGTCATAATGCGTCGTTTAGGGGAAAAAACGCATCCTGCAAAGTTGTTTGCAGGATGCGTTTTTGACCCATAGATTAACATTAGCGACGCATTGCGATGCATTGACACGTCGTGTTGTGGCGGACCGTTACATGTAACGTTTTTTGCTGCCGACGGACCGCTTTTTCCGACCGCGCATGTGCGGCCGGAACTCCGCCCCCACCTCCCCGCACCTTACAATGGGGCAGCGGATGTGCAGGAAAAATGCATCCGCTGCCTCCGTTTCACTGCTAGCGTCAGAACCTCGGCCAGACGCACTGCGACGGGCCGAGTCCGACGCTAGTGTGAAAGTAGCCTTACACCCCACAGCGATCTCATGCTGGACAAGTCTGGGGCATCTTAGATTCATCTTATTGTACCACCGCTATTGGTTCGCTTTGTTTTCACCTAAATGTGAATTCGGGTGCAGGTTAGGCCACGCTCCTTTCTTACGAAGCCACTCACTTGTGAACTCCTGAAAAACCTGGCGCAAGTCGCCTACACTGGGGTTTTGGTGCAAAATGGAGCCACCATTCTGTAAATCTCCATCAAAGGGAAGACATAGCTGCACCTAAAGGGTAAATCTGCAAAAGCAGGACACTGCTGCTTGTAAAAGGAGTAGTCCGAGTCCATCACTACATACACAAAGTAGCCAACAGCAAAGATGAAGAGAAGACAAAGGATTTACCTCCAGTTCTGCTCCAAAATACACAGGAATCCATCTTACAAATGCTCTATATATAGCATTCAGGAATTCAATTTTTTCTGCTCCATTATATTAACATAACTTATTGTGGGAATGGATCCGTCATATGACGGATATATAACATATAACTCATGGAATTTATTTTCAACACACAGAAGCAAGGCCCAGCAGCTTCTCCTCACCCGCTGCCCTTAATTGACAGGTCTCTCTTCGTGCATGAATTGGGAGAGACCAGTCACTCACTGGCAGCCACTGAGGACCCACCTGTCCAACTAGTCTCCCGTGTGGCTTCATACCCGGCCTCCTCCACTTCTTCCGGCTGCTCATTACATCCATAGGAGTGACTGGCTGCAGGGATTGCATGACGTAACAACCTGAATACAAGCGTTAGTAATTTAGCAGGGGGGAGCCCGAGTAGTCGACAGTCCAAGTGCTGTCAATTTTTTTTTCCACAGACATCACATCACAATGACAGATCTAGGACCAATGTTATTTAATTGCACTTTTCAGCTCAGCCTCTCCCCCCAAGGATCAAATCTGCTTGTGAAGGAAAGAAAAAACAAAATCTCAGCAAGCGCAACTTTCCTCTGAACCATATATCCAAAGGTTAAGGTGCTGAAAGAGCAAACACTGGCACAATCTAGAGACAGGTATCTAGACTCTTAGGATCATTATCACGTAACACACACACGTTGCTTAAATAGCGCCATCATATTCCACAGCACTGTACAGCTATCGTTACAATCAAAAGTCACAATCAGAATCAGCATGTTTGGGGAAAATCCACGCAAACACGGAGAGAACAAACTCCTTGCAGATGTTGTCCTTGGTGGGGTTTGAACTCAGGACCCCAGCACTGCAAAGGCTGCTGTGCTAACCACTGAGCCCCCATACAGTGCTAACCACTGAGCCCCCATACAGTGCTAACCACTGAGCCCCCATACAGTGCTAACCACTGAGCCCCCATACAGTGCTAACCACTGAGCCCCCATACAGTGCTAACCACTGAGCCCCCATACAGTGCTAACCACTGAGCCCCCATACAGTGCTAACCACTGAGCCTCCATACAGTGCTAACCACTGAGCCTCCATACAGTGCTAACCACTGAGCCTCCATACAGTGCTAACCACTGAGCCCCCATACAGTGCTAACCACTGAGCCCCCATACAGTGCTAACCACTGAGCCCCCATACAGTGCTAACCACTGAGCCTCCATACAGTGCTAACCACTGAGCCTCCATACAGTGCTAACCACTGAGCCTCCATACAGTGCTAACCACTGAGCCCCCATACAGTGCTAACCACTGAGCCTCCATACAGTGCTAACCACTGAGCCACTGTGCAGCTGCCCACCCATGTTATGTCGCAGGGACGCGGCATTGCACGATAATTGGCTGCAGAACTCACATGGTGGAGCATGTAATGAACCAGCCCTTTAAACTAGTTAAAGGGTTACAGGATATTTTTCAGGCACCATCTGCAGGTCTGTTAAATGAAGTCAGTGAATAAAAAAAAAAAAGAAACCTTCCTGCAAATCCAGAAGTTACATTTATATAAAGGTACTTTGTAAAATCATGTTGTCACTGACACCACTGCTGTAGAATCCTCTCTTAGCATTATTGTAAAGGGAAAAATATGTGATGACTTCTGCACATAGAATTGACAGGCTGCAAATTGTAATATCGTGTCTCCCAAGAAAATTTCCATAACGTGTACTTAAATTGTACTGTATTCTACATGCAAATGTGTGCAGAAAACCTGCAGCCAACCCGCCACGCTTACATACAGACGTCCTCGTCACAGCCGACTAGCTTACCATCATGGGATCTAGTCGCGGCAATGCACACCAATGGGGTCAAATTGTCTGTAGCGCAAAACGTTTCCAATAACTTTGCCCAAGATCGGCTGACACTACCTTTATTTGGCACGATTGGCCAGTTCTGCGTTTCATCGTGCTAGTCACCAGTGGGACTGATCTCAAAGGACTGTATATTCTCTCACATGGGAGAAGTGCTAGGTGCCCAGGGGATATTACTTTCTGGAGCCAAACAAAACAGATGTTAAACATAAAACCGTGGATCTGAAAACACGAAAATGTATTAGAAAGTTGGAAAGATTTCTTGGCATCAAACCTATGAATGGAATTTTGTGAACACCGGTAAAATGTTACACAAGCTGGAAGAAACAATATGGGCAGGCAACAGTTTCCTATATGGTTATGGGGGTCAACTACTACAAAAAGGTCACAGCGCACAGTTCTGGGTATGTACGCAAACATCTGATGGATGAGAAAAATCAGCTAGGACAAGTATCGCACACAATGCAATCTGGAGATTTACAGAAAAAAAAAAAAAGACACCGGACAGGGGCAAGATCCAACCTACACCACGTTTGTCAGAGGAGCCTGCCGACATTGACTACACATCTGCCAGCTGAAAGTATCATTTATCTTTAGGCAATAACTTAATATACTCTAGGTTTAAGGCTATGTGTACACGTTGCGTTTTTTGCTGCGGATCTGCAGCAGATTTGAAGCTGCGGATCCGCAGCAGTTTCCCATGCAGTGTACAGTACAATGTTAACCTATGGAAAACAAAAACCGCAGTGCACATGCTGTGGAAAATTCCACGCGGACACGCTGCGGAAAAAAAGAAGTAGCATGTCACTTCTTTCTGCAGATTTCGCAGCGGTTTTCAACCTGCACCAATAGGAAAGTGCAGTTGAAAACCCGCAGAGGAATCCGCAGAAGAAACCGCGTGAAAATCCGCAGTGAAAACCGCAGTGGTTTTGCACTGCGGATTTTCCAAATCCGCTGCGGAAAAATCTGCAGCAAAATCCGCAACGTGTGCACATACCCTAAAGCATCAATTGCCCAATATCAAGGTACAAATCAATCTAGGTATGGGAGCAGGGTCAGTGTTAATAGAGGACATCCTCATGTTACCGTCCGATCACTTATCCTGCTGAAGCAGCCAATGTGAAGTAAAGCATCATGGTGGGGAATTGCCATTTATGCAACTTCTGGACAGAGTTCATTTGGTCATCAGATGCATTTTCTAATATTTCTGGATACCAGACATATTGCATAAAAAAAAAGAAAAAAGAAAGAAACAGCTGCCTTAACCCTGCTGTTCTGTTCGGTCTGGGGAGACCTATTTTGAACTTTGGTATTTTTTGGGGTGTTCAAGATGCGGTTCTGGAACTTGTGGTTGATTGACTTAAATGAGGATGGGTCGGTCGGCCACGGGTTTCAGAGCCGCATCTTGAATATTTTAAAGAATATTGAAGTTCAAAGTCGGTCATTTTTGACCAACAGAACAGCAGGGTTAAAGGGAACCTGTCATGTTGAACACTGTCTGATCTGCATTCTCAGGAGTCCACTGGGCGGTCATACACTATATAACTATCAATCTCTTCGGTTATTTCAGATCTAAAAAATTCTGATGGCAGATTTATCGGGATAATAATAATAATAATACACGCACTCATCAAGACGTATTGACAGCAAACATCACCTGGAAGTGGCTTACAAAGCACTACACTATAAAAACAAGGCATATTGCATAGGTATTGTAAAATTGAGGAAATCAAAACCAGTAAATAAATATACAATTAACAGAAGATAATGTAAAAAAAAACAAAAAAACAACAGATTCAACTTGGTAATAAGAAAACCGCTTGTACATACACAATCCTGCTGTTTGGCAGCTGCACCAGGAAAATCCCAGCACACAGGGAGGCCATGTACTGGATGCAATTGCAGGTCACTTACAGTAAATGTGTCAATCATCCGGAGCATCATAAGCTGTTCAGAGCCAGCAAAACATACATCATCATCAAGATGTCTCTGTGAAGTTTGGATGGACACAAGAGCAGTGAAGACAGTGGCGACTGTCGGATGAAAGGATTCCCATACACCACACACAATAGCAGGCTATCTAACATGCCCATTATGCACATACACCATTACTGGCACATGGATCCACCATGCCTACAGCACCTCACCAGAAACAAGTAATAGTAGGCTACATTACAAATCTATGGGTAAAGACACAGCAATAAGCGGCTCTTGGCATCTGAAGTGTCATTTATTCCCATTGTGATAGAGTGGTTCATTATGGAGGCAGGAGCAGCTCAGCAGTCCCCGGGGTCAGCCTCCCCCGTACATGCGCTCATCTGTAATTGGATTATTACCAACAGCTCAAAAACTGTAGATCTCCAAAAAAAAGGTGCATAATTCAGTCATATTGCCTGCAGTCTTCCTCTGCGACTTTACCATACGATTACAGGATCATACAATGGCCACATTATACAGCTTAATAAGAAATTTGGCAGTGTGGCTGCAGCTCCTTAATGTGCTATCTGTACTATAACCCCAGACACCTATTACTAATGTAATGCGCTCCCTATAAAACGGAGAAGCAGAAGATCTGCGCTCTGCTCCCACAGAATTACACATCTCCTGGGAGAAGAAAGTAAATAACAGCCTCGTGAGCACTGGGGTGTTTAACACAGACATCAATAGGTGCAGATCAGGCAAAACCACAAGCATGCATTTTAAGCAATGGAAACATACAGGATACAAAGTCTCAGGGATAAAGAGATAAGACAAAAGGGACAACTGGAGAGGACTGAAAAACAGCAAAGACCAATAATAAAGAGAAAACAAAAAAAGCCACTACCATTCTGGTCGGGTTACTAATTCATTACATCAAAAGAAGGATCAGTAAGTGCAGCTCATTTCAAACCCAAACTTACAAAACCGCCTGGATCAGTCTGTCAACCTCTTACATCCGCTGTCAGCAGCAAATCTTCAGTATGACTTATCCCCACAGAAGAGGATACATGTTTAGCATGACGTATACCCACAGGAGCAGGGACGCGTTCAGTTCAACATATCCCCACAAGAGCGGGTATAACATTTAGGACAAAGTATGCACAGAGGAGCGCGTGCACGCTTAGCAAAAAGTATGTTCATAAGAATGTGTGAATGCTTAGCAAGACGTACGCCCATAGGAGCGTGTGCACACTTATCAAAACGTATGCCCAGAAGAGCGTGTGCAGACTTATCAAAACGTATGCCCATAAGAATGCGTGCACGCTTAGCAAGATGTATGCCCATAAGAATGCGTGCACGCTTAGCAAGATGTATGCCCATAAGTATGCGTGCACGCTTAGCAAGATGTATGCCCATAAGAATGCGTGCACGTTTAGCAAGATGTATGCCCATAGGAGCGTGTGCATGCTTAACAAGACGTATGCCCATAGGAGCGTGTGCACGCTAAGACGAATGCCCATAAGAGCATGTGCACGCTTAGAAAGACATACACCAATAGGAGTGTGCATGCTTACCAAGTCGTATGCCCATATGAGCGTGTGCAGGCTTAGCAAGACGTATGCCCACAGGAGCACACACATGTAGCAAGAAGCAAATCCACAGGAGCATGTACACGTTTAGTAAAAAGCATGACCATGGCGAGTACACGTTTAGCAAGAAGCATGCCTACAGGAGCGCATACAAATGTAAAAAAAAAAAAAAAAAAATCACAAGTTACATTAACAACTTCAAAGACGACAAATGAGATCGCAGACCATTAACACCATGAGAACTAAGAAACAGTCCAGCAAATGTAACAGTAGAAAAAGGCAATTACTGTAAATATTTACAAATAAGAAAACATTGTAACACAGAGAGACCACACAGAGAACACAAGAAGAGCATAGGTACGCGGAAGACCCCACCGGCCGATCTCAGGTCTGACACATAATAATTGGTTTCCATCACCCTCACGACCACAGAGCGGGTACCTGGGCTTCATTTTCCATTCATTCTTGCAGTTCCTCTCAGCACAGTCTGTCCCGCAGCAGCAACGTGAGAAACTGACTGGAGTCTGAGGGACACCATCTGGCAGACCTGCTGGGGGGAGCAGCGCGCATGTGCAGCAGCCAGAACAAATCCCTATTCATCAAGAGGTGCTCAAAAGAAGGAGCCCAAGCAAACAAGTCTGGACCATGGCGGGCCGAGCACTCACCACAATGCACATGTAATGGAGAGCTGCACCACATCTCAGCATACAACCTGCCACCATCCATGTCAACGCTCTGCACAAAACTACAGCTGGAAACCAGGGATTTCAGTGCAGACCAGCAGCAGCCATGACAACATTATCCAACAGCAACAAAAGTGTGCAAACACCACAAATCGTAGGAAGCAAGAAGCGAGACAGATGGACGAATAAAGCCAATTATCCATTTCATGTTGCCCTACAATTATTCACAATAGATCTAAATTCTTTTTTTTTTAATTTATTTATTTTTATTTTACGGGAGGAAAACAATGCAAACTCCATGCAGTTGTCGCTTTTGGTGGAAGTCAAACCCAGGATCCCCAGGCCATACAAAGCAACGGCGCTAATCAGAGTCCCAGAAAAGAACTGCAAAATGAGAAACCCACCAAAAACACATCATGGGAACACAGCCTTACAAAAAGCAGAAACCCACTGAATTATCCATTTAATTAAAGCAATCTCTATATACATTATCTAAAGGGTGGTGGGTGGGTGTGGGTGTGTGTGTGTCTAAGCGTCACTTCTGTCTTTCTGTCTGTCACGAATATTCATTGGTCGCGGCCTCTGTCTGTCATGGAAATCCAAGTCGCTGATTGGTCGTGGCAAAACGCCCACGACCATTGCCACGACCAATCAGCGATGGGCACATCGCAGTCAATGCCCGCTCCGTACTCCCCTCCAGTCAGCGCTCACACAGGGTTAATGCCAGCGTTAACGGACCGCATTATGCCGCGGTGTAACGCACTCCATTAATGCTGCTATTAACCCTGTGCGACCTACGCAGCATCAATAGTAAAAAGATCTAATGCTAAAAAAAAATAAAAAAAAATCATAATATACTCACCTTCCGGCACCTTTCTCGCTCCTCGTGACGCTCCGGTGACCAGTCCATGCATTGCGATCTCGCGAGACCGCAATGCACTCGAGACCGGAGCGCGCAAGGAGCATTGGTAAACGCTTCCTGGATCCACGGAAGGTGAGTATATAGCTATTTTTTTTTTTATTTTAATTCTTTTTTTTTTTAACAGGGATATGATGCCCACGTTGCCATATAGTACATGAGCTGTGCAATATACTACGTGGACATGCATATTCTAGAATACCCGATGCGTTACAATCGGGGATATAGATAGATATATATAATAGATATATATATATAAATATATATATATATCCCCGATTGTAACGCATCGGGTATTCTAGAATATGCATGTCCACGTAGTATACTGCCCAGCCACGTAGTAGTACACTGCCCAGCACAGAGCCACGTAGTATATAGACTTAAAAAAATAAATAAACATATACTCACCTTCCGAAGGCCCGTTGAAGTCCTGCTATACTCAGCATCCGCCACCTTTCCCGCTCCACGCTCCTGGGATCGCTCCATTGCAAGCGGCAGCTTCCGGTCCCAGGGCTGGTGTGAGCAGGACCTATGATGACGTCGCGGTCACATGACCGTGATGTCACGGCAGGTCCTTGTCGCACACCAGCCCTGGGACCGGAAGCTGTCACTTGCAATGGAGCGATCCCAGGAGCGTGGCGAGGAGCGGCAAAGGCGGCGGATGGCGAGTGTAGCAGGTTGTGTTTTTTTTTAAATTATTTATTATTATTTTTTTTTATTATTATTTTTAACATGACATTTTTATTATTGATGCCGCATAGGCAGCATCAATAGTAAATAGTTGGGGACACACAGGGTTAATAGCAGCGGTAACGGAGTGCGTTACACTGCGGGCTGTTACCGCTGCCATTAACCCTGTGTGAGCGGGGAGTGGAGGGGATTACAGATCGGGCGCTGGGCGGGGAGTAGGGGAGGGACTAATCAGACAGTGCCCGTCACTGATTGGTCGCGGCAGCCATGACAGGCAGCTGCCGAGACCAATCAGCGAATGAATAACCGTGACAGAAGGACAGACGGAAGTGACCCTTAGACAAATTATATATATATATATATATATATATATATATATATATATATATATATATATATATATATATATATATATGGATAGATAGATATTTTTTTTTTTCATATACCGGTATACTAGATGATGGCCCTATTCTAACGCATCGGGTATTCTAGTATATTGCCGAGCCACATAGTATACTGTACAGAGCCACGTAGTATACTGCACAGAGCCACGTAGTATATTGCCCAGCCACGTAGTATATTGCCCAGTCACATAGTATATTGCCCAGTCACATAGTATATTGCTCAGCCACGTATGTCACAGGTTAAATAATAAACACTCACCTTCGGATCCGAGGACCCATTGTAGTTGTAACATACTTACCTTCAGATCTGGTGCAGGCGATGAGCGCGCGGCTGCTGCCATCTTCCGTTCCCAGGATGCATTGCGAAATTACCCAGATGACTTAGCGGTCTCGTGATGCCGCTAAGTCTTCTGGGTAATTTCGCAATGCATCGCCGGGAACGGAAGATGGCGGCCGACTCTGCAGACAACGGAGGGTGAGTATAGCAGGTTTTTTGTTTTTTTTTAATTATTTTTAACATTAGATTTTTTTACTATTGATGCCGCATAGGCAGCATCAATAGTAAAAAGTTGAGGACACACAGGGTTAATAGCGGCGGTAACGGAGTGCGTTACCCGCGGCATAACGCGGTCTGTTACCGCCAGCATTAACCCTGTGTTAGCGGTGACCGGAGGGGAGTATGCGGGCGCCGGGCACTGACTGCGGGGAGTAAGGAGCGGCCATTTTCTTCCGGACTGTGCCCGTCGCTGATTGGTTGTGGCTTTTTTTCCGCGACCGATCAGCGACTTGGATTTCCTTGACAGACAGAGGCCGCGACCAATGAATATCCATGACAGACGGAAGTGACATATATACATACATATACACATACACACAGCAGCACATGTACATGAATCTAGGCCATGTGAAAACAGAAATATTCAATATTAATTATACCTCAAAAAAAAAATTTCAAATTTAAAAAAAAAAGTTTTCATAAGACTTACAGTAATAGATGAAATGAGGATTCTTAGCGCATAAATTGGCCAATTCATGTGTGCCCAACCACAGTAAGGTGATCTACTTCTGATGGGTCCTACTCTACCATACATGCCACTTTTGGGCCACCAGCCTACAACTATGGACAAAGCATGTCACTCTGTGCTAAAACTACAATATATGGGCAGGTAGAGTTGATTACCTCCACCTGCAAGGTCAATGGGAGGAGTGCAAGATCAGTGGATGCAGCCAACATCCAATAACTAAATAGAGAAAAAAACCAACCAGCACTCCTAATGTGAACACGTGCAAGCTGCAATATAGATAAAAAAGAACACAGCAGCACATGTACATGATGTACATGAATCTAGGCCATGTTACAGACAAATATTCAGAAGGAGATCACCTTGCCGTGGTTGATGGGCACATAGACAAATACTACGTGGCCTGTGCTATATTCCAGGGGTGTCAAACTGCAATCCTCAAGGGCTGCAAACAGGTCATGTTTTCAGGATTTCCTTGTACTGCACAGGTGATAATTTAATCACCTACACAAATAATGAGTTGGTGATTAAATTATCACCTGTGCAGTACAAGGAAATCCTAAAAACATGACCTGTTTGCAGCCCTCGAGGAATGCAGTTTCACACCCCTGCTATATACTATGTGGCTGCTATATACATACATATTATAGAATACCCGATGTGTTAATACAGGCCACGCAGTATATAACAGTGGCCACGCAGTATATAACAGTGGCCTCGCAGTATATAACAGTGGCCTCGCAGTATATAGCACAGCCCACGCAGTATATAACAGTGGCCACGCAGTATATAGCACAGCCCACGCAGTATATAGCACAGCCCACGCAGTATATAGCACAGCCCACGCAGTATATAGCACAGCCCACGCAGTATATAGCACAGCCCACGCAGTATATAGCACAGCCCACGCAGTATATAGCACAGCCCACGCAGTATATAGCACAGCCCACGCAGTATATAGCACAGCCCACGCAGTATATAGCATATAGTATATAGCAAATCATAAGACACTGCAGGGCTGGGATTCACAAGCAGGGCGGCCACACAGGCGCAGTCAGCGAGACTGCATATGAGGACAGATGGGCAGCGCTCACTGCGTCTGCCCCAGGCATGACAAAAGAGCGCAGGCGCCGGCAGATTTCAAAACAAACAGCGCTGAGGAGGCAATAACTAAAAGAGCCACCTTGTCAGAATGCATTACTGCTGCACAAGATGGCTCTTTTAGTTTCAAACGCCTGGGGGGGAGGGGGGGGGGGTGCTTGACAGGTTACCTTTAACCCTGTGTGAGTGGTGGAGGGTATGGAGCGGGCGCCGGGCACTGACTGCAGGGGAGTAGGGAGGGACTAATTCTCGGCCGGACTGTGGCTGTCGCTGATTGGTCGCGGCAGCCAGGACAGGCAGCTGGCGAGACCAATCAGCGACGCGGGATTTCCGGAACAGACAGAAAGACAAACGGAGGTACCCCTTAGACAATTATATAGTAGAGGTAGATAGATATAGAGATTAGAATATATATATATATATATATATATATATATATATATATATACACACACAAATCAGTCTTGAGAAAATTCTCTTGTGTTATTTGTCATGTTGAAAGTCATGTGATTTTCAAGACAAATTCCCAACCCTAAGGCCCCATTCACACGTCAGTATTTTCCATGTACACAAAAAAAGGCCCAAATTTTTTTCTAATTTGACTGTCAGTTTTTCTCGTACATGAAGATATGAAAAAAAAAAAAAAGTTCATCCACCTCCTCCTATGCGCCAGTCTAAAAATCAGACATCTGGGTGGAGCCCCATTTTTGTGCAGGCGTGTACTACGGAGGACAGAGAATGAACTTCAATCCAATATTGCAGCCAGCGGGTAAGGAAAGGGTGAATCAAACACCCAAAAACCCCGCCCCTATGGCTGAAGATTGTTCCCTCCAAATTCAGGTGACAGTGTCCCTTTAAAGTAATGATGGCCACCTGTTTTTCTTTACTTAGAATTTGTATTAGGGCAGTCTCACGTCCAGATAATTCCGGTACCGGAATTATCCGTGTCCGTGTGCCCGTGCATTTCTGTGGCACATCAGTGTGGCACACGTGTGCCGCCCATGTGCCCACTGGGTACCACACGCACCGTGCTGGGTACCACATGTACCAGCATCTGGTGCTGAAGCCACGATTCATATCTTCCCTGCAGCAGCGTTTGCTGTAGAGAAGATATGAATATTCCTTTTTTTTTTAGTTTCTCGTGTTTAAAATAAAGCTCCATGTCCCCACCCCCCACTGTTCCTAAAATACTAACCCGGCTCCCTCGCTGGCTGGCGCTGCTTCCTGTCCTGGCCGCACCTTCTACTGTGTGAGCGGTCACGTGGGGCCGCTCATTTACAGTAATGAATATGCGGCTCCACCCCTATGGGAGGTGGAGCCGCATATTCATGACTAATCGGCGGCCCCACGTGACCGCTCATACAGTAGAAGGTGCGGCCAGGACAGGAAGCAGCGCCAGCCAGCGAGGGAGCCGGGTGAGTATTTTAAGAACAGCGGGCGGGCGCACAGGGGGTGGGAGGGGGGTGGGGACATCGAGCTTTATTTTAAACACGAGAAACTAAAAAAAAAAAAAGGAATATTCAGATCTTCTCTACAGCAAACGCTGCTGCAGGGAAGATATGAATCGCGGCTTCAGCACCAGTGGGGGGGACAGCGCTTACTGTAGCGCTGTCTCCTGCACGGCACACGGACTGCACACGGACAACGTCCGTGTGCGGTACGAGTTTTACACGGACCCATTGACTTTAATGGGTCCGTGTAATCCGTGCGCTTCCACGAACACTGACATGTCTCCGTGTTTGGCACACGGAGACACGGTCCGCAAAAAATCAATCACATCTGCACAGATGCATTGATTTTAATGTGTCTACGTGTGTCAGTGGCTCCGATACGTGAGGAAACTGTCACCTCACGTACCGGAGCCACTGACGTGTGAAACCGGCCTTATGACAAGAAAAAAAGCAGCTAACAGTCTATTCAGTAGGACTATCAGCTGTGTATCCACCAGACTTCTGCACAACACAACTGATGGTCCCAACCCCATTTATAAGGCAAGAAATCCCACTTATTAAACCTGACAGGGCACATGTGTGAAGTGAAAACCATTCCCGGTGACTACCTCTTGAAGCTCATCAAGAGAATGCCAAGAGTGTGCAAAGCAGTCATCAAAGCAAAAGGTGGCTACTTTGAAGAACCTAGAATATAAGACATAATTTCAGTTGTTTCACACTTTTTTGTTAAGTATATAATTCCACATGTGTTAATTCATAGTTTTGATGCCTTCAGTGTGAATGTACAATTTTCATAGTCATGAAAATACAAAAAAATCTTTAAATGAGAAGGCGAGTCCAAACTTTTGGTCTGTACTGTACCTCCTCAAATTTGGCAGACCCTTTAATTGCCTGCAGACAACTATGAAGACAGGAGAGAACGACTCCTGTCTGAGGGTGCGCACACGGGGGATACAGTTTCAACAGCAAGCTCAGGATTTGTAAAGATGACTGCTCACAATTAAAAGTACTAAATACCAGTGTCATCTACTATATAATTGTCTAAGGGGTATTTCCATCTGTCTGTCCCGGAAATCCTGCGTCGCTGATTGATCTCACTAGCTGCCTGTCCTGGCTGCCGCGACCAATCAGCGACGGGCACAGTCCGGCCGAGAATTAGTCCCTCCCTACTCCCCTACAGTCAGTGCCCGGCGCCCGCTCCATACCCTCCACCACTCACACAGGGTTAATGCCAGCATTAACGGACCTCCGGTAATGCTGCTATTAACCCTGTGTGCCCCCATTTAACATGTAATGTTAAAAATAATAAAAAAACAAACCTGCTATTCTCACCTTCTGTAGTCCGCCCAGGCGCGCGCGGCTGCCGCCAGCTTCCATTCCCAAACATGCATTGTGAAATTATCTAGAAGACTTAGCGGTCTCGCGAGACCGCTAAGTCATCTGGGTAATTTCGCAATGCATCCTGGGAACGGAAGCTGGCGGCAGCCGTGCGCACATCGGCACAGCTTCGCTGGACGCCGGAGGGCGAGTATATAACTATTTTTTATTTTATTTTTTTTTTTTTAACAGAGATATAGTGCCCACACTGCTATATACTACGTGAGCTGTGTTATATACTGCGTAGCCACTGTTATATACTGCGTGGCCTGTATAAACGCATCGGGTATTCTACAGTATGTATGTATGTATGTATGCATGCATGCATGTAGCAGCCACATAGTATATAGCACATACATGGCTCCTATATACTATGTGGCCTGTGCTATATACTATGTGGCTGCTATATACATACATATTCTAGAATACCCGATGCGTTAGAATCGGGCCACCATCTAGTCAGGCAATAAAGGGTTACAACAAAGCAGCAGATCTACTGCATGGTGACTGCTCAGCAACAAGTGACCTGTCCTAGAAGATAAGGACAGGGAAGAAGAAAAGCACAGATGTCACTGGACACCTATTACTACAGCACAGGAGCTGTGTACACTACACCAGGGGTGTCAAACTGCATTCCGCGAGGGCCTCAAACCATGCGTGTTTTCAAGATTTCCTTAGCATTACACAAGGTGCTGGAATCATTCTGTGCAGGTGATTAAATTATCACCTGTTCAACACAAGGAAATCCAGAAAACATGACCTGTTTGCAGCCCTCCAGGAATGCAGTTTGACACCCCTGCAATACACTATATACAGCCCCACATCACAGGAGCTATGTACACTACACTATATACAGCCTCACATCACTACAGCACAGGAGCTGTGTACACTACACTACATACAGGCCCACATCACTACAGCACAGGAGCCGTGTACACTACACTACATACAGGCCCACATCACTACAGCACAGGAGCCGTGTACACTACACTACATACAGGCCCACATCACTACAGCACAGGAGCCGTGTACACTACACTACATACAGGCCCACATCACTACAGCACAGGAGCCGTGTACACTACACTACATACAGGCCCACATCACTACAGCACAGGAGCCGTGTACACTACACTACATACAGGCCCACATCACTACAGCACAGGAGCCGTGTACACTACACTACATACAGGCCCACATCACTACAGCACAGGAGCCGTGTACACTACACTACATACAGGCCCACATCACTACAGCACAGGAGCCGTGTACACTACACTACATACAGGCCCACATCACTACAGCACAGGAGCCGTGTACACTACACTATATACAGCCCCACATCACTACAGCACAGGAGCCGTGTACACTACACTACATACAGGCCCACATCACTACAGCACAGGAGCCGTGTACACTACACTACATACAGGTCCACATCACTACAGCACAGGAGCCGTGTACACTACACTACATACAGGTCCACATCACTACAGCACAGGAGCCGTGTACACTACACTACATACAGGTCCACATCACTACAGCACAGGAGCCGTGTACACTACACTACATACAGGCCCACATCACTACAGCACAGGAGCCGTGTACACTACACTACATACAGGCCCACATCACTACAGCACAGGAGCCGTGTACACTACACTACATACAGGCCCACATCACTACAGCACAGGAGCCGTGTACACTACACTACATACAGGCCCACATCACTACAGCACAGGAGCCGTGTACACTACACTACATACAGGCCCACATCACTACAGCACAGGAGCCGTGTACACTACACTACATACAGGCCCACATCACTACAGCACAGGAGCCGTGTACACTACACTACATACAGGCCCACATCACTACAGCACAGGAGCTGTGTACACTACACTACATACAGGCCCACATCACTACAGCACAGGAGCCGTGTACACTACACTACATACAGGCCCACATCACTACAGCACAGGAGCCGTGTACACTACACTACATACAGGCCCACATCACTACAGCACAGGAGCCGTGTACACTACACTACATACAGGCCCACATCACTACAGCACAGGAGCCGTGTACACTACACTACATACAGGCCCACATCACTACAGCACAGGAGCCGTGTACACTACACTACATACAGGTCCACATCACTACAGCACAGGAGCCGTGTACACTACACTACATACAGGTCCACATCACTACAGCACAGGAGCCGTGTACACTACACTACATACAGGTCCACATCACTACAGCACAGGAGCCGTGTACACTACACTACATACAGGTCCACATCACTACAGCACAGGAGCCGTGTACACTACACTACATACAGGCCCACATCACTACAGCACAGGAGCCGTGTACACTACACTACATACAGGTCCACATCACTACAGCACAGGAGCCGTGTACACTACACTACATACAGGCCCACATCACTACAGCACAGGAGCTGTGTACACTACACCATATACACATTACAGGCGCCGTGCACACTACACCATACACACAGTACAGGCGCCGTAGACACTACACTATATACCCATTACAGGCACACTACACTATATACACAGTACAGGCACCGTGCACACTACACTATATACATTACAGCTCCTGTGCACATGGCGCGGCGGGCTGTGAGGTGCGGACGGCTGTGAGGTGCGGGGGGCTGTGAGGTGCGGGGGGCTGTGAGGTGCGGGGGGCTGTGAGGTGCGGGGGGCTGTGAGGTGCGGCCGGCTGTGAGGTGCGGCCGGCTGTGAGGTGCGGCCGGCTGTGAGGTGCGGGGGGCTGTGAGGTGCGGGGGGCTGTGAGGTGCGGGGGGTTGTGAGGTGCGGGGGGGCGGACGGCTGTGAGGTGCGGGGGGCTGTGAGGTGCGGGGGGCTGTGAGGTGCGGGGGGCTGTGAGGTGCGGGGGGCTGTGAGGTGCGGGGGGCTGTGAGGTGCGGGGGGCTGTGAGGTGCGGGGGGCTGTGAGGTGCGGGGGGCTGTGAGGTGCGGGGGGCTGTGAGGTGCGGAGGTGCGGGGGGGCGGACGGCTGTGAGGTGCGGGGGGCTGTGAGGTGCGGGGGGCTGTGAGGTGCGGACGGCTGTGAGGTGCGGCCGGCTGTGAGGTGCGGGGGGCTGTGAGGTGCGGGGGGCTGTGAGGTGCGGCGGGCTGTGAGGTGCGGGGGGCTGTGAGGTGCGGGGGGCTGTGAGGTGCGGGGGGCTGTGAGGTGCGGACGGCTGTGAGGTGCGGACGGCTGTGAGGTGCGGGGGGCTGTGAGGTGCGGGGGGCTGTGAGGTGCGGGGGGCTGTGAGGTGCGGGGGGCTGTGAGGTGCGGGGGGCTGTGAGGTGCGGGGGGCTGTGAGGTGCGGGGGGCTGTGAGGTGCGGGGGGCTGTGAGGTGCGGGGGGCTGTGAGGTGCGGACGGCTGTGAGGTGCGGACGGCTGTGAGGTGCGGAGGGCTGTGAGGTGCGGACGGCTGTGAGGTGCGGGGGGCTGTGAGGTGCGGACGGCTGTGAGGTGCGGCGGGCTGTGAGGTGCGGGGGGCTGTGAGGTGCGGGGGGCTGTGAGGTGCGGCGGGCTGTGAGGTGCGGGGGGCTGTGAGGTGCGGGGGGCTGTGAGGTGCGGACGGCTGTGAGGTGCGGACGGCTGTGAGGTGCGGAATGTCCCGGGGTCGCTCTCCAGCATCCCTCCCCGGCAGCCCCGCACATGAGGGGATGCTCTCGGCACAAAGGCTCGCAGTAAGTTGTGCAGCGGACGCTCCGCCACACGCGCATCCCCAACACACGGGAGGACGGAGGATGCGGATGGCGCAGAGGAGCCGCTGACAGGTCGCACTGCGCCCGTCCCCGCTGCTCCCCTCACACGGTGCCCGGACTGCCGCGGATGCCCACTCTCCGGACAACTCTAAGCACAGGCTATCCGCAGCCTCACGCCTCCCCGGCAGAGGCTCAGACCCCAGTCCCCGCGGTATTCCCCCCGCCCCGGTGACCCCCTCGCCGCAGCACTAGTTACCGGTCTCCCGGTGATGCTCCGCCGCCTCCTCCTCCTTATCCTCTTCACACACTAAGCAGGGCGCGAGCCCAGCTCCGAGCACGTGACGGCGCTAATTGCTCTGATTGGTCGCCAAGCCTCCTGCAGCCCCGCCCCCTCCTCCTGCACCTGAGGGGAGCGCGCAGTGAGCTCGCGCACTGGGCAGGCACCTGAGCGGGGGAGCGCGCCTGACGGACGAGGACGAGCCTGCACCTGAGGGCGCGCTGCCGCCTGTACCGCCGCTGCTAGTCGTAGGACCGCTCCAGTACCACATTCACTGGCCGCGACTATTGATGTGTCGGTGCGGTATCCGGTCACAGCATGTGTAGAGTCAGGGGGCTGTGCAGGCGGGAGCCTACCGGAGTGTATACACTGTGTGTGTCTATAGACGGTATATATAGCGTGTGTATATATATACTAGATGGTGGCCCGATTCTAACGCATCGGGTATTCTAGACTATGCATGTCCACGTAGCATATTGCCCAGCCACGTAGTATATTGCCCAGCCACGTAGTATATTGCCCAGCCACGTAGTATATTGCCCAGCCACATAGTATATTGCCCAGCCCACGTAGTATATTGCCCAGCCACGTAGTATATTGCCCAGTCACGTAGTATATTGCCCAGTGACGTAGTATATTTCCCAGTCACGTAGTACATTGCCCAGTCACGTAGTATATTGCCCAGCCACATAGTATATTGCCCAGCCCACGTAGTATATTGCCCAGCCACGTAGTATATTGCCCAGTCACGTAGTATATTGCACAGTCCACATAGTATATTGCCCAGCCACGTAGTATATTGCACAGTCCACATAGTATATTGCCCAGTCACGTAGTATATTGCCCAGTCACGTAGTATATTGCACAGTCCACATAGTATATTGCCCAGTCACGTAGTATATTGCCCAGCCACGTAGTATATTGCCCAGCCACGTAGTATATTGCACAGTCCACATAGTATATTGCCCAGTCACGTAGTATATTGCCCAGCCACGTAGTATATTGCCCAGCCACGTAGTATATTGCCCAGCCACATAGTATATTGCCCAGCCCACGTAGTATATTGCCCAGCCACGTAGTATATTGCCCAGTCACGTAGTATATTGCACAGTCCACATAGTATATTGCCCAGCCACGTAGTATATTGCCCAGCCACATAGTATATTGCCCAGCCCACGTAGTATATTGCCCAGCCACGTAGTATATTGCCCAGTCACGTAGTATATTGCACAGTCCACATAGTATATTGCCCAGCCACGTAGTATATTGCACAGTCCACATAGTATATTGCCCAGTCACGTAGTATATTGCCCAGTCACGTAGTATATTGCACAGTCCACATAGTATATTGCCCAGTCACGTAGTATATTGCCCAGCCACGTAGTATATTGCACAGTCCACATAGTATATTGCCCAGTCACGTAGTATATTGCCCAGTCACGTAGTATATTGCACAGTCCACATAGTATATTGCCCAGTCACGTAGTATATTGCCCAGCCACGTAGTATATTGCCCAGCCACGTAGTATATTGCACAGTCCACATAGTATATTGCCCAGTCA
This sequence comes from Ranitomeya imitator, assembly GCF_032444005.1. Classification (NCBI taxonomy): domain Eukaryota; kingdom Metazoa; phylum Chordata; class Amphibia; order Anura; family Dendrobatidae; genus Ranitomeya; species Ranitomeya imitator. The sequence continues at coordinate 194,632,221 of NC_091283.1, forward strand.
CGTAGTATATTGCCCAGCCACGTAGTATATTGCCCAGCCACGTAGTATATTGCCCAGCCACATAGTATATTGTCCAGCCACGTAGTATATTGTCCAGCCACGTAGTATATTGCCCAGCCACGTAGTATATTGCCCAGCCACGTAGTATATTGCCCAGCCCACGTAGTATATTGCCCAGCCACGTAGTATATTGCCCAGTTACGTAGTATATTGTCCAGCCACGTAGTATATTGCCCAGTCACGTAGTATATTGCCCAGCCACGTAGTATATTGCCCAGCCACGTAGTATGTTGTCCAGCCACGTAGTATATTGCCCAGCCACGTAGTATATTGCCCAGCCACATAGTATATTGCCCAGCCCACGTAGTATATTGCCCAGCCACGTAGTATATTGCCCAGCCACGTAGTATATTGCCCAGCCACATAGTATATTGCCCAGCCACGTAGTATATTGCCCAGCCCACATAGTATATTGCCCAGCCCACATAGTATATTGCCCAGCCACGTAGTATATTGCCCAGCCACGTAGTATATTGCCCAGCCACGTATATTGCCCAGCCACGTAGTATATTGCCCAGTCACGTAGTATATTGCACAGTCCACATAGTATATTGCCCAGCCACGTAGTATATTGCACAGTCCACATAGTATATTGCCCAGTCACGTAGTATATTGCCCAGTCACGTAGTATATTGCCCAGCCACGTAGTATATTGCCCAGCCACGTAGTATATTGCCCAGCCACGTAGTATATTGCCCAGCCACGTAGTATATTGCCCAGCTACGTAGTATATTGCCCAGCCACGTAGTATATTGCCCAGCCACGTAGTATATTGCCCAGCCACGTAGTATATTGCCCAGCTACGTAGTATATTGCCCAGCCACATAGTATATTGCCCAGCCACGTATATATCCCAGCCACGTAGTATATTGCCCAGCCACGTAGTATATTGCCCAGTCACGTAGTATATTGCTCAGCCACGTAGTATATTGCCCAGCCACGTAGTATATTGCCCAGCCGCGTAGTATATTGCCCAGTTGCGTAGTATATTGCCCAGCCACGTAGTATATTGCCCAGTCACGTAGTATATTGCCCAGTCACGTAGTATATTGCCCAGTCACGTAGTATATTGCCCAGCTGCGTAGTATATTGCCCAGTCACGTAGTATATTGCCCAGCCACGTAGTATATTGCCCAGCCACGTAGTATATTGCCCAGCCACGTAGTCTATTGCCCAGTTACATAGTATATTGCCCAGCCACGTAGTATATTGCCCAGCCACGTAGTATATTGCCCACTTACGTAGTATATTGCCCAGCCACGTAGTATATTGCCCAGCCACGTATATATCCCAGCCACGTAGTATATTGCCCAGCCACGTAGTATACTGCCCAGCCACGTAGTATATTGCCCAGTCACGTAGTATATTGCTCAGCCACGTAGTATATTGCCCAGCCACGTAGTATATTGCCCAGCCACGTAGTATATTGCCCAGTTACGTAGTATATTGCCCAGCCACGTAGTATATTGCCCAGTTACGTAGTATATTGCCCAGTCACGTAGTATATTGCCCAGTCACATAGTATATTGCCCAGTCACGTAGTATATTGCCCAGCCACGTAGTATATTGCCCAGCTACGTAGTATATTGCCCAGCTACGTCGTATATTGCCCAGCCACGTAGTATATTGCCCAGTCACAAAGTATATTGCCCAGTCACGAAGTATATTGCCCAGACACGTAGTATATTGCCCAGACACGTAGTATATTGCCCAGTCACATAGAATATTGCCCAGCTACGTAGTATATTGCCCAGTCATGTAGTATATTGCCTAGCCTTGTAGTATATTGCCCAGTCACATAGTATGTTGCCCAGTCACGTAGTATATTGCCCAGACACGTAGTATATTGCCCAGCCACGTAGTATATTGCCCAGCCACGTAGTATATTGCCCAGTCACGTAGTATAGTGCCCAGCCACGTAGTATATTGCCCAGCCACGTAGTATATTGCTCAGCCACGTAGTATATTGCCCAGCCACGTAGTATATTGCCCAGCCACGTAGTATATTGCCCAGTTACGTAGTATATTGCCCAGCCACGTAGTATATTGCCCAGTTACGTAGTATATTGCCCAGTCACGTAGTATATTGCCCAGTCACATAGTATATTGCCCAGTCACGTAGTATATTGCCCAGCCACGTAGTATATTGCCCAGCCACGTAGTATATTGCCCAGCTATGTCGTATATTGCCCAGCCACGTAGTATATTGCCCAGTCACAAAGTATATTGCCCAGTCACGAAGTATATTGCCCAGACACGTAGTATATTGCCCAGACACGTAGTATATTGCCCAGTCACATAGAATATTGCCCAGCTACGTAGTATATTGCCCAGTCATGTAGTATATTGCCTAGCCATGTAGTATATTGCCCAGTCACATAGTATGTTGCCCAGTCACGTAGTATATTGCCCAGACACGTAGTATATTGCCCAGCCACGTAGTATATTGCCCAGCCACGTAGTATATTGCCCAGCCACATAGTATATTGCCCAGTCACGAAGTATATTGCCCAGACACGTAGTATATTGCCCAGACACATAGTATATTGCCCAGCTGCGTAGTATATTGCCCAGTCATGTAGTATATTGCCCAGCCACATAGTATATTGCCCAGACACGAAGTATATTGCCCAGCCACGTAGTATATTGCCCAGACACGTAGTATATTGCCCAGTCAGTGGCGTAGGAAGGGGGGGGCGGGGGGGGGGCGGTCCGCCCCGGGCGGCACAATGCGGGGGGCGGCCGGCGCTGCAGGAGAAGAAAAAAAAAAAAAAAGACGCCCCTTTAAATCTTCGGGCGGCGCCGTCCGCCGCCACGACCAGGGCCAGCTCCCCCCACCACCGGACCCCGCCCCCCGCTCTATACTCACCTCTCCTGGTTCCTGCGGCGCCGGCAGCTGCAGCGTCCTCTGACTCTGCGACGTCTCAGAGCAGAGGGCGCGATGACGGCACTACTGTGCTCGCCGCTCTGCCTCTCTGTCCTGAGCGTCGCAGAGCCGGAGAGACGCTGACTGCACCAGACCTGCGCTAGGAACGGGAGAGGTGAGGATTTTACTTTTCTTTTTTTTTTCTTTATGTCTGACTGTCTGGGGCTGGGGCAATGCTGGACACACTGGGGCAATACTGGAGACCATGGGGCAGATTGCTGGACACACTGGGGCAATACATGAGACCATGGGGCAGATTGCTGGACACACTGGGGCAATACTGGAGACCATGGGGCAGATTGCTGGACACACTGGGGCAATACATGAGACCATGGGGCAGATTGCTGGACACACTGGGGCAATACTGGAGACCATGGGGCAGATTGCTGGACACACTGGGGCAATACATGAGACCATGGGGCAGATTGCTGGACACACTGGGGCAATACTGGAGACCATGGGGCAGATTGCTGGACACACTGGGGCAATACAGGAGACTATGGGGCAGATTGCTGGACACACTGGGGCAATACTGGAGACCATGGGGCAGATTGCTGGACACACTGGGGCAATACAGGAGACCATGTGGCAGAATGCTGGACACACTGGGGCAATACAGGAGACCATGGGGCAGATTGCTGGACACACTGGGGCAATACTGGAGACCATGGGGCAGAATGCTGGACACACTGGGGCAATACAGGAGACCATGTGGCAGAATGCTGGACACACTGGGGCAATACAGGAGACCATGGGGCAGATTGCTGGACACACTGGGGCAATACTGGAGACCATGGGGCAGAATGCTGGACACACTGGGGAAATACTGGAGACCATGGGGCAGAATGCTGGACACACTGGGGCAATACAGGAGACTATGGGGCAGATTGCTGGACACACTGAATACTGGAGACCATGGGGCAGATTTCAGGACACATTGAGGCAATGCTGGAGACCCTGGGCAGACTTCTGGACATACTGGGGCAATACTGGAGACCATGGGGCAGATTGCTGGACACACCGGGGCAATACTGGAGACCATGGGGCAGAATGCTGGACACACTGGGGCAATACAGGAGACCATGGGGCAGATTGCTGGATACACCAGGGCAATACTGGAGACCATGGGGCAGAATGCTGGACACACTGGGGCAATACAGGAGACCATGGGGCAGATTGCTGGAGACCCTGGGGCAGATTTCTGGACACATTGAGGCAATGCTGGAGACCCTGGGGCAGACTTCTGGACACACTGGGGCAATGCTGGACACTGGGGCAGATTGCTGGACACACTGGGGGTAATATGCTGGACACACTGGGGCAGACTGCTGGACACTGGGGCAGATTGCTGGACACACTGGGGGCAGTGCTGGACATACTGGGGCAGATTGCTGGACACACTGGGGGTAATATGCTGGACACACTGGGGCAGATTGCTGGACAACATGGGGGTAATATGCTGGACACACTGGGGCAGATTGCTGGACAACATGGGGGTAATATGCTGGACACACTGGGGCAGGACTTGAGGCATGGGCAGAATGTAGATACGGGGCATGATTGGAGACACGGGGCAGGATTGGATCATGGGGCAGGACGGATACGATGGAGGCTGGTGGGGCAGGATGTGGAGATCATATGGGGTAGAATGGATACTCATGAGGGCAGGATGCGAGAACATATGGCTGGAGCCAGGAATGAGAAACGGGGCCAGGGTGGGGAATATTATTACCATAGGGGTTAATTAAGGGATATTATTACTGCAGTGATGTATTTATTTTATTTTTTGAGTATACTGTTTTAAATGGGGGGGCGGTCCTGTTACTGTGCAGAGTGACACTATATCACCTTTTTTTCTTCATGTGATGTAATGTAGAAGTTGAGAAAAATTAAGTAATGTGTTCTGCAAGCGGAGCTCGAGATAACTGTGTTATTTCCTGCAGAAACGAGTCCTGGCTGGAACGAATGATGGCGGTCTGTGCTGGATGAAAGATGAAGGACTTCACCTAGAGACGTCACTGGTGAGTCAGTGTTACCTATACACTGACACTATACACTGTATACTATATAGAGGTCCTGTGTATAATGTCACCAGTGATCTCTGTATTACCTCTACACAGACACTGCATACTAAGTACAGATCTCCTGTGAATACTGGCACTTATGGTGATAGTATTGTGGGTTTTTTTTTATTACTGATAAGTATTGTAGTATTCAGTCACTATGTGGTGGTAATATGTGGTCTGGAAATGGTGTTGTGGTATTTGTCCCTTGTATGTAGTATTATTCGGTCACTATGTGGCCTGGTCATGGTGTGGTGGTATTAAGTCACAGGTGTGGCATGTGGGGGTGACACCATTAGGCCCAGTTTAAGTTCTACAAAACAGGAAAACCGTTTTTGGTAACCTTTGTGTGTATTGAGCCGGGGGGGGGGGGGGGGGGCGCCAAACTCGGGAACAGCCCCGGGCGGCAAAAGCTCTAGCTACGCCTCTGTGCCCAGTTACGTAGTATATTGCCCAGTCACGTAGTATATTGCCCAGACACGTAGTATATTGCCCAGACACGTAGTATAATGCCCAGTCACGTAGTATATTGCCCAGCTAAGTAGTATATTGCCCAGACACGTAGTATATTGTCCAGTGATGTAGTATATTGCCCAGTCGCGTAGTATATTGCCCAGCCGCGTAGTATATTGCCCAGCCACATAGTATATTGCCCAGTGACGTAGTATACAGCACAGAGTCACGTAGTATACAGCACAGACACGTATTATAGTGCCCAGTCATGTATATTGCCCAGCCACGTAGTATATTGCACAGCCACGTAGTATACTGCCCAGCCACGTAGTATATTGCCTAGCCACATAGTATATTGCCCAGTGACGTAGTATACATCACAGAGCCACATAGTATATTACATCCCACGTAGTATGTTGCCCAGCCACATAGTATATTGCCCAGTGACGTAGTATATTGCGCAGCCATGTAGTATATTGCCCAGTCACGTAGTATACAGCACAGACACGTAGTATACTGCCCAGTCACATAGTATGCACCATATACCAATTAAAATAAAAAATAGTTACTCACCTTCCGGAGCCTCCCAATCGAAGCGGCCGGTTACCGATGGTCCTCGCGCGCTCCGGTCTAAAGAGTGCATTGCGGTCTCGCGAGATGATGACGTAGCGGTCTCGTGAGACCGCTACGTCATCATCTCGCGAGATCGCAACATGGACCGGTCACTGGAGCATCGCAAGCGGGAAAGGCCTGTTGTGGATCCGAGGGGCTGACGGACGGTGAGTATATAACGATTTTTTTTTAATTATTATTATTTTTAACATTAGATCTTTTTACTATTCATGCTGCATAGGCCGCATGAATAGTAAAAAGTTGGTCACACAGGGTTAATAGCAGCGTTAATGGAGTGCGTTACACCGCGGTCAACACTGCCATTAACCCTGTGTGAGCGGTGACCGGAGGGGAGTATGCGGGCGCCGGGCACTGACTGCAGGGAGGAAGGAGCGGCCATTTTCTTCCGGACTGTGCCCATCGCTGATTGGTTGTGGCTGTTTTGCCGCGACCAATCAGCGACTTGGATTTCCATGACAGACAGAGGCCGCGACCAATGAAAATCTGTGACAGACAGATGGAAGTGACCCTTAGACAATTATATAGTAGACTAGCTGAAGAGCCCGGCGTTGCCTGGGCATAGTAAATATCTGTGGTTAGTTATAGCACGTCACTTCTCTTATTTTCCCATCACGCCTCTCATTTTCTCCCTCACACCTCTCATTTTCTCCCTCACACCTCTCATTTTCCCCCTCACTCCTCTCATTCCCCCCTAACACTTGTCATTTCGACCTCACATCTGTCATTTTCCGATCACTACACTATTTTCCCTCTCATTTTGCACTCACACCTTTTCATTTTCACCTCACACCTCTCATTTTCACCTCAGTATATACATGTTTGTCATCTCCCTTATATATAGTATACACCTGTATGTCATCTCCTGTATATAGTATATACCTGTATGTCATCTCCCCTGTATATAGTATATACCTGCTGTGTGTCATCTCCTCCTATATATAGTATATACCTGTATGTCATCTCCTCCTATATATAGTATATACCTGTATGTCATCTCCTCCTATATATAGTATATACCTGTATGTCATCTCCTCCTATATATAGTATATACCTGTATGTCATCTCCTTCTATATATAGTATATACCTGTATGTCATCTCCTCCTGTATATAGTATATACCTGTGTGTCATCTCCCCTGTATATAGTATATACCTGTATGTCATCTCCTCCTGTATATAGTATATACCTGTATGTCATCTCCCCTGTATATAGTATATACCTGTGTGTCATCTGCTCCTGTATATAGTATATACCTGTATGTCATCTCCTCCTGTATATAGTATATACCTGTGTGTCATCTCCCCTGTATATAGTATATATCTGTGTGTCATCTCCTCCTGTATATAGTATATACCTGTATGTCATCTTCTATATATAGCATATACCTGTATGTCATCTCCTCCTGTATATAGTATATACCTGTAGGTAATCTGCTCCTGTATATAGTATATACCTGTGTGTCATCTCCTCCTGTATTTAGTATATACCTGTATGTCATCTCCTGTATATAGTATGCCTGTATGTCATCTCCTCCTCTATATAGTATATACCTGTGTGTTATCTCTCCTGTATACAGTATATATCTGTGTGTCATCTCCCCTGTATATAGTATATACCTGTGTGATCTCCTGTATTAGACCTCGTTAACACGTTATTTGCTCAGTATTTTTACCTCAGTATTTGTAAGATAAATTGGCAGCCTGATAAATCCCCAGCCAACAGGAAGCCCTTCCCCTGGCAGCAGGGGCGGATTATCAGAGGGTCAATATGGGCGGTAGCCCAGGGCCCAGTGGTCTGGGGGGGCCCTGGGCTACCGCACAGATTGACCCTCCACTAATTGTCTGAATGCCCGCCGGCATTTGTGTGCCCCCGGACCCGGTGGGCAGAGAGAGGGGGCCCGCATTGGTTGGGAGGTGCGTGTATCAGCCGGTCAGCTGAGAGCTCCGAGTCCCTGCACCAGGCCTGCACAGCAGCACACCACATAATGGCTGCTCTGTGCACAGGACCTGTGATGAGGTCACAGGATGGGAGGAGTCAGGGGTCACATGATCGGGAGGAGGACCTCCGTGTACAGGACTTTGCTGGTTGCCATGGCGCCAGAGGAGGGTAAGGCCATGTTCACACAGTGCGTTTTTTACTGCGGAACCGCAGCGGTTTTGCCGCTGCGGTTCCGCAGCTGTTTTCCATGCAGGGTACATAACAATGTAACCCTATGGAAAACAGTCACTGCTGTGCACATGATCCGTAATTTCGTTTAAAAAGCCGCGCAGAATAGCTGCGGCAAAAAAGAAGGAGCATGTCACTTCTTTTTCCTGAACCGCAGCGGTTCTGCACCCATAGACCTCCATTGTGAGGTCAAAATCGCAGTAAAACCCGCAGATCAAAAATATATCTGCGGGTTTTACTGCGATTTGATGTGCAGAACCGCTGCAGCAGGAAGTGCGGGGGAGCGGGCGGAAGTGCGTGGGCGGAGTGTGGCTGCCCCCCCGTGCTCCGATCCCGCCCCCCGTGCTCCGATGCCCCCCCCCGTGCTCCGATGCCCCCCCCCCAGTGCTCCGATGCCCCCCCCGTGCCCTAATCTCCCCCCCTTATACTTACCCGGCGTCCCGGTGTCCGTCCGGCCGTCTTCTCCCTGGGCGCCGCCATCTTGCAAAATGGCGGGCGCATGCGCAGTGCGCCCGCCGAATCTGCCGGCCGGCAGATTCGCTCCAAAGTGCATTTTGATCACTGAGATATAACCTATCTCAGTGATCAAAATAAAAAAATAGTAAATGACACCCCCTCCACTTTGTCACCCCCATTGGTAGGGACAATAAAAAAATTAAGAATTTTTTTTTTTTTCACTAAGGTTAGAATAGGGGTAGGGGTAGGGTTAGGGGTAGGGTTAGGGGTAGGGTTAGGGTTAGGGGTAGGGGTAGGGGTAGGGTTAGGGGTAGGGTTAGGGTATTTTCAGCCATTTTAGCCCTAAAAAGCTTCCTAGGAAACACACAGTCTCTGCATAGAAAACTGCATAAAAAAAGGATAAAAAAACGCATCAAAAAAGGACAAAAAAAGGACCAAAAAAAGGACCTGCGTTTTCTGCCAAGAGCTGCAGTTTTTTAAAAAAACTGTCCTGAAAAAAAAAGGATGGAAATCCTAAACGTGTGAACATACCCTAAGGCAGCATATGTGTGAGGTCAGGAGGTGTTTACAGGGTGGATGTAGCAGAGCCGTGTGTGTGTATGAGGTGTATGGATCAGAGCAGCGTGTGAAAGGTCTATGGAACGGAGTCGTATGTGTACGGAGCCGTGTGCATGAGGTGTACGGAGCGCAGCCGCGTGTGTACGAGGTGTACGGAGCGGAGTCGTGTGTAAGAGGTGTACGGAGCCATGTGTACAAGGTGTACGGAGCACAGCCGCATGTGTACAAAGTGTACGGAGCGGAGTCGTGTGTAAGAGGTGTACGGAGCCATGTGTACGAGGTGTACGGAGCACAGCCGCGTGTGTACGAGGTGTACGGAGCGGAGCCGTGTGTACGAGGTGTACTGAGCACTGCCGCGTGTGTACGAGGTGTACGGAGCACAGCCGCGTGTGTATGAGGTGTACGGAGCACAGCCACGTGTGTATGAGGTGTACGGAGTAGTGCCGTGTGTGTACGAGATGTATGGAGAGGAGCCATATGTGTATGAGGTGTACGCAGCGGAGCTGTGTGTGTGCAAGGTATGCGGAGCAGTGTGTGCAATGTGTATGGAGCGGAGCGGTGTGTGTATGAGGTGTACGGAGTAGTGCCGTGTGTACGAGATGTATGGAGCGGAGCCGTGTGTGTGTATGAGGTGTATGGAGCGGAGCCGTGTATGAGGTGTATGGAGCAGAGCCGTGTATGAGGTGTATGGAGCGGAGCTGAATGTGTACGGAGCGGAGCCGTGTGTGTATGAGATGTATGGAGTGGAGCCGTGTGTACGGAGCGGAGCCGTGTATGCAAAGTTTACGGAGCGCAGCCGCGTGTGTAGGAGTAGCTATGTGTGGCCATTATCATGTGCGGCCAATATACAGTAAGGAGCATCATGTGTGGCCATTATACAGTATGGAGCATCATGTGCGGTCATTATACAGTATTATTGAGCATCATGTGCGGTCATTATACAGTATGGAGAATCATGTGTGGCCATTATACAGTATGGAGCATCATGTGCGGTCATTATACAGTATAGAGCATCATGTGCGGTGATTATACACTATGGAGCATCATGTGTGGTCATTATACAGTATGGAGCATCATGTGCGGTCATTATACAATATGGAGCATCATGTGCGGTCATTATACAGTATGGAGCATGATGTGCAGTCATACAGCATGGAGCATCATGTGCGGCTATTATACAGTATGGAACATCATGTGCGGTCATTATACAGTACGGAACATCATGTGCGGTCATTATACAGTATGGAGCCTCATGTGCGGTCATTATAAAGTATGGAGCCTCATGTGCGGTCATTATACAGTATGGAACATCATGTGCGGTCATTATACAGTATGGAGCCTCATGTGGGGTCATTATACAGTATGGAGCCTCATGTGCGGTCATTACAGTATGGAGCATCATGTGCGGCTATTATACAGTATGGAACATCATGTGCGGTCATTATACAGTATGGAGCATCATGTGCGGTCATTATACAGTATGGAGCATCATGTGCGGCTATTATACAGTATGGAGCATCATGTGTGGCCATTATACAGTATGGAGCCTCATGTGCGGTCATTATAAAGTATGGAGCATCATGTGTGGCCATTATACAGTATAGAGCATCATGTGCGGTCATTATACAGTATGGAGCATCATGTGTGGCCATTATACAGTATGGAGCATCATGTGCTGTCATTATACAGTATGGAGCATCATGTGCTGTCATTATACAGTATGGAGCATCATGTGCAGTCATTATACAGTATGGAGCATCATGTGCTGTCATACAGTATGGAGCATCATGTGCAGTCATTATACAGTATGGAGCATCATATGCGGTCATTATACAATATGGAGCATCATGTGTGGTCATTATACAGTATAGAGCATCATGTGCGGTCATTATACAGTATGGAGCATCATGTGTGGCCATTATACAGTATGGAGCATCATGTGTGGCCATTATACAGTATTGAGCATCATGTGCGGTCATTATACAGTATGGAGCATCATGTGCAGTCACTATACAGTATGGAGCATCATGTGTGGCCATTATACAGTATTGAGCATCATGTGGGGTCATTATACAGTATTGAGCATCATGTGGGGCCATTATACAGTATTGAGCATCATGTGGGGTCATTATACAGTATTGAGCATCATGTGGGGCCATTATACAGTATGGAGCATCATGTGGTGCCATTATACAGTATTGAGCATCATGTGGGGTCATTATACAGTATTGAGCATCATGTGGGGCACTTATACAGTATTGAGCATCACGTGGGGTCATTATACAGTATTGAGCATCATGTGGGGCCATTATACAGTATGGAGCATCATGTGTGGCCATTATACAGTATGGAGCATCATGTGTGGCCATTATACAGTATTGAGCATCATGTGGGGTCATTATACAGTATTGAGTATCATGTGGGGCCATGATACAGTATTGAACATCATGTGTGGCCATTATACAGTATTGAGCATCATGTGGGGTCATTATACAGTATTGAACATCATGTGTGGCCATTATACAGTATTGAGCATCATGTGGTCATGTGGGGTCGTTATACAGTATGGAGCACTGTGTGGCCATTATACATTATCGAGCACTGTGTGGCCATATTTTTTTTTTATAATTATTCTTTATGAACAGTGTGATCAGCAGTGCTAAATGGGTGTGGTTGAGACATGGATATGGGTGTGACTAGTGAATGGGTGTGGTCAGAGGTGTGTCCTAAAATTTGCTGCGGCGCGCAACGCGCGCCGCAAACTTTGTCCCTCTTTCCCAACTTCAAAAGTTGGGAGGTATGGTAATATGTGGTCTGGAAATGGTGCGGTGGTATTTGTCCCTTGTATGTGCTATTATTCGATCACTGTGGTTATAATTTGTGGTCTGGTCATGGTGCGGTGGTATTTGTTCCTTGTATGTGATATTATTGGTCAAGATATACCTAAATTGTATTGCAGATTTTAACAAATATTTCCTAGGTTACAGTAGAGTAGGGCCCGGCCCTTTTTCTGGAATAATCTGGTTCGGGTATATCATGACCCCCGTCACATGACCCCCGTCACATGACCCCCGTCACATGACCGGGGGGGCCCACAGTGTGTGAACAGCCCGGGGCCCTGGCTACCCTTAATCCACCCCTGCCTGGCAGTATATATTAGCTCACACATACACATAATAGACAGGTCATGTGACTGACAGCTGCTGTATTTCCTATATGGTACATTTGTTGCTCTTGTAGTTTGTCTGCTTATTAATCAGATTTTTATTTTTGAAGGCTAATACCAGACTTGTGTGTGTTTTAGGGCGAGTTTCGTTTGTCAAGTTGTGTGTGGCGACATGCATGTAGCGACTTTTGTGAGATGAGTTTTGTGTGGCAACATGCGTGTAACAACTTTTTGTGTGTCGAGTTGCATGTAACAGGTTAGTGTAGCAAGTTGTGTGCAGCAAGTTTTGCGCATGGCGAGTTTTGCGCGTGGTGAGTTTTATGTCTGGTGCCTTTTGAGTATGTGCAAGTTTTGTGTGAGGCAACTTTTTCATGTGTTGCAAATTTTGTGCATGTGGCAATTTTTCCGCGTGTGCAAGTTTTGCGTGTGGCGAGTTTTCCATGAGGTGAGTTTTGCACTTGTGGCGAGTTTTGCGTGAGCCTAGTTTTTGCATGTGGCGAGTTTTGCACGTGGCGAGTTTTGAGCGACGACTTTTGTGTTTCGACTTTTATGTGGCGAGGTTGGTGTATGTGTGGTGAAATGTGTGCTGAGGGTGGTATATGTGTTCAAGCACGTGGTAGTGTGTGGCGCATTTTGTGTGTGTGTTCATATCCCCATGTGTGGTGAGTATCTCATGTCGGGGCCCCACCTTAGCAACTGATCGGTATATACTCTTTGGCGCCATCGCTCTCATTCTTTAAGTCCCCCTTGTTCACATCTGGCAGCTGTCAATTTGCCTCCAACACTTTTCCTTTCACTTTTCCCCATTATGTAGATAGGGGAAAAATAGTTTGGTGAATTGGAAAGTGCGGAGTTAAAATTTCACCTCAGAACATAGCCTATGACGCTCTCAGGGTCCAGACGTGTGACTGTGCAAAAATTTGTTTCTGTAGCTGCGACGCCTCCAACACTTTTCCTTTCACTTTTTTCCCCATTATGTAGATAGGGGCAAAATTGTTTGGTGAATTGGAAAGCGCGGGGTTAAAATTTCACCTCACAACGTAGCCTATGACGCTCTCAGGGTCCAGACGTGTGACGGTGCAAAATTTTGTTTCTGTAGCTGCGACGCCTCCAACACTTTTCCTTTCACTTTTTTCCCCATTATGTAGATAGGGGCAAAATTGTTTGGTGAATTGGAAAGCGCGGGGTTAAAATTTCACCTCACAACGTAGCCTATGACGCTCTCAGGGTCCAGACGTGTGACGGTGCAAAATTTTGTTTCTGTAGCTGCGACGCCTCCAACACTTTTCCTTTCACTTTTTTCCCCATTATGTAGATAGGGGCAAAATTGTTTGGTGAATTGGAACGCGCGGGGTTAATATTTCACCTCACAACATAGCCTATGACGCTCTCGGGGTCCAGACGTGTGACTGTGCAAAATTTTGTTTCTGTAGCTGCGACGCCTCCAACACTTTTCCTTTCACTTTTTTCCCCATTATGTAGATAGGGGCAAAATTGTTTGGTGAATTAGAACGCGCGGGGTTAAAATTTCACCTCACAACGTAGCCTATGATGCTCTCAGGGTCCAGACGTGTGACTGTGCAAAATTTTGTTGCTGTAGCTGCGACGCTTCCAACACTTTTCCTTTCACTTTTTTCCCCATTATGTAGATAGGGGCAAAATTGTTTGGTGAATTGGAACGCGCGGGGTTAAAATTTCGCCTCACAATATAGCCTATGACGCTCTCGGGGTCCAGACGTGTGACTGTGCAAAATTTTGTGGCTGTAGCTGCGACGGTGCAGATGCCAATCCCGGACATACACACACACACACACACATTCAGCTTTATGTAGTAGACTAGCTGAAGAGCCCGGCGTTGCCTGGGCATAGTAAATATCTGTGGTTAGTTATAGCACGTCACTTCTCTTATTTTCCCATCACGCCTCTCATTTTCCCAATCACATCTTTAATTTTCCCCCTCACATCTCTCATTTTCTCCCTCACTCCTCTCATTCCCGCCTAACACTTGTCATTTCGACCTCACATCTGTCATTTTCCGATCACTACACTATTTTCCCTCACTCCTCTCATTTTGCACTCACACCTTTTCATTTTCACCTCACACCTCTCATTTTTATCTCAGTATATACATGTTTGTCATCTCCCTTATATATAGTATACACCTGTATGTCATCTCCTGTATATAGTATATACCTGTATGTCATCTCCCCTGTATATACTATATACCTGCTGTGTGTCCTCTCCCCTGTATATAGTATATACCTGTATGTCATCTCCTCCTATATATAGTATATACCTGTATGTCATCTCCTATATATAGTATATACCTGTATGTCATCTCCTCCTATATATAGTATATACCTGTATGTCATCTCCTTCTATATATACTATATACCTGTATGTCATCTCCTCCTGTATATAGTATATACCTGTGTCATGTCCCCTGTATATAGTATATATCTGTGTGTCATCTCCTCCTGTATATAGTATATACCTGTATGTCATCTTCTATATATAGCATATACCTGTATGTCATCTCCTCCTGTATATAGTATATACCTGTAGGTAATCTGCTCCTGTATATAGTATATACCTGTGTGTCATCTCCCCTGTATATAGTATATACCTGTGTGATCTCCTGTATTAGACCTCGTTAACACGTTATTTGCTCAGTATTTTTACCTCAGTATTTGTAAGATAAATTGGCAGCCTGATAAATCCCCAGCCAACAGGAAGCCCTCCCCCTGGCAGTATATATTAGCTCACACATACACATAATAGACAGGTCATGTGACTGACAGCTGCCGTATTTCCTATGTGGTACATTTGTTGCTCTTGTAGTTTGTCTGCTTATTAATCAGATTTTTATTTTTGAAGGCTAATGCCAGACTTGTGTGTGTTTTAGGGCGAGTTTCGTTTGTCAAGTTGTGTGTGTTGAGTTGTGTGTGGCGACATGCATGTAGCGACTTTTGTGAGATGAGTTTTGTGTGGCAACATGCGTGTAGCAACTTTTTGTGTGTCGAGTTGCATGTGACAGGTTAGTGTAGCAAGTTGTGTGCAGCAAGTTTTGCGCATGGCGAGTTTTGCGCGTGGTGAGTTTTATGTCTGGTGCCTTTTGAGTATGTGCAAGTTTTGTGTGAGGCAACTTTTGCATGTGTTGCAAATTTTGTGCATGTGGCAATTTTTCCGCATGTGCAAGTTTTGCATGTGGCGAGTTTTCCTTGAGGTGAGTTTTGCACTTGTGGCGAGTTTTGCGTGAGCCTATTTTTTGCATGTGGCGAGTTTTGCGCGTGGTGAGTTTTGAGCGGCGACTTTTGTGTTTCGACTTTTATGTGGCGAGGTTGGTGTATGTGTGGTGAAATGTGTGCTGAGGGTGGTATATGTGTTCAAGCACGTGGTAGTGTGTGGCGCATTTTGTGTGTGTGTTCATATCCCCGTGTGTGGTAAGTATCCCATGTCGGGGTCCCACCTTAGCAACTGTACGGTATATACTCTTTGGCGCCATCGCTCTCACTCTTTAAGTCCCCCTTGTACACATCTGGCAGCTGTCAATTTGTCTCCAACACTTCCTTTCACTTTTCCCCATTATGTAGATAGGGGCAAAATTTTTTGGTGAATTGGAAAGCGCGGGGTTAAAATTTCACCTCACAACGTAGCCTATGACGCTCTCAGGGTCCAGACTTGTGACTGTGCAAAATTTTGTTGCTGTAGCTGCGACGCTTCCAACACTTTTCCTTTCACTTTTATCCCCATTATGTAGATAGGGGCAAAATTGTTTGGTGAATTGGAACGCGCGGGGTTAAAATTTCGCCTCACAATATAGCCTATGACGCTCTCGGGGTCCAGACGTGTGACTGTGCAAAATTTTGTGGCTGTAGCTGCGACGGTGCAGATGCCAATCCCGGACATACACATACACACACACATACACACACACACACACACACACACACACACACACACACACACACACACACACACACACACACACACATTCAGCTTTATATAGTAGACTAGCTGAAGAGCCCGGCGTTGCCTGGGCATAGTAAATATCTGTGGTTAGTTATAGCACGTCACTTCTCTTATTTTCTCATCACGCCTCTCATTTTCTCCCTCACACCTCTCATTTTCTCCCTCACACCTCTCATTTTCCCCCTCACTCCTCTCATTCCCCCCTAACACTTGTCATTTCGACCTCACATCTGTCATTTTCCGATCACTACACTATTTTCCCTCACTCCTCTCATTTTGCACTCACACCTTTTCATTTTCACCTCACACCTCTCATTTTCACCTCAGTATATACATGTTTGTCATCTCCCTTATATATAGTATACACCTGTATGTCATCTCCTGTATATAGTATATACCTGTATGTCATCTCCCCTGTAT
This sequence comes from Ranitomeya imitator, assembly GCF_032444005.1. Lineage (NCBI taxonomy): Eukaryota > Metazoa > Chordata > Amphibia > Anura > Dendrobatidae > Ranitomeya > Ranitomeya imitator. The sequence goes on from NC_091283.1 coordinate 194,649,094, forward strand.
ATAGTATATACCTGCTGTGTGTCATCTCCTCCTATATATAGTATATACCTGTATGTCATCTCCTCCTATATATAGTATATACCTGTATGTCATCTCCTCCTGTATATAGTATATACCTGTGTGTCATCTCCCCTGTATATAGTATATATCTGTGTGTCATCTCCTCCTGTACATAGTATATACCTGTATGTCATCTTCTATATATAGCATATACCTGTATGTCATCTCCTCCTGTATATAGTATATACCTGTGTGTCATCTCCTCCTGTATTTAGTATATTCCTGTATGTCATCTCCTCCTGTATATAGTATGTACCTGTATGTCATCTCCTCCTCTATATAGTATATACCTGTGTGTTATCTCTCCTGTATACAGTATATATCTGTGTGTCATCTCCCCTGTATATAGTATATACCTGTTTGATCTCCTGTATTAGACCTCGTTAACACGTTATTTGCTCAGTATTTTTACCTCAGTATTTGTAAGATAAATTGGCAGCCTGATAAATCCCCAGCCAACAGGAAGCCCTTCCCCTGGCAGTATATATTAGCTCACACATACACATAATAGACAGGTCATGTGACTGACAGCTGCTGTATTTCCTATATGGTACATTTGTTGCTCTTGTAGTTTGTCTGCTTATTAATCAGATTTTTATTTTTGAAGGCTAATACCAGACTTGTGTGTGTTTTAGGGCGAGTTTCGTTTGTCAAGTTGTGTGTGTTAAGTTGTGTGTGGCGACATGCATGTAGCGACTTTTGTGAGATGAGTTTTGTGTGGCAACATGCGTGTAGCAACTTTTTGTTTGTCGAGTTGCATGTAACAGGTTAGTGTAGCAAGTTGTGTGCAGCAAGTTTTGCGCATGGCGAGTTTTGCGCGTGGTGAGTTTTATGTCTGGTGCCTTTTGAGTATGTGTAAGTTTTGTGTGAGGCAACTTTTTCATGTGTTGCAAATTTTGTGCATGTGGCAATTTTTCCGCGTGTGCAAGTTTTGCGTGTGGCGAGTTTTCCGTGAGGTGAGTTTTGCACTTGTGGCGAGTTTTGCGTGAGCCTAGTTTTTGCATGTGGCGAGTTTTGCACGTGGCGAGTTTTGAGCGGCGACTTTTGTGTTTCGACTTTTATGTGGCGAGGTTGGCGTATGTGTGGTGAAATGTGTGCTGAGGGTGGTATATGTGTTCAAGCACGTGGTAGTGTGTGGCGCATTTTGTGTGTGTGTTCATATCCCCATGTGTGGTGAGTATCTCATGTCGGGGCCCCACCTTAGCAACTGATCGGGATATACTCTTTGGCGCCATCGCTCTCATTCTTTAAGTCCCCCTTGTTCACATCTGGCAGCTGTCAATTTGCCTCCAACACTTTTCCTTTCACTTTTCCCCATTATGTAGATAGGGGAATAATAGTTTGGTGAATTGGAAAGTGCGGAGTTAAAATTTCACCTCACAACATAGCCTATGACGCTCTCAGGGTCCAGACGTGTGACTGTGCAAAATTTTGTTTCTGTAGCTGCGACGCCTCCAACACTTTTCCTTTCACTTTTTTCCCCATTATGTAGATAGGGGCAAAATTGTTTGGTGAATTGGAAAGCGTGGGGTTAAAATTTCACCTCACAACATAGCCTATGACGCTCTCAGGGTCCAGACGTGTGACTGTGCAAAATTTTGTTTCTGTAGCTGGGACGCCTCCAACACTTTTCCTTTCACTTTTTTCCCCATTATGTAGATAGGGGCAAAATTGTTTGGTGAATTGGAACGCGCGGGGTTAAAATTTCGCCTCACAATATAGCCTATGACGCTCTTGGGGTCCAGACGTGTGACTGTGCAAAATTTTGTGGCTGTAGCTGCGACGGTGCAGATGCCAATCCCGGACATACACACACACACACACACATTCAGCTTTATGTAGTAGACTAGCTGAAGAGCCCGGCGTTGCCTGGGCATAGTAAATATCTGTGGTTAGTTATAGCACGTCACTTCTCTTATTTTCCCATCACGCCTCTCATTTTCCCAATCACATCTTTAATTTCCCCCCACAAAATTTTGTGGCTGTAGCTGCGACGGTGCTGATGCCAATCCCAGACATACACACATACACACACACACACATTCAGCTTTATATAGTAGTTATATGACTATGTCACTATGTGTATATATATGTCTATACAGTATCTGACATAAGTGAGTACACCCCATGTAGATAGGTATATACAGTATCTGACATAAGTGAGTACACCCCATATATATAGGTCTATACAGTATCTAACATAAGTGAGTACACCCCATATATATAGGTCTATACAGTATCTGACATAAGTGAGTACACCCCATATATATAGGTCTATACAGTATCTGACATAAGTGAGTACACCCCATGTAGATAGGTATATACAGTATCTGACATAAGTGAGTACACCCCATATATATAGGTCTATACAGTATCTAACATAAGTGAGTACACCCCATATATATAGGTCTATACAGTATCTAACATAAGTGAGTACACCCCATATATATAGGTCTATACAGTATCTGACATAAGTGAGTACACCCCATATATATAGGTCTATACAGTATCTGACATAAGTGAGTACACCCCTCTCATTTTTGTAACATTTTCTATCTTTTCATGGGACAACACTGAAGATCTGACTTTTTTTTCCAATCTTCAGTAGTCACTGCACAACTTGTGTAGACAACACCGTTATTAATGTAGAAACCACTAGCAACAAAAGTGAGTACACTCCTAAAAATGGCCAAATTGTGCCCGAAGGGTGAGTACTTAGTGTGGCCGCCATTATTTCCTGCACTGCCGTAGCTCTCTTGGGCACGGAGGTCACTGGCGGCCCCTGGAATCCTCTTCCCTCCTCCACATCACGGATCTGGTGGATGTTAGACACCCGGCGCTCCTCCACCTTCTGTTTGAAGATGCTCAATAGTTTTCATGTCTGGAGACATGCTTGGCCAGTTCAGCACCTTTACCCTCAGTTTCTTTAGCAAGTCATTAGTAGTCTTTGGGGTTATCATGTTGGAATACTTCCTTGCAACCCAGTTTCCGGAGGTAGGGGACCATGCTCTGCTTCAGTATGTCACGGTACATGTTGGCATTCATGGTTCCCTCAATGAACTGTAGCTCTCCACTGCCGGCAGCTCTCATGCAGCCCCAAACTATGACACCTCCTCCACCATGCTTGACTGTAGGCAGGACACACTGTCTTTGTACTTCTCACCTGGTCGCCGTCACACACACTTGACACCATCTGAATCAAATAAGTTTATCTTTGTCTCATCAGACCACAGAACATGGTTCCAGGAATCCATGTCCTTAGTGTGCTTGTCTTCAGCAAATTATTTGCCGGCTTTCTTGTGCATCATCTTTAATAGGTCAGAAGGCGTTTGTGGATAGTCTCCGCTCTGCCAACAGGATTTAAGACCTATATTCCAGTGTAGTAAGATGATGGTTTATTTTGACATGTTTCGATGTACAAAGTTACTTCTTCAGGAAAAACCACAAGTGCATAAACATGAAGGTAATCCCTTCACCCCTGTAACCTCTGCAGCAATGTGTATCATCTGAGCACTGACAGGCGATCTCCCCACCCCTGTAACCTCTGCAGCAATGTGTGTGGTCTGAGCACTGACAGGCGGACCCCCCACCCCTGTAACCTCTGCAGCAATGTGTATCATCTGAGCACTAACAGGCAGACCCTCACCCCTGTAACCTCTGCAGCAATGTGTATGGTCTGAGCACTGACAGGCGGTCCCTCACCCCTGTAACCTCTGCAGCAATGTGTATGGTCTGAGCACTGACAGGCGGACCCCCCACCCCTGTAACCTCTGCAGCGATGTGTATGGTCTGAGCACTGACAGGCGGACCCCCCCGCCCCTGTAACCTCTGCAGCAATGTATATCGTCTGAGCACTGACAGGCGGACCCTGCACCCTTGTAACCTCTGCAGCAATGTGTGTGGTCTGAGCACTGACAGGTGGACCCTTACCCCTGTAAGGCTAGGTTCACACTAGCGTTGCGCCGCCCTGCGTCGGCGACGCAACGCGCGACGCACGTAAAAACGCGCGCAAACGCGCGCAAAAACGCGCGCGTTTTGCGACGCGTGCGTCGTTTTTGACGAAAATCGGACGCACAGAAAATGCTACAATGTAGCGTTTTCTTGCGTCCGACGCTAGCGTCGGAAACGACGCACGTGGCAAAAACGCCACCAAAACAACGCACGCGTCCCCTATGTTAAACATAGGGGCGCGTCGCCGCTGCGTCGCCGCTGCGTCGCCGGCGCAACAGCGACGCACATTGGCGGAACGCCAATGTGAACGTAGCCTAACCTCTGCAGCAATGTGTATCTTCTGAGCACTGACAGGCGGACCCTCACCCCTGTAACCTCTGCAGCAATGTTTATCGTCTGAGCACTGACAGGCGGACCCTCCACCCCGTAACCTCTGCAGCAATGTGTGTGGTCTGAGCACTGACAGGCGGACCCCCCCCCCCACACCCCTGTAACCTCTGCAGCAATGTGTATCGCTTGAGCACTGACAGGCGGACCCTCCACCCCTGCAACCTCTGCAGCAATGTGTATATTCTGAGCACTGACAGGCGGACCCTCACCCCTGTAACCTCTGCAGCAATGTGTATCGTCTGGGCACTGGCAGGCAGAGCAATGTGTATCGTCTGAGCACTGGCAGGCGGACCCCTCACCCCTGTAACCTCTGCAGCAATGTGTATCGTCTGAGCACTGGCAGGCAGACCCTCCACCCCTGTAACCTCTGCAGAAATGTGTATCGTCTGAGCACTGACAGGCGGACCCTCACCCCTGTAACCTCTGCAATGCTGGCAGCACTAAAATGTCTATTCTGACCAGACGTTCTCTGGATATGACACTAAGCACCTGCACTCACTTTCTGTTGTCGTCCATTGCGAGGCCTGATCTTAGTGGATCCTGTCGTGTTACACTGCTCTACGGCCTTGGCCACCGTGCGGCAGCTCAGTGTCGGGGTTTTGGCCATCTTCTCATAGCCTCGGCCATCTTTATGTAGAGCAACAATTCTTGTTTTCAGAGTTCCTTGCCATGAGGCGCCATGTTGAACTTCCAGTGACCGGGATAAGTGCGTGAGAGCGATAGCACCAAATGTAACACACCTGCTCCCCATTCACACCTCAGACCTTGTAACACTAATGAGCCACATGACTCTGGGGAGGGAAAATGGCTAATTGGTCACAATATGACCATTTTCACTCTACGGTGTACTCACTTTGTTGCCAGCAGTTTAGACATCAATGCCTGTGTGTTGAATTAAGAGGACACCAAATTTACACTGTTACACAAGCTGAACACTGGCTACTGTACATTGTATTAGAGTGTCCTATCTTAAGTGTTGTCCCGTGAACTCTCTCTTTTGAATGGCTACTGAAAGTAACATCCTGTGATCTGTTTGCTTGTAATCAGTGTGTGCATAAAAGCTGAGTGAGTTTCTGGGATCCAGACAGACTCCTGCATCTTTCATCCAGCCACTGACGGTTCTGGATTGGGAGTCATGGGGAAAGCAAAAGAATTGTCAACGGATCTACGGGAAAAGGTAGGTGAACTGTATAAAACAGTAAAGGGAAAAAAAAGATCCAAGGAATTGATAATGCCAGTCAGCAGCGTTCAAACTGTGATTAACAAATGGAAAATCAGGGGCTCTGTAAACACAAAACCACGGTCAGGTAGACCAACAAAAATGTCCTCCACAACTGCCAGGAAAATTGTTCAGGATGCAAAGAAAAACACAAATAACATCAGCTGAAATACAGGACTCTGAAAACTAGGGATGTGGCTGTTTCAAGATGCACAATAAGGAGGCACTTGGAAGAAAAATGGGCTGTATGGTTGAGTCGCCAGAAGAAAGACATTACTGCACAAATGCCACAAAGTATCACGCCTACAATGAGCAAAACCGCACAGAGACAAGCCTCAAAACTTCTGGAACAAGGTAATTTCGAGTGATGACTCCAAACTTGAACTTTTTGGCCACAACCATAAATGTTACATTTGGAGAGAGGCCAACAAGGCATATGATGAAAGGAACACCATTCTTACTGTAAAGCACGGAGGTGGATCGCTGATGTTTTGGGGATGTTTGAGCTACAAAGGCACAGGAAACTTGGTCAAGGTTGAAGGAAAGATGAATACAGCACGTTATCGGTAAATACTGGAGGCACATTTTCACTCATCAGCCCCAAAGCTGCGCATGGGAAGTGCTTGGACGTTCCAACATGACAACGATTCAAAACACAAGGCCAAGTCAACCTGTCATTGGCTACAGCAGAACAAAGTGAAGGTTCTGGAGTGGCCATCTCAGTCTCCTGACCTCAATATCATTGAGCCACTCTCGGGAAATCTCAAGCGGGCAGTTCATGCTAGACAGTCCAGGAATTTACAGGAACTGGAGGCTTTTTGCCAAGAACAGTGGGCAGCTTCCCATCTGAGAAAATAAAGAAAGTCATCCACAACTACCACAAAAGACTTCAAGCTGTCATTCATGTTATAGGGGGCAATACACGGTATTAAAGGGAATCTGTCACCTCATTTTTCGCATATAAGATGCGGCCACCGCCATTAGGGGCTTATCTACAGCATTCTGTAATACTGTAGATAAGCCCCCGATGTATCCTGAAAGATAAGAAAAACAAGCTAGATTATACTCACCCGGGGCGGTCCGGTGTGGTCCGGGTCCGATGGGCGTCGCAGGTCCGGGTCTGGCGCCTCCCATCTTCATGCGATGACATCCTCTTCTTTGCTTCTGTTACGGCTCCTGTGCAGGCGTACTGATTTGCCCTGTTGAGGGCAGCGTAAAGTACGGCAGTGCGCAGGCGCCGGGCACTCTGACCTTTCCCAGCGCCTGCGCACTGCAGTACTTTGCTCTGCCCTCAACATGGCAGAGAATTACACCTACGCAGGAGCCACGACAGAAGCAAGGAAGAGGACATCATTGTATGAAGATGGGAGGTGCTGGACCCGGACCTGCGACGCCCATCGGACCCGGACTGCACCGGACCGCCCCCGGGTGAGTATAATCTAGCTTGTTTTTCTTATCTTTCAGGTTACATCGGGGGGGGGGGGGGGGGGGGGCTTATCTACAGTATTGCAGAATGCTGTAGATAAGCCCCTTAAGGGTATGTTCACACGTTCCTGATTTCCCTCCTTTTTTTTCAGGACTAAAAACCGCAGCTCTTGGCAGAAAACGCAGGTCCTTTTTTTGGTGCGTTTTTTGATGCGTTTTTTTATGCAGTTTTCTATGCAGAGTCTGTGTGTTTTCTAGGAAGTTTTTTAGGGTTAAAATGGCTGAAAATACCCTAACCTTACCCCTAACCCTACCCCTAACCCTAACCTTAGTGGAAAAAAAAAAAAAATTCTTAATTTTTTTATTGTCCCTACCTATGGGGGTGACAAAGGGGGGCGGTGTCATTTACTATTTTTTTTATTTTGATCACTGAGATAGGTTATATCTCAGTGATCAAAATGCACTTCGGAATGAATCTGCCGGCCGGCAGATTCGGCGGGCGCACTGCGCATGCGCCCGCCATTTTGCAAGATGGCGGCGCCCAGGGAGAAGACGGCCGGACGGACACCGGGAGGCCGGGTAAGTATAAGGGGGGGAGATGAGGGCACGGGGGGGTGTCGGAGCACGGGGGGGGTGGCATCGGAGCATGGGGGGGTGGGATTGGGGCACGGGGGGCAGCCACACTGCAGTGGTTCTGCACCACAAACTGCAGTAAAACCCGCAGATATATTTTTCATCTGCGGGTTTGACCTCACAATGGAGGTCTATGGGTGCAGAACCGCTGCAGTTTTGCAAAAAGAAGTGACGTACTTCTTTTTTACCGCGGCTATTCAGCGTGGCTTTTTTTCCCGATTCCCGCATCATGTGCACAGTGGTTCCTGTTTTCCATAGGGTACAGTGTACTGTACCCTGCATGGAAAACAGCTGTGGAGCCGCAGCGGCAAAATCGCGGCGGTTCCGCAGTAAAAAACGCACTGTGTGAACATGGCCTAATGGCGATGGCCGCATCTTAAATGCAAAAAATGAGGTGACATATTCCCTTTAAGAAACGGGGTATGTAAACTTTTGATCAGGGTCATTTGGATGTTTTGGGTTGTCATTGTGATTTAAAAGGAATCTGTCACCCCAAAATTCGCCTATAAGCTAAGGCCACCGGCATCAGGGGCTTATTATCTACAGCATTCTGTAATGCTGTAGATAAGCCCCCGATGTAACCTGCATGATATGAACATTACAGAATGCTGTAGATAAGCCTCTGATGCTGGTGGCCTTAGCTTATAGGCGAATTTTGGGGTGACAGATTCCCTTTAACCCCTTCATGACCGGGGGATTTTTCGTTTTTCCGTGTTCGTTTTTCGCTCCCCTCCTTCCCAGAGCCATAACTTTTTTATTTTTCCGTCAATTTGGCCATGTGAGGGCTTATTTTTTGCGGGACGAGTTGTACTTTTGAACAACATCATTGGTTTTAGCATGTCGTGTACTAGAAAACGGGAAAAAAATTCCAAGTGCGGTGAAATTGCAAAAAAAGTGCAATCCCACATTGGTTTTTTGTTTGGCTTTTTTGCTAGGTTCACTAAATGCTAAAAATGACCTGCCATTATGATTCTCCAGGTCATTACGAGTTCATAGACACCTAACATGACTAGGTTATTTTTTATCTAAGTGGTGAAAAAAAATTCCAAACTTTGCTAAAAAAAAAAAAAAAAAAATTGCGCCATTTTCCGATACTCGTAGCGTCTCCATTTTTCGTGATCTGGGGTCGGTTGAGGGCTTATTTTTTGCGTGCCGAGATGACGTTTTTAATGATAGCATTTCGGTGCAGATACGTTTTTTTGATCGCCCGTTATTGCATTTTAATGCAATGTCGCGGCGACCAAAAAACGTAATTCTGGCGTTTCGAATTTTTTTCCCGCTACGCTGTTTAGTGATCAGGTTAATACTTTTTTTTAATTGATAGATCGGGCGATTCTGAGCGCGGCGATACCAAATATGCGTAGATTTGATATTTTTTTTATTGATTTATTTTGATTGGGGCGAAAGGGGGGTGATTTAAACTTTTATGTTTTTTTTATTTTTTTCACATTTTTTTTAACTTTTTTTTTTAACTTTTGCCATGCTTCAATAGCCTCCATGGGAGGCTAGAAGCAGGCACAGCACGATCGGCTCTGCTACATAGCAGCGATCTGCTGATCGCTGCTATGTAGCAGAATTGCACGTGTGCTGTGAGCGCCGACCACAGGGTGGCGCTCACAGCGACGGGCAATCAGTAACCATAGAGGTCTCAAGGACCTCTATGGTTACCATTCACAAGCATCGCCGACCCCCGATCATGTGACGGGGGTCGGCGATGACGTCATTTCCGGCCGCCCGGCCGGAAGCGGTAGTTAAATGCCGCTGTCTGCGTTTGACAGCGGCATTTAACTAGTTAATAGGTGCGGGCAGATCGCGATTCTGCCCGCGCCTATTACGGGCACATGTCAGCTGTTCAAAACAGCTGACATGTCCCGGCTTTGGTGCGGGCTCACCGCGGAGCCCTGCATCAAAGCAGGGGAGCCGGCATCGGACGGTATAGTACGTCCGATGCCGGAAAGGGGTTAAAAAGAGAAAACAGTAGTTTGACAATAATTGGCTTCACAAAACCACTAACCATGAGTGGAGAAAAAGTTTAGTCATATTCTCTGAAAAAAGGCCAAAAAAGCAAAAATTCTGCCAGAGTATGTAAACTATTGAGCATAACTGTATATATACAGTAGGTACAGAAAGTATTCAGACCCCTTTAAATTTTTCACTCTTTGTTTCATTGCAGCCACTTGGTAAATTCAAAAAAGTTTATTTTTTCTCATTAATGTACACTCCGCACCCCATCTTGACTAAAAATAAACAGAAATGTAGTAATTTTTGCAAATTTATTTAAAAAAAACCTGAAATATCCCATGGTCATAAGTATTAAATAGAAGCACCTTTTGAGCTAGTATAGCCATGAGTCTTCTTGGGGATGATGCAACAAGTTTTTCACACCTGGATTTGGGGATGCTCGGCCATTCTTCCTTGCAGATCCCCTCCAGTTCCGTCAGGTTGGATGGTGAACGTTGAAGACACAAAAAAGCATAGTAGAACCAAAAACACTCAGTTTCAAAAAATCACAGTAATCCGCAAGTGCTAGTAAAAAGATGTAAAAAACAGGGTATTTGGTTGATTCGTTTTGTGCAAATAATGTATACTAAGCGGCTCCACCAAACGTCAAGGTATACCCATATCAGAGCAGTCCTAACTGATGTATGCAATCCCTATCTGATGTATTTAAAAACCTGATCATCTGTATATTACCTGTGTGAACAGGGTTCAGAAAGGAAAAGTCCATGTGGACATGCTGAGTGGAACAGCTTTTGTGCAGATAGCCCAAGAGGAGTGGTCGGTAACTCCCTAGTCTTGTAGACACAAGAGAACAATTATGGAAACAGGAACACATGGGCTACTTGCACAGTGAACAATTCTGGATGGTGAACGTTGGTGTACAGCCATTTTCAGGTCTCTCCAGAGATGCTCAATTGGGTTTATGTCAGGGCTCTGGCTGGGCCGGTCAAGAATAGTCACAGAGTTGTTCTGAAGCCACTCCTTTGTTATTTTAGCTGTGTGCTTAGGGTCATTGTCTTATTGGAAGGTGAACCTTCAGCCAAATCTGAGGTCCAGAGCATTCTGGAAGTGGTTTTCATCCAGGATATCTCTATACTTGGCCGCATTCATGTTTCCTTCAGTGACAACCAGTCATCCTGTCCGTGCAGCTGAAAAACACCCCCATAGCATGATGCTGCCTCCACCATGTTTCACTGTTGGGATTGTATTGTGCAGGTGATGAGCAGTGCCTGGTTTTCTCCACACATGCCGCTTAGAATTATCACCAAAAAAGTATATCTTCATCTCATCAGACCAGAGAATTATTTCTCATAGTCTGGGAGTCCTTCGTGTGTTTTTTAGCAAACTCTATGCAGGCTTTCATATGGCTTGCACTGAGGAGAGGCTTCCGTCGCGCCACTCTGCCGACTGGTGGAGGGCTGCAGTGATAGTTGACTTTGTGGAACTTTCTCCCATCTCCCTGCCGCATCTCTGGAGCTCAGCCACAGTGACCTTGGGGTTCTTCTTTACCTCTCTCACCAAGGTTCTTCTCCCACGATTGCTCTGTTTGGCTACACGGCCAGGTCTAGGAAGACTTCTGGTGGTCCCAAACGTCTTCCATTTAAGGATTATGGAGGACACTGTGCTCTTAGGAACCTTGAGAACTGCAGAAATTCTGTTGTAACCTTGGCCAGATCTGTGCCTTGCCACAATTCTGTCTCTGAGCTCCTTGGCCAGTTCCTTTGACCTCATGATTCTCGTTTGGTCTGACATGCACTGTGAGCTGTGATGTCTTATATAGACAGATGTGTCCCTTTCCAAATCAAGTCCTAACAGTTTAATTAAACACAGCTGGACTCCAAAGAAGGAGTAGAACCATCTCAAGGAGGATCATAAGGAAATGGACAGCATGTGACTTAAGCCCCAAGGGTGGTTTGCACGTCAATGACCGGGCCAATTTTTACAATTCTGACCACTGTCCCTTTATGAGGTTATAACTCTGGAACGCTTCAACGGATCTTGGCGATTCTGACACTGTTTACTCGTGACATATTGTACTTCATGATAGTGGTAAAATTTCTTCGATATAACTTGGTTTATTTGTGAAAAAAAAACAGAAATTTGGGCAAAAATTTTGAAAATTTAGCAATTTTCCAAATTTGAATTTTTATGCCCTTAAATTACAGAGATATGTAATGTAAAATAATTAATAAGTAACATTTCCCACATGTCTACTTTACATCAGCACAATTTTGGAACCAAACATTTTTTTTGTTAGGGAGTTATAAGGGTTAAAAGTTGACCAGCAATTTCTCATTTTTATAACACCAATATTTTTTAGGGTCCACATCACATTTGAAGTCATTTTGAGGGGTCTATATGATAGAAAATAACCAAGTGTGACACCATTCTAAAAACTGCACAGGAATTTTTGGAATGTTTTAAAAAAAATTAACATTTAACTTTTTTTCACCAAAAATTTAATTCAGCTCCAATTTGTTTTATTTTCCCAAGTGTAAGAGAAGAAACTGGACCCCAAAAGTTGTTGTGCCATTTGTTCTGAGTACGCCGATACCCCACATGTGGAGTAAACTACTGTTTGGGCGCATGGCAGAGCTCGGAAGGGAAGGAGCGCCGTTTGACTTTTCAATGCAAAATTGACTGGAATTGAGATGGGACGCCATGTTGCGTTTGGAGAGCTCCTGATGTGCCTAAACATTGAAACCCCCCACAAGTGACATCATTTTGGAAAGTAGACCCCCTAAGAAATTTATCTAGATGTGTGGTGAGCACTTTAACCCACCAAGTGCTTGACAGAAGTTTATAATGCAGAGCCATAAAAATAAAAAATATTTTTTCACAAATATGATTTTTTGCCCCCAATTTTTTATTTTCCCAAGGGTAAGAGAAGAAATCGGACCCCAAAAGTTGTTGTGCCATTTGTTCTGAGTATGCCGATACCCCACATGTGGGGGTAAATCACTGTTTGGTTGCACGGCAGAGCTCGGAAGGGAAGGAGCGCCGTTTGACTTTTCAATGCAAAATTGACTGGAATTGAGATGGGACGCCATGTTGCGCTTGGAGAGCCACTGATGTGCCTAAACATTGAAACCCCCCACAAGTGACACCATTTTGGAAAGTAGACCCCCTAAGGAACTTATCTAGATGTGTGGTGAGCACTTTAACCCACCAAGTGCTTCATAGAAGTTTGTAATGCAGAGCCGTAAAAATAAAAAATCATATTTTTTCACAAATATGATTTTTCGCCCCCAATTTTTTATTTTCACAAGGGTAAGGGAAGAAATTGTACCCCAAAAGTTGTTGTGCCATTTGTTCTGAGTATGCCGATACCCCACATGTGGGGGTAAACCACTGTTTGGGCACATGGGACAGCTCAGAAGGGAAGGAGCGCCATTTGACTTTTCAATGCAAAATTGACTGGAATTGAGATGGGACACCATGTCATGTTTGGAGAGCCCCTGATGTGCCTAAACATTGAAACCCCCCACAAGTGACACAATTTTGGAAAGTAGACCCCCTAAGGAACTTATCTAGCTGTGTTTTGACAGCTTTGAGCCCCCAAGTGTTTCACTACAGTTTGTAATGCAGAGCCGTGAAAATAAGTTGTTTTTTTTTTCACAAAAATTATTTTTTAGCCCCCAGTTTTGTATTTTCCCAAGGGTATCAGGAGAAATTCGACCCCAAACGTTGTTATCCAATTTGTCGCCATTTGGAATGCAGACTTAGATGGATTGGTCTGCACGTGTCACGTTGCATTTGCAAAGCCCCTGATGCACCTAAACAGTAGATACTCCCCAGAAGTGACACCATTTTAGAAAGTAGACCCACAACGAACTTATCTAGCTGTGGTTTGACAGCTTTGAACTCCCAAGTGTTTCACTACAGTTTATAATGCAGAGCCGTGAAAATAAAAATTATTTTTTTCGCAAAAATTATTTTTTACCCACAGTTTTGTATTTTCCCAAGGGTAACAAGAGAAATTGGACCCCAAAAATTGTTGTCCAATTTGTCCTGAGTACGCTGGTACCCCATATTTGGGGAAGAACCACCGTTTGGGCGCATGGCAGAGCTCGGAAGGGAAGGAGCGCCATTTGGAATGCAGACTTAGATGGATTGGTCTGCAGGCGTCACGTTGCATTTGCAGAGCCCCTGATGCACCTAAACAGTAGAAACCCCCCACAAGTGACACCATTTTGGAAACTAGACCCCCTAAGGAACTTATCTATTTTGTTTTGACAGCTTTTAACCCCCAAGTGTTTCACTACAGTTTATAACGCAGTCGTGAAAATAAAAATTAATTTTTTTCCCACAAAAATGTTTTTTAGCCCCCCAAACTTTTATTTTCCCAAGGGTAACAAGAGAAATTGGACCCCAATAGTTGTTGTCCAATTTGTCCTGAGTATGCTGATACCCCATATGTTGGGGTAAACCCCTGTTTGGGCGCACAGGAGAGCTCGGAAGGGAAGGACCACTGTTTTACTTTTTCAACGCAGAATTGGCTGGAATTGAGATCGGACGCCATGTCGCGTTTGGAGAGCCCTGATGTGCCTAAACAGTGGAAACCCCCAATTCTAACTGAAACCCTAACCCCAACACACCCCTAATCCTAACCATAACCCTAACCACACCGCTAACCCTGACACACCCCTAACCCTAATCCCAACTTTAAATGTAACCCTAACTTTAGCCCCAACCCTAACTTTAGCCCCAACCCTAACCCTAACGTTAGCCCTAACCCTAACGTTAGCCCTAACCCTAACTTTAGCCCCAACCCTAACTTTAGCCCCAACCCTAACTTTAGCCCCAACCCTAACCCTAGCCCCAACCCTAACCCCAATCCTAGCCCCAACCCTAACCCTAGCCCCAACCCTAATCCTAGCCCTAACCCTAACCCTAATTGGAAAATGGAAATAAATACATTTTTTAAATTTTTTATGTTTCCCTAACTAAGGGGGTGATGAAGGGTGATTTACTTTTATAGCGGGTTTTTTAGCGGATTTTTATGATTGGCAGCCGTCACACATTAAAAGACACTTTTTATTGCAAAAAATATTTTTTGCGTTACCACATTCTGAGACCTATAATTTTTCCATATTTTGGTCCACAGAGTCATGTGAGGTCTTGTTTTTTGTGTGACGAGTTGACGTTTTTATTGGTAACATTTTCGGGCACGTGACTTTTTTGATCGCTTTTTATTCCGATTTTTGTGAGGTAGTATGACCAAAAACCAGCTATTCATGAATTTCTTTTTGGGGGCGTTTATACCGTTCCGCGTTTGGTAAAATTGATAAAGCAGTTTTATTCTTTGGGTCAGTACGTTTACAGCGATACCTCATTTATATCATTTTTTTATGTTTTGGCGCTTTTTATACGATAAAAACTATTTTAAAGAAAAAATAATTATTTTTGGATCGCTTTATTCTGAGGACTGTAACTTTTTTATTTTTTCGCTGATGATGCTGTATGGCAGCTCGTTTTTTGCGGGAAAAGATGACGCTTTCAGCAGTACCATGGTTATTTATATCCATCTTTTTGATCGCGTGTTATTCCACTTTTTGTTCGGCAGTATGATAATAAAGCGTTGTTTTTTGCCTCATTTTTTTTTTTTACGGTGTTCACTGAAGGGGTTAACTAGTGGCACAGTTTTATGGGTCGGGTCGTTACGGACGCGGTGATACTAAATGTGTGTACTTTTATTGTTTTGTTTTTATTATTTAGATAAAGAAATGTATTTATGGGAACAATATTTTTTTTTCTTTAATTAGGAATTATTTATTTTTTTTTACACATCTAAAAAAAATTTTTTTTTACTTTGTTTCCCCTGTCACTGTATAGTGACAGATCGCTGATCTGACACTTTGCAGAGCACTGTGTCAGATCAGCGATCTGGCATGCCCTGCTGCTTAGTTACCAGAGACTGCTCTGGACCCGGAAGTACTCCCTGCAGGACCCGGAAGTAGCCCTGTGGCCATTTTGGATCCGGGGCCTGCAGGGAGGAGACGCTCGGTACAAGGTGAGCACATCGCCTTGTACCGATCGTCTCAGGGAAGCACGCAGGGAGCCCCCTCCCTGCGCGATGCTTCCCTATGCCCCCGGAACACTGCGATCATGTTTGATCGCGGTGTGCCGGGGGTTAATGTGCCGGGAGCAGTCCGTGACCGCTCCTGGCACATAGTGCCGGATGTCAGCTGCGATAGTCAGCTGACACTCGGCCGCGCTCCCCCCGTGAGTGCGGCCGATCGCATATGACATACTATCCAGTCACTGGGAATTAAGTCTCAGGTCACCTTGACGGGATAGTACGTCATATGGGATTAAGGGGTTAAATATGTGTGTCTGAGAAAAGGGTCTGAATACTTATGGCCATGTGATATTTCAGTGTTTCTTTTTTATTAAATTTGCAAAAGATTCTACATTTCTGTTTTTTTTCCGTCAAGATGGGGTGCAGAGTGTACATTAATGTATGTGTATGTATATATATATATTTCTATATATATACAGGTATACAGTATATACTTAATATATTGTGTGTGTATAATATATATGTAGCTTTTGAGTCTGATGGTGAAGTATTTCAAGGGGGGATTTAGGGCAAAATTGTGAACCTACTGTTACAATATAAAATCTCAAATGTCAAAATAAGAATGATAGTAACAATGTGTTACACCACAGGACTATGCTCTTAGTGTAAAAATCTGGATGCAATATCTTTATATGAAGAACGGAAAAAGTCATTTTCTAAATGGTTAGGAACGTTATATTTTTATAAATATACAGCAATGTGAAAAAGGTTTAGGCAGGTGTGGAAAATTGCTGCAATGAATGAATGTTTTCAAAAATAGAAGTGTATATAGTTCATTTTTATCAATTAACAAAATGCAAAGTGAATGAACAAAAGAGAAATGTAAACCACATCAATATTTGATGACCACCTTTTACTTTCAAAGCAGGATCACTTCTGCTAAGTACTCTCGCAGGTTCATAGTCAGATGTACAAGTAACCAATTATTCTATTTGGGTAATAAAGATCATCATTTTTTTATAGGTAGATTGAAACACAGTTACTATATGAAAAAGAAACAGCTGTACAGGAGGCTTAAACCTGGGAACAGACAAACTGCTACAAGGGCGAGGTTGTGGAAAACCGTTTCGTGTCACAGGTCATAAGGTAGTTATACTGCATCAGCAAGGTCTCTCCCAGGCAAATATTTCATAGCAGATTGGGGTTTCAAGATGTGGTGTTAATGTGCTTCTGAAGAAGCACCAAGAAATGGGCAACATTGAGGAATGTAGATGCAATGATCGGCCAAGGAAACTTAATTCAGCAAATGATAAAAACATCATGATTATTTGTCATTGAAATCGGGAGTTGTCCAGCAGTGCCATCAGCTCATAACTTTCAGAAAACAGTTGGAGTCGACTACACCCATATACAGTTTGGTGAAGTCTGGCCAGAAGTTTTCTTCATGGAAGAATTGTGGCCCAAAAATTATACCTTAAATATGGAAACAAGGTCAAGTGACTCAATTATGCACAGAAACTTAGGAACTAGGGTGTAGAAAAATAGCAACAGCTGCTCTGGACTGATGGGGCAAAATGTGAAATATTTGGCTGTAGAGAAGGCAGTTTGTTCGCCAATGGGCTGGAGAGCGGCACAATGAGTGTCCGCAGGAACAGTGAAGCACGGTGTAGGGTCCTTGCAAGTTTATGGCTTTACATTTTGCAAATAGAGTTAGCGATTTGCTCATGATTAATGGTGTCTTGAATATTGAGAAATACAGACAGATATTTATCAGGCAATACCAACATGGAGGCATCTGATTGGCTCCAATTTTATTTTGCAGAAGGACAACAACCCCGAATATACAGGCAATGTCACTAAGATCTATGTGCTGCGTAAAAAAAAACAAGGAGTTATGGAAGTGATCTCAATATTGGAAGTACTAGCTAACCTTAGCTTATGCTTTTTTCTTAATATTGGCAATTAAAAAAATTAATTAAAAAAACTCAAATCTGTTTACAAATCTGTCAGCAGTGAGGGATCAAATTACACCTGTTTCCTATAAAACTCAATGGAAAGGGGAGTATAGAAATTAGAAGGAAACAAAAAATGGAAAGGCTGGCGAATTTTTGCAGTCATAAATTGACCTGTTTTGCAGATTTGTTTAGCTATTTTAGAGAGTAGATTTCACCCCTTTCAATGTTGCTGAGTTCAGTAGGAGAAAACTGGAAGACGATATCGCAAAATAGGGTTTTACCCTAATAGAGGATGAGAGGACGATAGGTGCAGGGATGTGCTCACCTGGCAGGCATGAGGGATCAGTAGAACGGCTGCTACCGATCCAGGATACATGCAATGGAGGGAAAAACCATGGAAGATGGATCTTTAACTGCGCTGCCGAAGACACCATATGAAGAAAAAGGAGATCCAAAGTTGATGCGGTTTTATTAGTCAACACGTTTCCAAGTTCACCAACTTAATTTTTTCAGCAGCGCATAATGTTACAGAGTTGAAATTCCCAATAAAATACATGCAGATTTTTCAACAGAAAAAACAGATATCTGATTTGCTTGCCCCACCATGCCAACCATCTAACAAATCTAAGCCAGAATTTTGAGTTATTTACCCATCCGTAAAAGAAATATGAGTAAGGATTGACTGGTAATGAAAGAATTTTTTTGGGTCCCTCCATGGCAATCAATTTTTTCATTTGGGGCATTGAATCAATTTACCAAGGTCTCAGTTTAAGCTGCTTCCAGCCAATGTTGGACTGGAGTGCCAAGGGCCCACCAGTAACCAACTCCACATTGTTATATGAATAAGATGCCGCCTGTATCTGTACATAGTGAATAAAGTATATAGAGCCAAGTAGTGCTCATATAAGAGGGTTGTAGCCCACTCCTGCACAGCGGCCCACCGGAGGATTCTCCTGTTCTCCTGAGGGCCAGTCCAAGCCTGATTCTAGCTATCTGAGAGTTTGTGTACTCCAATAATCTCTACTGTACGTGTGTAACGTATGGTGCCCATGAGGTAGCTTTAATCTTTTATCTCTAGGTTGTGGGCATGGAGGAATAAAAACAGCATGGACTACTTACATGAGTAGTGTGAAAGTCTGGTACACTAAAATGAGCAGCATCGTTCAGTTAGTCAATCGTCGGTCAGCAACACCTGGAGGGCTCAAATGTCAGTGTCTTCTGCAGAGAAAATTTAGCATTTTTTAAAGTAATATTTTTGCTGGTTGCTCGAATAAATCAGATGCACAGTTTGTGGAATTATTGCAAGGGGATGCTAGGGAGTTGCAATCAAAAAGTGACATTACTGTGCACATTATTGCCATATGGTCACATCACTTGTGGCTTTTACACTTGTGTTAGTTCACATTCATTATTACACCTATGTTGTGACATCACTGTGCTTATTATCCCTGTGCAGATGTATCACTGTTTATTATTTCTGGATTATGGGTGCCATTTATTTCCTAATATCCCTTCTTCTAGTATCCCTTCTCTTTGTTCGTTATCCCGGCCACATGACATAGCTGTATGCATTATCCTTGTTCTGTAATGTAACTATAACAATTATTCTTCTGCAGTGACATAACTGAGTGCAGATATCGAAATTGCTGGAATTACAGTCTAACCCGAGAACTGGGTACATTAGAAAGTCGAACTGTTCCTCTGCCATGTTCCACAGAGTTTTCCAAGAGGAAGATGCTACAGGGCACATTGGCGTTGTTTATGCCCCAAAACATTTTTTTGGGGGTTGTTTGCTGAGCGCTTGCATCATCATTTTTGGGTCGTCTTTTCTACTGACGTTTTCCGGTCATATATATATATTTTTTATCCATTCAACAGTGAAATTCCACTAGCAGTTTCTAAAGCAGAAACACTGGGAAAGCGCTCAAAAAGACTTCCAGGCATCTTTACAGCCTTCTCGTTAACTTTGTAAAGCATAGACGCCTAGAGAATGGTCGAGTCACTTCTATGTACCGCTCCCGTCTTTTCAAATTTGAGGCTGTTAAAAGACACTCAAAAGCCTGAACATGTGCACAGCAAGTCGTTTTTACATAGAAATGTATATGTTCATTCCTTTGGGCACTCGTTCCATCTCAAAATACGGTCCACTGTAAGCAAGGACGGCCTCAAACTGTCCCTGTAACTGGGACCCTAACTATCCCTGTCCTTGGGGGTACTCTTAAAGGTAGAGAGGCCTGAGTCTCCTACCTTACTATGTCCCTGTTAAACCCTGATCTGTCCCCTCTCTCATAGATGAGGCCTGGGACAGAAATATAAGGTAAACAAGACACAAAGACAACAGGAATAACAGAAAGCAACATACAAACACCAAAAGTAAAGAGGTATATAGGGAAGACTAGGAATGTACCAACAATATGGGAATAGGACAATAAGGAAAGCAGACACCCAAAAACAGCATGCAACAATCTCCAGTAGCAACCACAGTTTCCTATTCAGCATGTCTCCAAGGAGCTAGGAACCAAAACTTTCACTGGCAAGACAGAGAAGGTTTGGTCAAGTTTTATAGGGAGAGGCAATGAACAGACAGATCAGAAGCAGCTGAAAATGGAGCTGCAAGTTTGTGACCAGCATAGAAAGGGTCGTTAACCTCTTCAGCACCAAAGGAAACCAAATCCATTTTTTAACATGGGACACAAACACACAGGTTTAATGGAAGATCTGCGATTCACAATACGTAGTAATCTTCTATTCCCAGGTCTTTCAGGAGGGCGTGACACACTCGCGACATGGGATTTGATTAATGGGTTGACAAACTCAAGTATGAAGAACCATCTTAATTTCTTGTACCGGAGCCCACTCTGAAATGTAAAACTTTTTTAACTACTTCCTGATACATTTGTGGACCATCATTTTATAGAAAATCATATATGATTCAATATCTATTAGTTACTTTTACAAACCTTGGCAGCTGTGTTACTCCTCTCTGTCTACCCCTGCCAGCTCTCAGCGTTGTAAGCCTGCTGTCTCATATTGCTGTTTCCTCTCCCGTACTCACTTTTGACAGTCGGTCAGAGTTCATTGCAGGACAGTAGCCCGGCCAGCCACCGGCCAATGATAAAATTGGATGATACTTCTCTACAGATAATCTCATGTATATTGTTATTCGGACACTTTCCACACTTCTTACATGTTACGCCATGCAAATGGTTTTATATAGGCAATATATCAGAATGTAGTCCAGAATGAAATATGGTTTCATACTAGAGGTTGGTTTCCAGTGACACATTCTTGTAAGTGTCACTGGAAATGTTATGCCGTAGGGGTTTATAACCTTTCTGGTAATAGATCAAGGTCAGGAAGGAAAGAAATACGTCAATATAAGACATGGACCTAGGATCTGACGGACTGATACGAAACGGGTCCCACAGGTATTACACTTACTACGTTGCATTTGGGGTGTACTTATTTATTGCAGACCTTGCACTTATAAATGACCAATGGATGTGGGTTATTTATGGCAATATGCCCCTTGGCACTGGCTTAGTGCCCCAATAGTCTGCTTATGCCAAAACAAATTTTGGATTTTCAACGGGCAAAATAAGGCAAATTTTAACGATTCACAACTACTAAACTCAGCAACATACGGCTAACTTATAACGATGAGCCGAATCATTATGATCTTTTTTGTTGTTGTTTAGTTTCTGGTGTTTTTAACTAAAAGTCTATTTCATATGTGTTTATTTTTAATGTTCGGCACTGTGGACGAGGTTTGTGGTTTCAACATGGTTTTGGGTGATTCATTAATTGTTAATTGTTTTTTTTTTTATATTTAAACAGTTGCAATTTTTTTTCACCAAATATATTCTAGACCCCTCTCCAAACTGATTCATGGATATCTGAAATGGTTGCTGAAATTTTGCAATATTTAGTGGAACATGCAACTTTTTTTTTGCTAAAAAGTCACAAAAAAAATGAAATACAAAAGTAAAGAGAATTTTTTTTTTCTTTTGAGCAAAATTTATGAACTACGTGCGCAATTTGGAGCACAAAAAAGGTCAGCAAATATGGCAAGACGAAAACGGAAAAGTACGGTAAATTAAAAAAAAACAAGAACGCAAATGATAAATTGATTTGAATTGGGGGCAGATGGGGAGGACCCAATCACAGCTATTATACTTTTCATGGAGATGTGCTGTACAGCCCCGCAACTTAACACTTCTGGCCAGCACTGGGAACAGTGGATTCACACTGGGCATTTTTTTATGCAAATTTTCAGCTGCCAATTTACAGCACCAGCAAAGCCTATGAGGGTTCTGAAATTGCATGCACACACTTTTTTTTGTCCTCAGTATTTTCTGCTTTGCATGGTTTTTTGAACATGCCATTTCTTTCAGCATTTTTTATCCATTGACTTGAATGAGTGGTGAAAAAGAAAGCGCCAAAAACGCAGGGATCGGGTTTTGCTTTGTTTTTTTGTGCCAAAACCTGATTTTTTGGAATAGGACTTTTTTTCCCATCACCATGCACAAGAGGCAAATCTAGCATGCCAAAACTATCGCAGCTTCTTTCCTGCCAAGAGATCAGGTTTTGCTGCAGAAAAAAACATGCTGAAGAAAACGATTAGTGTGAACTTACCCTTACTGAGCAGATATTGATGACCTATCCTAGTTTTTAACAAAACCCAATGGTAAAAATTATTTTAGTTAAAGATTCATACATTTAAGAAAAAAAAAGTGTCCCAAAAAGTGGACACGATGTTAAAAACGTGGCGTGAACAGAGCCTTACACTACCTCCCTTGCCTCTCCATCTTGATCACATACAGAGAGGCACAGGATCAGACTTTACACAGATTTTAATTGTAACCATGACATCTGCATAGGAGCTGTGAACACTAAACAATAATCTATATTAACCACCTTTAACCAAGAATATTTGCATAGTTGATTAACGTAGTTCAAATGCTTTGGAGCAATAAACAAAAATTGGTTGCAAAAGTGCAGATAATAAAATCCTTTAAATATCAGCTAGAAGAGTGCCCTTGTCAATGTGGGTGCTGGGGTCTTGTAAAGAGAGGTTCTAGCCCTGGTTGGTTCTGTCGCCTTTGATCCTGGTTGTCGAGAACCTGTGCAGAATGTTCTTCTATAGAGAAACTGCATTGTCAGCAAACTAAGGTGTGCAGTGTTGTCCCAAGAGCCATGGAAAGGGCTGAGAAATAATAACATCAGCTAGTCTTTTCTGGACTGCTGGAAAATGTATTAGAATTAGGGCTGCATCTGATCTAGCCTAGTGAGCCCCCTCTCTTTTATTTACACCGCTGATCTGGCACCCACATAGTTCCTTTGATGTTTAAGTAAAATAATAGGTAAATGACTAATCATTTTGTCGGCAGGATAGGTGTCATGATAAGGTGATTCAGTACCACAATGGTCATTGAGGTCAGAGCACATACAGTGACCTGACAATAACCCAAAAACATAGAACGAGCTCTGAGATGTGGAAACTCTGCTGACCGCAATCCCTAATCCTCTCCAACACACTAAAGGCAGCCGTGGATTGCGCCTAACGCTCCCTATGCAACTCGGCACAGCCTGAGAAACTAGCTAGCCTGAAGATAGAAAATAAGCCTACCTTGCCTCAGAGAAATACCCCAAAGGAAAAGGCAGCCCCCACATATAATGACTGTGAGTAAAGATGAAAAGACAAACGTAGAGATGAAATAGATTTAGCAAAGTGAGGCCCGACTTTCTAAACAGAGCGAGGATAGAAAGGTAACTTTGCGGTCAACACAAAACCCTACAAAAACCACACAAAGGGGGCAAAAAGACCCTCCGTGCCGAACTAACGGCACGGAGGTACACCCTCTGCGTCCCAGAGCTCCCAGCAAGCAGGAAAAAAACAATAGACAAGCTGGACAGAAAAAAACAGCAAACAAAATAGCAAAGCGGAACTTAGCTATGCAGAGCAGCAGGCCACAGGAACGATCCAGGAGGAAACAGGTCCAATACTAGAACATTGACTGGAGGCCAGGATCAAAGCACAAGGTGGAGTTAAATAGAGCAGCACCTAACGACTTCACCACATTACCTGAGGAAGGAAACTCAGAAGCCGCAGTACCACTTTCCTCCACCAACGGAAGCTCACAGAGAGAATTAGCCGAAGTACCACTTGTGACCACAGGAGGGAGCTCTGCCACAGAATTCACAACACTACCCCCCCCTTGAGGAGGGGTCACCGAACCCTCACCAGAGCCCCCAGGACGACCAGGATGAGCCATATGAAAGGCACGAACAAGATCGGGAGCATGGACATCAGAGGCAAAGACCCAGGAATTATCTTCCTGAGCATAACCCTTCCACTTAACCAGATACTGGAGTTTCCGTCTTGAAACACGAGAATCCAAAATCTTCTCCACAATATACTCCAACTCCCCCTCCACCAAAACCGGGCCAGGAGGATCAACAGATGGAAACATAGGTGCCACGTATCTCCGCAACAATGACCTATGGAATACGTTATGTATGGAAAAAGAATCTGGAAGGGTCAGACGAAAAGACACAGGATTAAGAACCTCAGAAATCCTATACGGACCAATAAAACAAGGTTTAAACTTAGGAGAGGAAACCTTCATAGGAATATGACGAGAAGATAACCAAACCAGATCCCCAACACGAAGTCGGGGACCCACACAGCGTCTGCGATTAGCGAAAAGTTGAGCCTTCTCCTGGGACAAGGTCAAATTGTCCACTACCTGAGTCCAAATCTGCTGCAACCTGTCCACCACAGTATCCACACCAGGACAGTCCGAAGACTCAACCTGTCCAGAAGAGAAACGAGGATGGAACCCAGAGTTGCAGAAAAACGGCGAAACCAAGGTAGCCGAGCTGGCCCGATTATTCAGGGCGAACTCAGCCAAAGGCAAAAAGGACACCCAGTCATCCTGATCAGCAGAAACAAAGCATCTCAGATATGTTTCCAAGGTCTGATTGGTTCGTTCGGTCTGGCCATTAGTCTGAGGATGGAAAGCCGAGGAAAAAGACAAGTCAATGCCCATCCTACCACAAAAGGCTCGCCAAAACCTCGAAACAAACTGGGAACCTCTGTCAGAAACGATATTCTCTGGAATGCCATGTAAACGAACCAAATGCTGGAAGAACAATGGCACCAAATCAGAGGAGGAAGGCAATTTAGACAAGGGTACCAAATGGACCATCTTAGAGAAGCGATCACAGACCACCCAAATGACTGACATCTTTTGAGAGACGGGAAGATCTGAAATAAAATCCATAGAGATATGTGTCCAAGGCCTCTTTGGGATCGGCAAGGGCAAAAGCAACCCACTGGCACGAGAACAGCAGGGCTTAGCCCGAGCACAAATCCCACAGGACTGCACAAAAGTACGCACATCCCGCGACAGAGATGGCCACCAAAAGGATCTAGCCACTAACTCTCTGGTACCAAAGATTCCAGGATGACCAGCCAACACCGAACAATGAACCTCAGAGATAACTTTATTCGTCCACCTATCAGGGACAAACCGTTTCTCCGCTGGGCAACGATCAGCTTTATTAGCCTGAAATTTTTGCAGCACCCGCTGCAAATCAGGGGAGATGGCAGACACAATTACTCCCTCTTTGAGGATACCCGCCGGCTCAGATAAACCCGGAGAGTCGGGCACAAAACTCCTAGACAGAGCATCTGCCTTCACATTTTTAGAGCCCGGAAGCTACGAAATCACAAAGTCAAAACGGGCAAAAAACAGCGACCAACGAGCCTGTCTAGGATTCAACCGCTTGGCAGACTCGAGATAAGTCAAGTTCTTATGATCAGTCAAGACCACCACGCGATGCTTAGCTCCTTCAAGCCAATGACGCCACTCCTCGAATGCCCACTTCATGGCCAGCAACTCTCGATTGCCCACATCATAATTTCGCTCAGCAGGCGAAAACTTCCTGGAAAAGAAGGCGCATGGTTTCATCACCGAGCAATCAGAACTTCTCTGCGACAAAACAGCCCCTGCTCCAATCTCAGAAGCATCAACCTCGACCTGGAACGGAAGCGAAACATCTGGTTGACAACACAGGGGCAGAAGAAAAACGACGCTTCAACTCTTGAAAAGCTTCCACAGCAGCAGAAGACCAATTGACCACATCAGCACCCTTCTTGGTCAAATCGGTCAATGGTTTAGCAATACTAGAAAAATTGCAGATGAAGCGACGATAAAAATTAGCAAAGCCCAGGAACTTTTGCAGACTTTTCAGAGATGTCGGCTGAGTCCAATCATGGATGGCTTGGACCTTAACAGGGTCCATCTCGATAGTAGAAGGGGAAAAGATGAACCCCAAAAATGAAACCTTCTGAACACCAAAGAGACACTTTGATCCCTTCACAAACAAAGAATTAGCACGCAGGACCTGAAACACCGTTCTGACCTGCTTCACATGAGACTCCCAATCATCCGAGAAGATCAAAATGTCATCCAAGTACACAATCAGGAATTTATCCAGTTACTCTCGGAAGATGTCATGCATAAAGGACTGAAACACTGATGGAGCATTGGCAAGTCCGAATGGCATTACTAGATACTCAAAATGGCCCTCGGGCGTATTAAATGCAATTTTCCATTCATCGCCTCGCTTAATACGCACAAGATTATACGCACCACGAAGATCTATCTTGGTGAACCAACTAGCCCCCTTAATCCGAGCAAACAAATCAGATAACAACGGCAAAGGGTACTGAAATTTAACCGTGATCTTATTTAGAAGGCGGTAATCTATACAAGGTCTCAGTGAACCATCCTTCTTGGCCACAAAAAAGAACCCTGCTCCTAATGGCGACGATGACGGGCGAATATGCCCCTTCTCCAAGGACTCCTTCACATAACTCCGCATAGCGGCGTGCTCAGGCACAGATAAATTAAACAGTCGACCTTTTGGGAATTTACTACCAGGAATCAAATCGATAGCACAATCACAATCCCTATGCGGAGGTAGGGTATCGGACTTGGGCTCATCAAATACATCCCGGTAATCAGACAAGAACTCTGGAACCTCAGAAGGGGTGGATGACGAAATAGTCAGAAATGGGACATCACCATGTAACCCCTGACAACCCCAGCTGGACACAGACATGGATTTCCAATCTAATACTGGATTATGGACTTGTAGCCATGGCAACCCCAACACGACCACATCATGCAGATTATGCAACACCAAAAAGCGAATAACCTCCTGATGTGCAGGAGCCATGCACATGGTCAGCTGGGTCCAATACTGAGGCTTATTCTTGGCCAAAGGCGTAGCATCAATTCCTCTCAATGGAATAGGACACTGCAAGGGCTCCAAGAAAAACCCACAACGCCTAGCATACTCCAAGTCCATCAAATTCAGGGCAGCGCCTGAATCCACAAATGCCATGACAGAATACGATGACAAAGAGCAGATCAAGGTAACGGACAGAAGAAATTTTGACTGTACCGTTCCAATGGTGGCAGACCTAGCGAACCGCTTAGTGCGCTTAGGACAATCAGAGATAGCATGAGTGGAATCACCACAGTAGACACACAGCCCATTCAGACGTCTGTGTTCTTGCCGTTCAACTCTGGTCAAAGTCCTATCGCACTGCATAGGCTCAGATTTAAGCTCAGGTGATACCGCCAAATGGTGCACAGATTAACGCTCACGCAAGCGTCGACCGATCTGAATGGCCAAAGACATAGACTCATTCAGACCAGCAGGCATAGGAAATCCCACCATGACATCCTTAAGGGCTTCAGAGAGACCTTTTCTGAAAATAGCTGCGAGCGCACCTTCATTCCACTGAGTGAGCACGGACCACTTTCTAAATTTCTGACAATATACCTCTATCTCATCCTGACCCTGACACAGAGCCAGCAAATTTTTCTCTGCCTGATCCACTGAATTAGGTTCATCGTACAGCAATCCGAGCACCAGGAAAAACGCATCGATATTACTTAATGCAGGATCTCCTGACGCAAAAGAAAATGCCCAGTCCTGAGGGTCGCCACGTAAAAAAGAAATAATGATCCTAACTTGTTGAACTGGGTCACCAGAGGACCGAGGTTTCAAAGCCAGAAATAGTTTACAATTATTTTTGAAACTCAGAAATTTAGTTCTATCTCCAAAAAACAAATCAGGAATAGGAATTCTCGGTTCTAACATAGAATTCTGAACCACAAAGTCTTGAATATTTTGTACTCTTGCCGTGAGCTGATCCACACATGAAGACAGACCCTTAATATCCATCGCTAGACCTGTGTCCTGAAACACCCAAATGTCTAGGGGAAAAAAAAGGCAAAACACAGTGCAGAGAAAAAAAAATGGTCTCAGAACTTCTTTTTTCCCTCTATTGAGAATCATTAGTACTTTAGGCCTCCAGTACTGTCATGATAAGGTGATTCAGTACCACAATGGACATTGAGGTCAGAGCACATACAGTGACCTGACAATAACCCAAAAACATAGAACGAGCTCTGAGACGTGGAAACTCTGCTGACCGCAATCCCTAATCCTCTCCAACACACTAAAGGCAGCCGTGGATTGCGCCTAACGCTCCCTATGCAACTCGGCACAGCCTGAGAAACTAGCTAGCCTGAAGATAGAAAATAAGCCTACCTTGCCTCAGAGAAATACCCCAAAGGAAAAGGCAGCCCCCACATATAATGACTGTGAGTAAAGATGAAAAGACAAACGTAGAGATGAAATAGATTTAGCAAAGTGAGGCCCGACTTTCTAAACAGAGCGAGGATAGAAAGGTAACTTTGCGGTCAACACAAAACCCTACAAAAACCACACAAAGGGGGCAAAAAGACCCTCCGTGCCGAACTAACGGCACGGAGGTACACCCTCTGCGTCCCAGAGCTCCCAGCAAGCAGGAAAAAAACAATAGACAAGCTGGACAGAAAAAAACAGCAAACAAAATAGCAAAGCGGAACTTAGCTATGCAGAGCAGCAGGCCACAGGAACGATCCAGGAGGAAACAGGTCCAATACTAGAACATTGACTGGAGGCCAGGATCAAAGCACAAGGTGGAGTTAAATAGAGCAGCACCTAACGACTTCACCACATTACCTGAGGAAGGAAACTCAGAAGCCGCAGTACCACTTTCCTCCACCAACGGAAGCTCACAGAGAGAATTAGCCGAAGTACCACCTTGCACTTATAAATGACCAATGGATGTGGGTTATTTATGGCAATATGCCCCTTGGCACTGGCTTAGTGCCCCAATAGTCTGCTTATGCCAAAACAAATTTTGGATTTTCAACGGGCAAAATAAGGCAAATTTTAACGATTCACAACTACTAAACTCAGCAACATACGGCTAACTTATAACGATGAGCCGAATCATTATGATCTTTTTTGTTGTTGTTTAGTTTCTGGTGTTTTTAACTAAAAGTCTATTTCATATGTGTTTATTTTTAATGTTCGGCACTGTGGACGAGGTTTGTGGTTTCAACATGGTTTTGGGTGATTCATTAATTGTTAATTGTTTTTTTTTTTATATTTAAACAGTTGCAATTTTTTTTCACCAAATATATTCTAGACCCCTCTCCAAACTGATTCATGGATATCTGAAATGGTTGCTGAAATTTTGCAATATTTAGTGGAACATGCAACTTTTTTTTTGCTAAAAAGTCACAAAAAAAATGAAATACAAAAGTAAAGAGAATTTTTTTTTTCTTTTGAGCAAAATTTATGAACTACGTGCGCAATTTGGAGCACAAAAAAGGTCAGCAAATATGGCAAGACGAAAACGGAAAAGTACGGTAAATTAAAAAAAAACAAGAACGCAAATGATAAATTGATTTGAATTGGGGGCAGATGGGGAGGACCCAATCACAGCTATTATACTTTTCATGGAGATGTGCTGTACAGCCCCGCAACTTAACACTTCTGGCCAGCACTGGGAACAGTGGATTCACACTGGGCATTTTTTTATGCAAATTTTCAGCTGCCAATTTACAGCACCAGCAAAGCCTATGAGGGTTCTGAAATTGCATGCACACACTTTTTTTTGTCCTCAGTATTTTCTGCTTTGCATGGTTTTTTGAACATGCCATTTCTTTCAGCATTTTTTATCCATTGACTTGAATGAGTGGTGAAAAAGAAAGCGCCAAAAACGCAGGGATCGGGTTTTGCTTTGTTTTTTTGTGCCAAAACCTGATTTTTTGGAATAGGACTTTTTTTCCCATCACCATGCACAAGAGGCAAATCTAGCATGCCAAAACCATCGCAGCTTCTTTCCTGCCAAGAGATCAGGTTTTGCTGCAGAAAAAAACATGCTGAAGAAAACGATTAGTGTGAACTTACCCTTACTGAGCAGATATTGATGACCTATCCTAGTTTTTAACAAAACCCAATGGTAAAAATTATTTTAGTTAAAGATTCATACATTTAAGAAAAAAAAAGTGTCCCAAAAAGTGGACACGATGTTAAAAACGTGGCGTGAACAGAGCCTTACACTACCTCCCTTGCCTCTCCATCTTGATCACATACAGAGAGGCACAGGATCAGACTTTACACAGATTTTAATTGTAACCATGACATCTGCATAGGAGCTGTGAACACTAAACAATAATCTATATTAACCACCTTTAACCAAGAATATTTGCATAGTTGATTAACGTAGTTCAAATGCTTTGGAGCAATAAACAAAAATTGGTTGCAAAAGTGCAGATAATAAAATCCTTTAAATATCAGCTAGAAGAGTGCCCTTGTCAATGTGGGTGCTGGGGTCTTGTAAAGAGAGGTTCTAGCCCTGGTTGGTTCTGTCGCCTTTGATCCTGGTTGTCGAGAACCTGTGCAGAATGTTCTTCTATAGAGAAACTGCATTGTCAGCAAACTAAGGTGTGCAGTGTTGTCCCAAGAGCCATGGAAAGGGCTGAGAAATAATAACATCAGCTAGTCTTTTCTGGACTGCTGGAAAATGTATTAGAATTAGGGCTGCATCTGATCTAGCCTAGTGAGCCCCCTCTCTTTTATTTACACCGCTGATCTGGCACCCACATAGTTCCTTTGATGTTTAAGTAAAATAATAGGTAAATGACTAATCATTTTGTCGGCAGGATAGGTGTCATGATAAGGTGATTCAGTACCACAATGGTCATTGAGGTCAGAGCACATACAGTGACCTGACAATAACCCAAAAACATAGAACGAGCTCTGAGATGTGGAAACTCTGCTGACCGCAATCCCTAATCCTCTCCAACACACTAAAGGCAGCCGTGGATTGCGCCTAACGCTCCCTATGCAACTCGGCACAGCCTGAGAAACTAGCTAGCCTGAAGATAGAAAATAAGCCTACCTTGCCTCAGAGAAATACCCCAAAGGAAAAGGCAGCCCCCACATATAATGACTGTGAGTAAAGATGAAAAGACAAACGTAGAGATGAAATAGATTTAGCAAAGTGAGGCCCGACTTTCTAAACAGAGCGAGGATAGAAAGGTAACTTTGCGGTCAACACAAAACCCTACAAAAACCACACAAAGGGGGCAAAAAGACCCTCCGTGCCGAACTAACGGCACGGAGGTACACCCTCTGCGTCCCAGAGCTCCCAGCAAGCAGGAAAAAAACAATAGACAAGCTGGACAGAAAAAAACAGCAAACAAAATAGCAAAGCGGAACTTAGCTATGCAGAGCAGCAGGCCACAGGAACGATCCAGGAGGAAACAGGTCCAATACTAGAACATTGACTGGAGGCCAGGATCAAAGCACAAGGTGGAGTTAAATAGAGCAGCACCTAACGACTTCACCACATTACCTGAGGAAGGAAACTCAGAAGCCGCAGTACCACTTTCCTCCACCAACGGAAGCTCACAGAGAGAATTAGCCGAAGTACCACTTGTGACCACAGGAGGGAGCTCTGCCACAGAATTCACAACACTACCCCCCCCTTGAGGAGGGGTCACCGAACCTTTACCAGAGCCCCCAGGACGACCAGGATGAGCCATATGAAAGGCACGAACAAGATCGGGAGCATGGACATCAGAGGCAAAGACCCAGGAATTATCTTCCTGAGCATAACCCTTCCACTTAACCAGATACTGGAGTTTCCGTCTTGAAACACGAGAATCCAAAATCTTCTCCACAATATACTCCAACTCCCCCTCCACCAAAACCGGGCCAGGAGGATCAACAGATGGAACCATAGGTGCCACGTATCTCCGCAACAATGACCTATGGAATACGTTATGTATGGAAAAAGAATCTGGAAGGGTCAGACGAAAAGACACAGGATTAAGAACCTCAGAAATCCTATACGGACCAATAAAACAAGGTTTAAACTTAGGAGAGGAAACCTTCATAGGAATATGACGAGAAGATAACCAAACCAGATCCCCAACACGAAGTCGGGGACCCACACGGCGTCTGCGATTAGCGAAAAGTTGAGCCTTCTCCTGGGACAAGGTCAAATTGTCCACTACCTGAGTCCAAATCTGCTGCAACCTGTCCACCACAGTATCCACACCAGGACAGTCCGAAGACTCAACCTGTCCAGAAGAGAAACGAGGATGGAACCCAGAGTTGCAGAAAAACGGCGAAACCAAGGTAGCCGAGCTGGCCCGATTATTCAGGGCGAACTCAGCCAAAGGCAAAAAGGACACCCAGTCATCCTGATCAGCAGAAACAAAGCATCTCAGATATGTTTCCAAGGTCTGATTGGTTCGTTCGGTCTGGCCATTAGTCTGAGGATGGAAAGCCGAGGAAAAAGACAAGTCAATGCCCATCCTACCACAAAAGGCTCGCCAAAACCTCGAAACAAACTGGGAACCTCTGTCAGAAACGATATTCTCTGGAATGCCATGTAAACGAACCAAATGCTGGAAGAACAATGGCACCAAATCAGAGGAGGAAGGCAATTTAGACAAGGGTACCAAATGGACCATCTTAGAGAAGCGATCACAGACCACCCAAATGACTGACATCTTTTGAGAGACGGGAAGATCTGAAATAAAATCCATAGAGATATGTGTCCAAGGCCTCTTTGGGATCGGCAAGGGCAAAAGCAACCCACTGGCACGAGAACAGCAGGGCTTAGCCCGAGCACAAATCCCACAGGACTGCACAAAAGTACGCACATCCCGCGACAGAGATGGCCACCAAAAGGATCTAGCCACTAACTCTCTGGTACCAAAGATTCCAGGATGACCAGCCAACACCGAACAATGAACCTCAGAGATAACTTTATTCGTCCACCTATCAGGGACAAACCGTTTCTCCGCTGGGCAACGATCAGCTTTATTAGCCTGAAATTTTTGCAGCACCCGCTGCAAATCAGGGGAGATGGCAGACACAATTACTCCCTCTTTGAGGATACCCGCCGGCTCAGATAAACCCGGAGAGTCGGGCACAAAACTCCTAGACAGAGCATCTGCCTTCACATTTTTAGAGCCCGGAAGCTACGAAATCACAAAGTCAAAACGGGCAAAAAACAGCGACCAACGAGCCTGTCTAGGATTCAACCGCTTGGCAGACTCGAGATAAGTCAAGTTCTTATGATCAGTCAAGACCACCACGCGATGCTTAGCTCCTTCAAGCCAATGACGCCACTCCTCGAATGCCCACTTCATGGCCAGCAACTCTCGATTGCCCACATCATAATTTCGCTCAGCAGGCGAAAACTTCCTGGAAAAGAAGGCGCATGGTTTCATCACCGAGCAATCAGAACTTCTCTGCGACAAAACAGCCCCTGCTCCAATCTCAGAAGCATCAACCTCGACCTGGAACGGAAGCGAAACATCTGGTTGACAACACAGGGGCAGAAGAAAAACGACGCTTCAACTCTTGAAAAGCTTCCACAGCAGCAGAAGACCAATTGACCACATCAGCACCCTTCTTGGTCAAATCGGTCAATGGTTTAGCAATACTAAAAAAATTGCAGATGAAGCGACGATAAAAATTAGCAAAGCCCAGGAACTTTTGCAGACTTTTCAGAGATGTCGGCTGAGTCCAATCATGGATGGCTTGGACCTTAACAGGGTCCATCTCGATAGTAGAAGGGGAAAAGATGAACCCCAAAAATGAAACCTTCTGAACACCAAAGAGACACTTTGATCCCTTCACAAACAAAGAATTAGCACGCAGGACCTGAAACACCGTTCTGACCTGCTTCACATGAGACTCCCAATCATCCGAGAAGATCAAAATGTCATCCAAGTACACAATCAGGAATTTATCCAGTTACTCTCGGAAGATGTCATGCATAAAGGACTGAAACACTGATGGAGCATTGACAAGTCCGAATGGCATTACTAGATACTCAAAATGGCCCTCGGGCGTATTAAATGCAATTTTCCATTCATCGCCTCGCTTAATACGCACAAGATTATACGCACCACGAAGATCTATCTTGGTGAACCAACTAGCCCCCTTAATCCGAGCAAACAAATCAGATAACAACGGCAAAGGGTACTGAAATTTAACCGTGATCTTATTTAGAAGGCGGTAATCTATACAAGGTCTCAGTGAACCATCCTTCTTGGCCACAAAAAAGAACCCTGCTCCTAATGGCGACGATGACGGGCGAATATGCCCCTTCTCCAAGGACTCCTTCACATAACTCCGCATAGCGGCGTGCTCAGGCACAGATAAATTAAACAGTCGACATTTTGGGAATTTACTACCAGGAATCAAATCGATAGCACAATCACAATCCCTATGCGGAGGTAGGGTATCGGACTTGGGCTCATCAAATACATCCCGGTAATCAGACAAGAACTCTGGAACCTCAGAAGGGGTGGATGACGAAATAGTCAGAAATGGGACATCACCATGTAACCCCTGACAACCCCAGCTGGACACAGACATGGATTTCCAATCTAATACTGGATTATGGACTTGTAGCCATGGCAACCCCAACACGACCACATCATGCAGATTATGCAACACCAAAAAGCGAATAACCTCCTGATGTGCAGGAGCCATGCACATGGTCAGCTGGGTCCAATACTGAGGCTTATTCTTGGCCAAAGGCGTAGCATCAATTCCTCTCAATGGAATAGGACACTGCAAGGGCTCCAAGAAAAACCCACAACGCCTAGCATACTCCAAGTCCATCAAATTCAGGGCAGCGCCTGAATCCACAAATGCCATGACAGAATACGATGACAAAGAGCAGATCAAGGTAACGGACAGAAGAAATTTTGACTGTACCGTTCCAATGGTGGCAGACCTAGCGAACCGCTTAGTGCGCTTAGGACAATCAGAGATAGCATGAGTGGAATCACCACAGTAGACACACAGCCCATTCAGACGTCTGTGTTCTTGCCGTTCAACTCTGGTCAAAGTCCTATCGCACTGCATAGGCTCAGATTTAAGCTCAGGTGATACCGCCAAATGGTGCACAGATTTACGCTCACGCAAGCGTCGACCGATCTGAATGGCCAAAGACATAGACTCATTCAGACCAGCAGGCATAGGAAATCCCACCATGACATCCTTAAGGGCTTCAGAGAGACCTTTTCTGAAAATAGCTGCGAGCGCACCTTCATTCCACTGAGTGAGCACGGACCACTTTCTAAATTTCTGACAATATACCTCTATCTCATCCTGACCCTGACACAGAGCCAGCAAATTTTTCTCTGCCTGATCCACTGAATTAGGTTCATCGTACAGCAATCCGAGCGCCAGGAAAAACGCATCGATATTACTTAATGCAGGATCTCCTGACGCAAAAGAAAATGCCCAGTCCTGAGGGTCGCCACGTAAAAAAGAAATAATGATCCTAACTTGTTGAACTGGGTCACCAGAGGACCGAGGTTTCAAAGCCAGAAATAGTTTACAATTATTTTTGAAACTCAGAAATTTAGTTCTATCTCCAAAAAACAAATCAGGAATAGGAATTCTCGGTTCTAACATAGAATTCTGAACCACAAAGTCTTGAATATTTTGTACTCTTGCCGTGAGCTGATCCACACATGAAGACAGACCCTTAATATCCATCGCTAGACCTGTGTCCTGAAACACCCAAATGTCTAGGGGAAAAAAAAGGCAAAACACAGTGCAGAGAAAAAAAAATGGTCTCAGAACTTCTTTTTTCCCTCTATTGAGAATCATTAGTACTTTAGGCCTCCAGTACTGTCATGATAAGGTGATTCAGTACCACAATGGACATTGAGGTCAGAGCACATACAGTGACCTGACAATAACCCAAAAACATAGAACGAGCTCTGAGACGTGGAAACTCTGCTGACCGCAATCCCTAATCCTCTCCAACACACTAAAGGCAGCCGTGGATTGCGCCTAACGCTCCCTATGCAACTCGGCACAGCCTGAGAAACTAGCTAGCCTGAAGATAGAAAATAAGCCTACCTTGCCTCAGAGAAATACCCCAAAGGAAAAGGCAGCCCCCACATATAATGACTGTGAGTAAAGATGAAAAGACAAACGTAGAGATGAAATAGATTTAGCAAAGTGAGGCCCGACTTTCTAAACAGAGCGAGGATAGAAAGGAAACTTTGCGGTCAACACAAAACCCTACAAAAACCACACAAAGGGGGCAAAAAGACCCTCCGTGCCGAACTAACGGCACGGAGGTACACCCTCTGCGTCCCAGAGCTCCCAGCAAGCAGGAAAAAAACAATAGACAAGCTGGACAGAAAAAAACAGCAAACAAAATAGCAAAGCGGAACTTAGCTATGCAGAGCAGCAGGCCACAGGAACGATCCAGGAGGAAACAGGTCCAATACTAGAACATTGACTGGAGGCCAGGATCAAAGCACAAGGTGGAGTTAAATAGAGCAGCACCTAACGACTTCACCACATTACCTGAGGAAGGAAACTCAGAAGCCGCAGTACCACTTTCCTCCACCAACGGAAGCTCACAGAGAGAATTAGCCGAAGTACCACCTTGCACTTATAAATGACCAATGGATGTGGGTTATTTATGGCAATATGCCCCTTGGCACTGGCTTAGTGCCCCAATAGTCTGCTTATGCCAAAACAAATTTTGGATTTTCAACGGGCAAAATAAGGCAAATTTTAACGATTCACAACTACTAAACTCAGCAACATACGGCTAACTTATAACGATGAGCCGAATCATTATGATCTTTTTTGTTGTTGTTTAGTTTCTGGTGTTTTTAACTAAAAGTCTATTTCATATGTGTTTATTTTTAATGTTCGGCACTGTGGACGAGGTTTGTGGTTTCAACATGGTTTTGGGTGATTCATTAATTGTTAATTGTTTTTTTTTTTATATTTAAACAGTTGCAATTTTTTTTCACCAAATATATTCTAGACCCCTCTCCAAACTGATTCATGGATATCTGAAATGGTTGCTGAAATTTTGCAATATTTAGTGGAACATGCAACTTTTTTTTTGCTAAAAAGTCACAAAAAAAATGAAATACAAAAGTAAAGAGAATTTTTTTTTTCTTTTGAGCAAAATTTATGAACTACGTGCGCAATTTGGAGCACAAAAAAGGTCAGCAAATATGGCAAGACGAAAACGGAAAAGTACGGTAAATTAAAAAAAAACAAGAACGCAAATGATAAATTGATTTGAATTGGGGGCAGATGGGGAGGACCCAATCACAGCTATTATACTTTTCATGGAGATGTGCTGTACAGCCCCGCAACTTAACACTTCTGGCCAGCACTGGGAACAGTGGATTCACACTGGGCATTTTTTTATGCAAATTTTCAGCTGCCAATTTACAGCACCAGCAAAGCCTATGAGGGTTCTGAAATTGCATGCACACACTTTTTTTTGTCCTCAGTATTTTCTGCTTTGCATGGTTTTTTGAACATGCCATTTCTTTCAGCATTTTTTATCCATTGACTTGAATGAGTGGTGAAAAAGAAAGCGCCAAAAACGCAGGGATCGGGTTTTGCTTTGTTTTTTTGTGCCAAAACCTGATTTTTTGGAATAGGACTTTTTTTCCCATCACCATGCACAAGAGGCAAATCTAGCATGCCAAAACTATCGCAGCTTCTTTCCTGCCAAGAGATCAGGTTTTGCTGCAGAAAAAAACATGCTGAAGAAAACGATTAGTGTGAACTTACCCTTACTGAGCAGATATTGATGACCTATCCTAGTTTTTAACAAAACCCAATGGTAAAAATTATTTTAGTTAAAGATTCATACATTTAAGAAAAAAAAAGTGTCCCAAAAAGTGGACACGATGTTAAAAACGTGGCGTGAACAGAGCCTTACACTACCTCCCTTGCCTCTCAATCTTGATCACATACAGAGAGGCACAGGATCAGACTTTACACAGATTTTAATTGTAACCATGACATCTGCATAGGAGCTGTGAACACTAAACAATAATCTATATTAACCACCTTTAACCAAGAATATTTGCATAGTTGATTAACGTAGTTCAAATGCTTTGGAGCAATAAACAAAAATTGGTTGCAAAAGTGCAGATAATAAAATCCTTTAAATATCAGCTAGAAGAGTGCCCTTGTCAATGTGGGTGCTGGGGTCTTGTAAAGAGAGGTTCTAGCCCTGGTTGGTTCTGTCGCCTTTGATCCTGGTTGTCGAGAACCTGTGCAGAATGTTCTTCTATAGAGAAACTGCATTGTCAGCAAACTAAGGTGTGCAGTGTTGTCCCAAGAGCCATGGAAAGGGCTGAGAAATAATAACATCAGCTAGTCTTTTCTGGACTGCTGGAAAATGTATTAGAATTAGGGCTGCATCTGATCTAGCCTAGTGAGCCCCCTCTCTTTTATTTACACCGCTGATCTGGCACCCACATAGTTCCTTTGATGTTTAAGTAAAATAATAGGTAAATGACTAATCATTTTGTCGGCAGGATAGGTGTCATGATAAGGTGATTCAGTACCACAATGGTCATTGAGGTCAGAGCACATACAGTGACCTGACAATAACCCAAAAACATAGAACGAGCTCTGAGATGTGGAAACTCTGCTGACCGCAATCCCTAATCCTCTCCAACACACTAAAGGCAGCCGTGGATTGCGCCTAACGCTCCCTATGCAACTCGGCACAGCCTTAGAAACTAGCTAGCCTGAAGATAGAAAATAAGCCTACCTTGCCTCAGAGAAATACCCCAAAGGAAAAGGCAGCCCCCACATATAATGACTGTGAGTAAAGATGAAAAGACAAACGTAGAGATGAAATAGATTTAGCAAAGTGAGGCCCGACTTTCTAAACAGAGCGAGGATAGAAAGGTAACTTTGCGGTCAACACAAAACCCTACAAAAACCACGCAAAGGGGGCAAAAAGACCCTCCGTACTGAACTAACGGCACGGAGGTACACCCTCTGCGTCCCAGAGCTCCCAGCAAGCAGGAAAAAACAAATAGACAAGCTGGACAGAAAAAAACAGCAAACAAAATAGCCAAGCGGAACTTAGCTATGCAGAGCAGCAGGCCACAGGAACGATCCAGGAGGAAACAGGTCCAATACTAGAACATTGACTGGAGGCCAGGATCAAAGCACAAGGTGGAGTTAAATAGAGCAGCACCTAACGACTTCACCACATCACCTGAGGAAGGAAACTCAGAAGCCGCAGTACCACTTTCCTCCACCAACGGAAGCTCACAGAGAGAATCAGCCGAAGTACCACTTGTGACCACAGGAGGGAGCTCTGCCACAGAATTCACAACAGATAGGCACTGGAGCATACGGCCTCTGTACTAATCTCCATCCATTTCTTAGTTACAGCAGCTATTTCAAAGGATTTTTGCTGATATGCTTGTAAAAGTATGTAACTTCCTATGTAATTCATTTAGTGATAATACTATTATTATTATAATAATTATTATATAATACACCAGTCAACAATGAAATTGCAGCACCAAGAATGAAAAGATGTGAAGTTATGGGAATCACAGGATGGATAGACAATAGGGATTAGCTTGTACATTAGCTTGTTTGGACTGTATCTGTGTAAATTGCATACAGCTCTGGCAAAAATGAAGAGACCACTGCACAGTTTTATAAAGATCCGCTTCTCTACATGTCTGACAGCCATTCCATTCCAGTGTCAGTAGAATTCCTCCCAGAGTAGACCTCCCTCTACTTAATGTGCTTCTGATTAGGTGATCACCTGAACCAAATCGTATTTAACAAAGGAAAGTTTTAAAAAAAACATTGCTGTGGTGTTCACAATCATCTTGCAATAGGACAAGCTGGATGGCAAATGAAGAGCTTGTAATATCCCAAAAGTAATAGAAATGAAAAAATAACTTTTAACCATGCCAAAGGAGTTGAAAAGAAAAGTCTTGAGTGAGGAAAAGAAGGGGTCAACTGGCTTTACTAGCAGAGGGACACAGAGCGTCATGTTACCTCCATCCTTTACAACAAGCAGTCCATTACAACAAGGTTAAGCAGCAGACATTGTGGACAACAAAGCTACAGTCCGGCAGAGGAAGAAAACGACTCTCCACTGACCGGGATGACCGTCATCTTATTCGAATGTCACTCAGCAACTGCAGGATGACCCCAAGTGACCTACAAAAGGAATGGCAAATGGCAGCTGGGGTGAAGTGCACGGCAAGAACAGTTCATAACAGGTTCTTAGAGGCAGAACTCAAGTCATGTAAAGCTAAAAAAAAGCCATTCATCAATGAGAAGCAAAGGAGAGCCAGGCTGAAGTTTGCCAAAGACCATAAGGATTGGACCGTAGAGGGCTGGAGTAAGGTAATCTTCTCTGATGAGTCTAATTTTCAGCTTTGCCCAACAACTGGTCATCTAATGGTTAGACGGAGACCTGGAGAGGCGTACAAGCCACAGTGTCTTGCACCCACTGTGAAATTTGGTGGAGGATCGGTAATGATCTGCAGATGCTTCAGCAAGGCTGGAATCGGGCAGGTTGTTCTTTGCGAAGGACGTATGAATCAAGCCACATACAAGGTTATCATGGAAAAACTGTTGATTCCTTCTGCTCAGGCAATGTTCCCCAACTCTGAGGACTGGTTTTTCCAGCAGGATGATGCGCCATGCCACACAGCTAGGTCAAACCCCTGTCATGGGCAGCCCAATCTCCAGACCTGAACCCCATTGAAAACCTCTGGAATGTAATCAAGAGGATGATGTGACTACAAGCCATCAAACAAAGAAGTGCTGCTTACATTTTTGTACCAGGAGTGGCATAAGGTCACCTAAAAGCAATGTGAAAGACTGGTGGAAAGCATAACAAGACGCATGAAAGCTGTGATTAAAGTTCATGGTTAGTCCACAAAATATTGATTTCTGAACTCTTCCTGAGTTAAAACATTAGTATTGTTGTTTCTAAATGATTATGAAGTTGTTGTTTTTTTTTTGCATTATTTGGGGTCTGCAAGCAATGCATTTTTTTGTTATTTTGACCATTTCTCATTTTCAGAAAATAAATACAAAGTTTATTGCTTGGAAATTCGGAGACTCGCTGTCAGTAGTTTGTAAAATAAAAGAACAATTTACATTTTGCTCAAAAACATACCTATAAAGAGAAAAATCAAACAAACTGAGAATTTTGCAGTGGTTTCTTAATTTTTGCCAGAGCTCTATAACAGAATAAACCGTCTTTAGCCAAATTAAACTTTATATTGTATATTTTGTGTTGACAAACTACTTTGGTTGGGGGAGAAAATCTGCTCTATCTTTAGAATTCAGGCAAAGAAACTACTGATAGATTTTGCCACCTAATCTGAGAGCAGCATGATCTAGAGGCAGAGACCCTGATTCCAGTGATGTGTCACTTACTGAGCTGCTTGCTGCAGTTTTGATAAAAATCCTTGTTTTATCTGCTGCAAATCTACCAGTTCTCTGAATGCTGAGCTATGTATAATCACACCCACACCACCTATTGGCTGCTTTTTGTGTACACTTTGCATAGGCAGAAAGCAGCCAATCGGTGGTGTGGGCGGGGTTGCAGGCTGAGCTCAGGATTCAGAGAACTGCTAGATCTTAATTATTGTATTATCTTTAACGTTGTTAGTTATGACTTGCATGTTAACTGATGAATTGTAAAGCGCTGCGGAATATGTTGACGCTATATAAATAAAGATTATTATTATCTGCAGCAAAGAAAACTGGGATTTTGTCAAACGTGCAGCAACAGCTCAGTAAGTGACACATAGCTGG
Organism: Ranitomeya imitator; assembly: GCF_032444005.1. NCBI lineage: Eukaryota > Metazoa > Chordata > Amphibia > Anura > Dendrobatidae > Ranitomeya > Ranitomeya imitator. The sequence continues at coordinate 194,690,807 of NC_091283.1, forward strand.
AATCAGGGTCTCTTAGTTGGGGATAGCAAAAACCTGGTGCAAATTTCTTATGATATAGGTTCTTAAAAAATTGGAAGCACAAGGAAAAAGTGTCATTTAATACATCAGATATTCAATTCAGAGTATGTGCATTTCTTCCATGTATCTGGTGAGCGGTTCTGTGCTCCGAGCTTCCAAGGATGTCGATTATGGTGAGCTGGACTTTGATCTGGTTGGAATGCTCTGGGGATAATTCCTTACGTGTATGTTGCACTACTGTGTGCATTGCTGAATTGTGCTGCACTGTTCTATGGAACGACCTAGCCCTGGAACAGTGCGTGACCGACGTGACAAATAGCCAACGCCTGCTGTCATCCCTGGAGACTGACAACAGGTCGCTCCGGATATAATTAGTAAGTGGATCTGGCTGATATCATAACACTATCCTCTGTAACAATAACTCTTTGGTGTATCTTCGCGGGGCACTATTGTTGGCACAAGTCCTATGTCATCACACATTACTGCTCCGTGTTGTTGTGTGATGTGGCTTTGCCGGCAAAATTGCTCTGTGTGATCCGTCAGTGGTCACAAAGCCATAATGTTAGATTTTATATGTCATCATTTGTTTACTTCAAAGGGGTCAGAATATTAATATCAGATACATGAGGGTCCGGTTCTTGCAGCCCGGTTAGTGGAAGGGTCTGCTGTTCTTGTGCCGTCTACTTTGCAGGTGCAGGGTATTGCAGGTTCATCGTGACACCATGCAATAGTATAAGTGTATTGTCACTTACTAATTGGTGGGGGTCTTCCTGCCAGGCACGCCTGACGACTCAGAACCAAGGGGCTGCAGAGCGATTTCATGATGAAGCTTTTTCAATATTCCCTGCACAGCATCGCTCTTGCCTACCTGCTGTGTAGGAAACCATATACAACGCCATCATGTCTTGCAATGACAGTATCCCTTTAATAGTCTACAAATTGTGCTAGGTGATAATGCTGCTACTGTTCTCACACTGCTGTGATCTGAGGATACTTACACATTTGGCAAATTGATTCAATCTAAAAAGAAGTCATGCTTAAAGGGGTCCTTCACCTTGGGTTCACCTTGGGGGTCGTTCACAAAATAAAGCAATTCTTATCCTTACTGATCTCCCGGTCCAACTCTGTGTGGTCCCTCGGTGGTCTCTCCTTCCTACTGCATTGATACTGTACTGGTACTTGATCTGTGACCTCTGCAGCCAATCACTGGCTGAAAGTAGATCGCCGCTCAATGATTGGTTTTGTCATCATGTCGTTTGGATCAAGAGTGGTCAGTGAGTCATGGCCAGCTGGGGATGCTTCAAAAGTCACAATAGTGATCCCCCTGATTTATTTTTTTTAAATTTTTATGCATTTTTAGTCTTTTATTTTAACCCCTCCATGATCTTTGACATACTTGTACTTGAAAAGTTGTGTCCCTGCCTTTGATGTGGGCTCGCATGCCAAGTAAAAAAATAAGAAATTAAAAAAAAAATGTAAAAAAAAAAGACAAATTCCAAATTATTCCTCTTTTACCCCATTAAAAATAAAACAATTTTTGAAAATACACATCTGGTATCTCTGTGTTCATAAAAGTTTGATCTCTCAAAATATAAAATAAATTAATCCGATTAGTAAGCGGCGTAATGAGAAAAAAAAAAAACGCCAGGATTACGTTTTCATGGCTGCCACAACATTGCAATAAAATGACATAACAGGTGATCAAAACATCGTATCTACCCCAAAATGGTATCAGTAAAAACATCAGATCACGGCGCAATAAATGAGCCCGCACCCAGCATTATTTGCCGAAAAATGAAAATGTTACGGGTCTCGGAATATGACCAAACAAGCTAAATATTTTTTCTTACAAATTTCTGGGGTTTTTTTTTCCACCACTTAAATAAAAAAAATAATACATATTTGGTATCTGCGTGCTCATTACGACCTGGAGAATTATATTGCCAGGTCAGTATAGTGAACATAGTAAATAAAAAAAAACAAAATTGTGGAATTGCACTCTTTTTGCAATTTCAATGCACTTGGATTTTTTTTTTCACTTTAATAAAATGTACGGCGTCATTCAAAAGTACAAACGGTCCCAGAAAAACAAGCCTTCATAAGGCTATGGGGACGGAAAATATACAAAAGAAGGCGAGTAAAAAAAAACAAACAACTGAAAATCGCAAGTTCGTGAGGGGGTTAAAAGGATTTAAGTGTAAAAATGGTATTATAGTACTGCAACAAGTTGATAGAATGATATCATATTCGCAAACAATTCAGATATCGTCAGGAAAAATCACGTATTCTAAATAGTATCGGTGGGGTTTATATTGATCGGGACAAAAAGTTGTAATTTTGGGGGTGTTCCTGGGTGATTTGGGGGTGTTTTTAGGGGGTCACAGAGCTAGGGCTTAAATATATTGGGAAGTGTGTGACAGGTGAGCATCGATTGTTGAGAAATGAGTCCCAAAAGTGACAAACGATCTGGCTTGTTACTTTTACAAAGAAATGCTCTAAGAAAAAGGAAAGATTCCGATATCTCTGATAGTTCCCCAAAATAAAATGCAATGCCTCTTTGCCATTTATACACTTTGTGTAAAAGTCTTATTTGAGCTTTATTGACCCTCCGGTAGGTCTGTCCTTATTTTGTTTGGTACCTTGGTTGCTGAAAAATATTAAAATGTGGTCATTGTGTTCTGGGTATAAAACAATTGTTTCCATTGTGCTCTGTTACTTACATTGTATCCTCGGAAGCCTTGTCAATGTTATAGAGATCCTAATGTTTCCGATGGCCCCTGGAATGTAGCACATTCTGGCTTGTATCAAATTGCAGTATGTGTTGCATTACCAGAAGTGACACCCGTCCTTACATGGTTGGTTACTATCAAGGTCAGTTTGGGGGCTTCCACTTCAGCTCTCCCTCCGGTGTCATAACATGAGACGATAGAAATGTAACATCCTCACAAGTCTCTAAGGAACGTGCGGATACAATGCAAGGTTATTTCACGCCAGTCCAGAAAAGAATATCACAAAGTGTGTTTGTTGTACAGTACTCACCAAAAGTTTGGACACACCTTCTCATTTAAAGATTTTTCTATATTTTCATGACTATGAAAATTGTACATTCACACTGAAGGCATCAAAACTATGAATTAACACATGTGGAATTATATACTTAACAAAAACGTGTGAAACAACTATGTCTTATATTCTAAGTTCTGCAAAGTAGCCACCTTTTGCTTTGATGACTGCTTTGAAAACTCTTGGCATTCTCTTGATAAGCTTCAAGAGGTGCTGCTGATCCTAACTGTCAATCATCAGGCGCACACCACGCCTTAGCAAACAAGAAGCTAGAAGTAAGAGGAGTGGTGCATTCCTGAAGAAAGAAGATGCAACAAACCCTATAAAGTTAGATTCGTCTGATTGTCAATGCAAAGACTAACTCAATTTGCAGAATACCTAATTTGCCCAAAGTGACCCTTGAAGCCCCCAAAAAAACGTACCGGTAATCCAATGTGCCAGCCACTAGTTATCTCACTTCTTTCCACTGCCTGTTGTCAAATGCAATCCTTCTATAACAGCAGAGATGCCTAGAAGGATTACAGAAAAATGACGACTGTTTCTCTGTTCCAGTCTGTCAAGCAACATAGATCATGGCTCTCATTTCAAATCAGGCCAGCCATTGGATAGTGGCTGATATAATGCATGCTGGGAAGGGAGTGAACGGAAGTCCCAACACCTATAGTGCCGACAATATGATGTTAAAGAGGAACCATCCACTGAAAGAGTGGATCAAAAAGTTACAAAGCATGAGAATTAGGATCGTTCCTGGACATTTTAGACTAGAGTATGCATAAAAATATGTTTTATCTTGTGGGGTGTTATGATAGCAAGACCATGCTTTCACGCAGTCTGTTAGTGAGATCACAGGTATAATTTTAATGCTATCAGCACCAGTGTTCTTTTCTATAATTAAAACTATTCCCTTTGTTTTTATGCTACAGATCTCTAAACCCCTTGCTTACATTTACACAGCCATGCCAAACGTTAAAAAAGTTTAATATGGCGATTCTCTCCGCCTGCAGCCACAACACGGAGGAGCTGAGATTACTGGAAACAGATTTATTAAATGAAGATATGTAAATCTGTATCTTGTAAATGCTCCTTAGTGAATTCTATCATTTGACTTTATGGCTGTGTGAAGTGCAGCGGCAATTTGGAGATCTGTAAAAGAAAAATCAGGCTCCACGCAGTACAAAGATACGTTATAAAGTTAATCAACACAGAAATATGGAGCGAAAGACAAAATGATGATAACGGCTGGGGATACATGCAGCTGTAAATCTATCCGACAGTCAAACAAGAATATCATCTTGGGTTATATTTCTTGTCAAAACAAGTGGAAATAAAAAAATATATATATATCCTCGAGAGCCGTATAATGACTGGAAATATGATTGAAGATTGTATTCTCCTATTTGATATTACAATTTATTTAAATTAAAAAAGGATTATGTAAAGGGATAATAAATTGTAATAAACTTTGCATGAAATTAAGAAGAAACTGTTGTATTTCTTTGAAAATCTCACCCTTTAAAAAAAAAATATATATATATATATATATATACACACACACCAAGAAGCATTGTCAGACTAGGATGCCAAGGTTCAATGATTCTGAAGACCCACTGATCATCTACATGCAATTATTACAATATACTCATTCACAAATTAACTTTTCTTTCATATAATATACTAAGTACCATATATACTCGAGTATAAGCCGACCCGAGTATAAGCCGAGCCCCCTAATTTTGCCACAAAAAACTGGGAAAACTTAATGACTCGAGTATAAGCCAAGGGTGGGAAATGCAGCAGCTACCGGTAAATGTCAAAAATAAAAATAGATACCAATAAAAGTAAAATTAATTGAGACATCAGTAGGTTAAGTGTTTTTGAATATCCATATTGAATCAGGAGCCCCATATAATGCTCCATACAGTTCATGATGGCCCCATAAGCTGCTCCATAGAAAATATGCCTCATGTAATGCTGCACAAAGGTTACTAATGGCCCCATAAGATGCTCCATAGAAACATTTGCCCCATACAATGCTGTATAAAGGTTGATTATGGCCCCATTAGATGGTCCATAGATTATGCCCCATACAATGCTGTGTAAAGGTTGATGGCCCCATAAGATGCTCCATAAATTTTGCCCCATAAGATGCTCCATAGATTATGCCCCATACAATGCAGCATAAAGGTTCATGGCCCCATAAGATGCTCCATAGATTATGCCCCATAAGATGCTCCATAGATTATGCCCCATACAATGCGGCATAAACATTGATGACCCTGTAAGATGCTCCATAGATTATGCCCCATACAATGCTGTATAAAGGTTGATGGCCCCATAAGATGCTCCATAGATTATGCCCCATATGCAGTTGCTGCGATTAAAATAAAAAAATCACATACTCATCGCTCAAGCCCCCGACACTTGCAGTATTCACCTTACCCATTCCACCGCTGCGCGCCGCTCTGTCTTCCGGATCTCTGACTGTTCAGGCAGAGGGCAACGCGCACTAACTACATCATCGCGCCCTCTGACCTTTACAGGCAGAAGATGGAGCGGCACACGGTGGTGGAACGAGGTCAGGTGAATATCGTGCAATGCTCTCCTTCTCCCCATTATACTCACCTGCTCCCGGCATGGTTCCTGGCAGCTTCTCACTGTCAGATGGTCTCTGGGCGCCGGCAGCTTCTTCCTACGTTCAGCGGTCACGTACCGCTCATTAAAGTGATGAATATGCATCCATATTCATTATTTTCATGAGAGGTACCACATGATCGCTGAACACATGAAGAAGCTTCCGGCGCCCGGAGACCATCGGAGATGCAGGGACTGCGCCAGGAGCAGGTGAGTATGTGACAGCCACCCTCTCCCCCGCCGACCCCCTGGGACAACGACTCGAGTTTAAGCTGAGAGGGGCACTTTCAGCCTAAAAAAATGGGCTGAAAATCTCAGCTTATAGTCAAGTATATACGGTAGTTTGTTAAATGAAGGTTTAGATGCTGCTTTGTATATAGTGAATCAAATGTATTTTGCTAACTACTGCTCGTATGTTGCACCTGTGCCTGCTGCCCCTCTTCCCCGATAGAGACGCCGACTTACTCATCGCCACAGCCTCCATCCCATACTTCTCGTCTCAGCTGCTGATGCCTGGTGTGCGCCCACTGAGTGTAGATCCCCGAGCACTGTGCTTAGGTTGCGCGCACTTTCCTGTCCTTGTTTAGGGACAGCATGCACTGTCCTAAAGTGTTCCCAGCCAATGGCTGGGAGACACCCATTATTTAAGTCACCTGCACCTGAAGGGAGGTGCCTGTGAAACATAGTAAGTTTGTTCCTAAACACTCTTGTTAGTTCTCAGGTCCTAGTGCTCATATTCCTGTGTACATGGCTGTCTATCAGCCATGCCCATCTGTCTGTCTATTAGCCGTGCCTGCCTGTCTGTACATCAGCCGGTCCTGCACACTACTGCCAGTTTTCATCTCTACATCAGCCGGTCCAGTCCGCACCTTCCAGGGCTCATCTGTACATCAGGTGATCCAGTCTGAATTCTTGGTTCCAGCGTTCCTACAGAGCCTGCGTGCATCTAATATTCCTTCCTCCAGGCTGACCTTGCTACCCTACCCTACCCAAGGTCAGCCAGGTGGTCTTTGTTCTTGCCCTGCTTCAACTTCACTCTCCATTTTCGGCTGGCAGATAAAAACGTCAAGGCGGATGCTCTCTCCAGCTCCTTCCATGCTTCCAACCAGGAGGAGGACTTTAAACATATCATTGAGCCCTCCAAAATTATTACGGTCGCTCTGTTGGATTTGTCTTGTCTACCTTCTGGAAAGACTTACGTTGCAGAATATGATAGGAAAAGAGTTCTTCTGTGGGGTCATGACTAAGTTAACTGGTCATGTCGGACAGAAGAAAACAGCTCTCCTCATTCCCCAACATTATTGGTGGCCGAACCTGCATAAGGATATTGCTAATTTCGTCTTTGCCTGTCCCTCTTGTGCCCAAAAGAAGACTCCGAAACAGCTCCCGACCGGTCGGTTACTTCATAACATCTGCTCCCTGGCAGCAAATTGCAATGATTTTATTACTGATCTTCCAGTATTGGCCAGGTGTTCTGACATCTGGGTGGTAGTGGATCAAGATGTCCCATTTCACTCCACTGCCCGGTCTTCCGTCTGCTCCAGTGCAAAGAAGTTTATTTCACATATCTTCCACCTCCATGGTCTGCCCTTCCATATTGTCTTGGCTAGAGGTGTCCAGTTTACTTCTGGAGATCCACCTGCAGACTCTCTGGATTTCTATTTGGCCTATCATCCCTTGTCCAACTGCCAGGTGGAGTGGATGAATCAAATCCTGACCAACTTCTTGTGGCACTTTGTCAATAACCACCACAGTGACCAGGCCGAACTCTTGCCTTGGGAAAAATTTTCTTACAACAACCATGTCAGTGAATCCTCTGCCAAATCTCCATTTTTTGTGTTTTATAGTCAACATCCCAATATTATGTTCCTTGTTTCTGTTACCTCTGATATTCCCACTGCTGGATCCCTCGTCAGGGGTTTTTCTAGGATCTGGAAGGACACCAATTTATTAGTTAATTATTGAAGTCCTCTGAACATATGAAAAAACACGTAGACAAGAGACTTCTGGATCCGTATCTATTTCGTCGTGGGGACAAGGTCTGGCTGTTATCTTAGTATATCCGTCTCAAGGTGCCCTTCTATAAACTGGGCCCTCGATTAATTGGTTTAATTCAAGGTTCTGAAGCAGATTAATCCAGTAGCCTACAAGATCAAACTCCTAGGCTCTCTTTGGATCCTCAATTCTGTTCATGTGTTTCTCCTGAAGCCTGTCATCCTCAGTCCCCTTTTCAAAGATCTTGGTGCCGTTCCAGCGCCATTCATCACTGAAGACGTTTTCAAGGTAGAGAACATTTTGGCCACCAAGACGGTAAGAGGAAAATCCTTTTTTCTCATGGACGGGAAGCAATTTGGTCTTGAGGAGAACATTCATGCCCCTCCCTCCTGGAAAGTGTTCTTGTAAGCTTGAAAAAGAGGGGACATAAAGGGACGGCTAATGTTGCGCCAGAGTCTCTGCTTTCTGCCCCTCTTCCCCTGCAGAGACCCTGGCTTACTCACCACTGCGGCATCCATCCCATACTTCTGGCTCTTGATGCCTGGGGTGCACGCACTGCAGTCAGATCCCCGGGCACTGTGTTTAGGGCGTGCGCTGCCCCTCTTAAAAGGAGAGCCCGCTCCGTCCTAAAGTGTCCCCAGGCAGTGGGCTTAAGGGAGGTGCCAGTGCAATGTAGTAAGTTTATTCCTGAACACTCTTGCTAGTGCTCAGGTCCTAGTGCTCGTATTCCTATATATCTGCCTATCAGCCGTGGCTGCCTGTCTGTACATCCGCTGTTCTTGTCCGCACCTGCCAGTGCTCTTCCATATATCAGCTGGCCCTGCTTGCACCTGCCTGTGCTCATCTCTACATCAGCTGGTCCAGTCCGCACCTGCCAGTTCTCATCTGTTGACCAGCCGGTCCTGCACGCTCCTGCCAGTGGGCATCTGTACATCAGCCAGTCCAATCCGCACCTTCCAGCGCTCATGTGTACATCAGCCGGTCCAGTTTGAATCTGTGATTCCAGTGTACCTACAGTGCCTGACTGCATCTACTATTCCTTTTTCTGGGTCTTCCTTGCTACCCAACCGTAGTTGGTCAACTGCCATCTACCCGAGGTGAGTCCTGGTGTTGCACCTGGTCCCAACTCCTTTGTCTCTCCTCGGATCGCGGTAGCGTCTGCTGCTGTGTATGTAAGGTCAGATTTGGTGAGGCACCTAGTTACACCCCTCAAGTTTTCCCTTGGGCCTCAGCGCAGTGGTTCCACCATCCAGCCCATCCATCAGATTAAGAGAGCAGCTGCTAAAATACCATCACAAAGTAGCAAACAGGTATTTGAAGCTGCTAGTGCCTCTGGAGACCCATGAACATTAAGGTGTAGGATTCTCCAGAGGTTGCAGTTGTGCAAACACCTACAATTCGGCCATCCGTAAACAGTGCTCACATGCAGAAACAGTTGCAGTGGACACAGACATACATGAAGGCAAATTTGAAAACAGTCTTGTTTACTAATGAGTGCTGTGCAACCCTGGATGGTCCATATAGATATAGAGTCAAGTTTTGGGCCAAAATCATGGGGAGAGATCTGGTAGACACTTTTAGGGTCCATAAGGGTGTGAAAATACTACAAAGTATATGAAGTTTCTGACTGACCTCTCTTTTTTAAAGTACAAAAAGAAGAACCGTATGTCAGTAGCAAAACCATGTTCATGCTGCAAAGAAAACCCTGAGTCACAGGCTGCTATGGGCATAAAAGGAGAGAAACTCATGGAGTGGCCACCATCTTTCCCTAACCTTAACCCTATTGAGAACCTTTGGACTAACCTCAAGGACAAGATCTATAAGGGTGAGAGGCCGATCACATCAAAACAGCGGCTCTGGGAGGCTATTCTGACTTCATGCAAAGAAATACAAGCAGAAACTCTCCAAAAACTCACAAGTTCAATGGAGGCAAGAATTGTGAAGGTGATATCACAGAAGGGCTCCTATGTTACATGTAACTTGGCCTGTTAGGATGTTTTTGATTGAAAAAGGTGTTGAATTTAGTTAAAGTGATTTCTTACTGCTGAAACTTCAACAAACGACCATTTTCAGTTCTTTATAACCTTTAAGAGTTGTGATCCCTGTAAATGGGTTAATGGGTGAAAACCAGGGAATCCCTTTTCTTCTGCAGCTTGGCTATAGGCAGCCGAAATGGAATTACGATGTAAACTGTCCACCACTTATAGCTGGGTCTATTTACACAGGAGCATGCAGAATTTTCTTATGAGATAATACTAGCTTTAGATAGCATAACACTGTGACAGAATGGCACTGGCTCTCCATTTCTCCAGCACTTCAGAGACAGAGAAGATTTCCTCTCATCTTTACACTTCCAAAGTAACTTGTTTTGCATTTACCTGTGCAATTCATGTAATAAGCCGCACTTCTAGGGATATTACATACTCACAGCTACAAAAGCACTGAAGTGTCATATGCTACAGGGGCAGCCCCAGCGTCCCCTCACATCCATATCATTATTTCTGCTTACAACTTATCTCTTGCCAAATAAGAAAACATCTCTGTACTCTTGGATCCTTACTTTGAATCTGAAGTCTTTCTTTTAAGCTTTTCTAGTTCATTTTCTGGCACAGGAAGAAGCAGTCATCTGGCAGCTGTTATCCATTGACATGACCTGGTCCATCGGTCACATCAGAGATGTATTGTTACTGTCCAGGAGTCCTGAGAAGAGTCTCCTAGCTGCTGGCAATGGCGGCTCTTCTTTGGATTAGCCAACCTGGCACTGCATCACATGTGCATCACACCGCAACGAAGATGGGGAATAGTATCAGGTAGGAGGCGATTCTCAGATCTTCCATCCAGCGGCCACATCAGAGAACCGTCCGTGGCTACTGTCCAGGAGTCCTGGGAAGAGTCTCCTAGCTGCTGGCAATGGCGGCTCTTCTTTGGATTAGCCAACCTGGCACTGCATCACATGTGCATCACACCGCAACGAAGATGGGGAATAGTATCAGGTAGGAGGCGATTCTCAGATCTTCCATCCAGTGGCCACATCAGAGAACCGTCCGTGGCTACTGTCCAGGAGTCCTGAGAAGAGTCTCCTAGCTGCTGGCAATGGCGGCTCTTCTTTGGATTAGCCAACCTGGCACTGCATCACATGTGCATCACACCGCAACGAAGATGGGGAATAGTATCAGGTAGGAGGCGATTCTCAGATCTTCCATCCAGTGGCCACATCAGAGAACCGTCCGTGGCTACTGTCCAGGAGTCCTGGGAAGAGTCTCCTAGCTGCTGGCAATGGCAGCTCTCCCTTGGATTAGCCAACCTAGCAATGCATCACACCACAACGAAGATGGGGAATATGATTCTATAGATTTACCAAGAGCATGATGCCCCATAACAGACATAACATCATTAGAGCACTATCAACGGAAATCGATTGCAGGTATGAACAAAAAGGGGGGACAAATATTGTCCGCATAAGAATTAATAGAGATTGCAATACCATATAAGTTCCACAGATCCCATGTTCATAGTATTGCGCTGAGTCCATGGCACTATATCCAGAGTTCTTGCAGTGACAAACAATGCTCCAAAATGCAGGAGGATCATCCTCTTTATTCACCATTCAGTCAGCCAGAGATCCAATTAGTACAAGATAAACATATTTACACAAAATGGGAGGGGAAGGATGTCAATGAGAAAATTGCAATCACGAAAAAACATAAATGAATAAAACCACAAACAACAATTAAAAAGGGGAAGAGGAAAAGAAAAGGAACATAAAGTCACTAGTACTGAACACCCCTATAGAAAAGGAACAAAAGACAATTTGTCATTGAGGCCATGCGGGGTCATGGTCTCCAACGATACTATCCAGTGGCATTCCAACTGCGCTAATATGCGCTTTATATCACCACCCCTAATGCCAGAAAGGACCCGATCAATACCCCATATTTTCAAAGCATCTGGATTGCAGTCATGGTGTAACCTAAAATGTCTCAGGATGGTTTTTTAACTCCGAGACATCATCAGCATCCCTGGCAGCCATGATGTCCCTAACATGTTCCCTGGCCCTGACATGGAATTCACGCAAAGGAAGGCCTACATAAATGGATGGGGAATAGTATCAGATAGGAGGTGGTTCTCAGAGCTCCCATCCATCAGTCAAATCAGAGAACTGTGGCTACTGTCCAGGAGTCCTGGGAACAGTCTCCTAGCTGTTGGCAATGGCGGCTCTTCTTTGGATTGGCCAGCCTGGCAATGCATCACATGTGCATCACACAGCAACGAAGATGGGGAATAGTATCAGATAGGAGGTGGTTCTCAGAGCTCCCATCCATCAGTCACATCAGAGAACTGTGGCTATTGTCCAGGAGTCCTGGGAACAGTCTCCTAGCTGTTGGTAATGGCGGCTCTTCTTTGGATTGGCCAACCTGGCAATGCATCACATGTGCATCACACCGCAACGAAGATGGGGAATAGTATCAGGTAGGAGGCGATTCTCAGATCTTTCATCCAGCAGCCACATCAGAGATCTGTGGCTATTGTCCAGGAGTCCTTGGAACAGTCTCCTAGCTGCTGGCAATGGCGGCTCTACTTGGATTAGCCAACCTGGCAATGCTTCACATGTGTGTAATGCTGCAAGAATGATGAGGAATGCTTTCGAGTAGGAGCCATTTCTCAGGGCTCCCATCTAGAGGCCACAGTTTATTGTTGTGGCTTCTGGACAGGGTCCCGTAGATCTTTTTGCACCATCTCTAGTTGTCAGCCATTTTAGCACTTAAGTATCGTAACTGCTTTTTTGTCACCTGGTCACTATAAAGATCTCTCCTTCTCCTCTTAGGTTCACTTTCATAGTGCAGAAACATTCCCATCTGTGCCTGCGGTGACGTTATTTAGGTAGACAGGAATTACTGTAACTTTCTACTTTGGTTTCATAGAAATAAATATAGTTGACTGCGTGGCACAGAGATACATGAAAATTAGGGTAAGGTTGGCCGAACACAAGAAACAGAAGTTGGTTGATTGTTGAACAACTGTTGAATGTTTTGCTGATGAAAACTGATGAAACTCTGATGTTAAAAACTGACACACTGACCAAATACTTATGTAATGCAATTTTACATTTGTATGATATCCATATGACATCTGTTTTTTACATCAACAATATAAAAAGTAATAAAAAGTAAAATACAGTTTAACAATTGAAATGGATCCGTAAAATCAGATGTGATGCGGATGGTAACAGCACTTGGATGTTTAATACACTTGTCTGAACATGCCCTTACTCGTATAATATATGAGTGAGATGCAATGCAGAAATACGCGTAAGCCATTGGGACTGATGTCACATGTTCTTGGCCATTTCTAACATGCACTAATAAATTAGATTAATCCCTTCACCCCCAGCCTGTTTGCACCTTCTTGACAAGGCAACATTTTACAATTCTGACCAGTGTGTCTTTATAAGGTAATAACTCTGGAACGCTTCAAAGGACCCCAGTGATTCTGAGATTTCTTTTTTTCGAGACATGTTGTACTTCACGATAGTGGTAAAATTTGTTTGATATCACTTGCGTTTATTTGTGAAAATATCGGAAATTTGGCAAACATTTTGCAATTTTCAAACTTTTAATTCTTGCCCTTAAATCAGAGAGATATGACACACAAAATAGTTAATAACATTTCCCACATGTCTACTTTACATCAGCACAATTTTTGAAACATGATTTTTTTTTGTTAGGAAGTTAAAAGGGTTAAATGTTGACTAACGATTTCTAATTTGTTAAAAACTTTTTTTTAAGGCTTTGAGGGACCTATATGACAAAAAATACCCAAAAGTGACACCATTCTAAAAACTGACCCTCTTAAAGTCCTAAGAGTATGTGCACACAATCAGGAATTGGCAGCACTTTGAACACAACACATGTCGGCTGTGTCCGAAGAGCTGCTGGCTATTGAACGCAGGTGAATCCGCATGTGTTCATTGAGCTATACTTATTTACCGCGTCCAATGCATTGTATGGTTGAAAACTTATCTTGCAGAGACTCGTGTCTCCGCAAAATAAATAGACATGCTACAGTCTAGAAAGACTCGTTGCATGTCCGTCGCTGCGGGCGTCTCTGGACGCATAGTGGGCATGGGATTTCTTGAAATCCCATCCATTATGCTGTAACATCTGGACTCTGCGGGTTGGATGCTGCGCAAGTAAGCAGCTTCCAACCTTCAGCATTTACTGATTGTGTGCACATACCATCAAAATCAAATTCAAGAAGTTTGGATGGAAAAATAAACATTTTACTTTTTTTCTCAAAAAATATACTTTAGCCCCATTTTTATATTTTCACCAGGGTAAGAGGAAAAAGTGCTCCACCTAATTTGTTGTGAAAATTGTCCTGAGTACTCTAATACCTCATATGTGGGGGAAAACTACTGTTTGGGTGCATGGCAGGGCTCAGAAGGGAAGGAGCACAGTTTGACTTCTTGAACGCAAAAATGGCCGGAATCAAGAGTGGACACCATGGGCCTAAACAGTGGAATCCCCCCAGCATTGTCCCCATTTGGGAAACTAGGCCCCTCAAGGAATATATCTAAATGTGTGGTGAGCACCTTGAACTCCCAGGTGTTTCATATAAGTTTATAACACAGAGTTGTGAAAATAAAACATCAAATTTTTCCACTCATAAATGTTCTTTTAGACCAAAATTTTTATTTTCACAAGGGTAACAGGAGAAAATGGACACCAAAACTTGTTGTGAAATTTCTCCTGAGTACGACGATACTCCATATGTGGGGGAAAACTACTGGTTTGGCGCATGGCAGGGCTCGGAAGGGAGAGAGTACCGTTTGACTTTTTGAATGCAATAATGGCTGCAATTGACAGTGGGCTCTATGTTGCCTTTGGAGAGCCCTTGATGTGCCTAAACAGTGGAACCTCCCCACAAATAACTCAATTTTAGAAACTAGACTAGATGTTTGGTGAGCACCTTGAACCATTAGGTGCTTCACAGAAGTTTAGGTGCCAGAACAGTAGAACCTACAAAAGTGACAATACCATTTTACAAACGACACCTCTCATTTCACCTAGGTGTGCAGCGATCATATTGACACCACGGGTGTGTTACATAATATTATACCATTGGTCAGTGATGAAAACATAATTGCATTTTTAACATAAAAATTTAGTTTTAGCCTCATATTTTACATTTACACACCAGAAAATAGGTAAAAAAGGCATTGAAATTTGTTACACAATTTTTGATAAATGTGGAAATACCCCATATTTGGCTGGACAGTACTTCTTACCAGTACAACAAGACTCGGGTGGGACAGAGTGCTATTTGCCTCCTGGAGCCCATATTTTCCCAAAATAGTTTGGGAACTACATATACACATCCTTCAAGTGCTAGAAGAGCAAAATATCCGCTACAAGTGACCCCATTTTGGAAACTATATCCCTGTGGGAATTTATCTACCGGCGTAGTGATCATTTTGACCCCATGGGTGTTTTCCATAAACAAGCAGCAGAGGATGTAGCTGAGTGAAAATTGCAAATCTGCCCAGTATGTTGTAGTCACCAGTACGTTGTAGTGACCAGTACATTGTAGTGCCAGTGCATTTTGCCCAGCTCATGCTTCGGAGGCATGCACCCATAAATTATGTGGGCTCTCATCGATACAGAAATGCCAAATGTGTGGAGGCTAAATGTGGTTTAGGTACACTGGAGCTCAGAAAGGAGGGGCTATTTGGTTTTGGAAGTGCAGAATTCGTTAAATTTCTTTTTGGGGTCAAGGAGTCATAGTGATTTTCCAGCGCTTTTGTGTTACCAGTAACGTGGAAGCCCGCTATATTACTTCTGCGGGGTAAATGATTAGGCGACTTTATTCTTCAGGTTGATGTGATTACATCGATACCAGATTTATATCTGTTTGTTATGTTTGGCAGCTGTCACACAGTAAAAGATGCTTTTTTTGGCAAAAACAAGATTTTGCATCCCCATATTTTGATAGCAATAATTTTTCCATATTTCTGCCAATAGAGTCATGTGAGGGCTTGTTTTTTCCAAGATGGGCTGTTGTTTTTATTGGTACTATTTTTGGACACATGGCATTTTTTGATCGCTTTCTATTCCGATTTTTTGAAGGCAGAATACACAAAAAACAGCAATTCGGGATTTTTTTTTTTCATGCTGTTCCGCCTGTGGTAAAATTGTTAAGGCAGCTTTATTCTTTCGGTCAGTACGATTACCGCGATACCACATTTGTATAATTTTTTTTATGTTGTGGTGCTTTTACACTACAAAAACTATTTTATTGAAAAGAAAGGTGCATTGCTTTATTATACATATATGCTAGCCACCTTAGGGAGAGACCCAAGTTGGGCTAAATGTAGCGGGACGAAAGAGACCGAAAAGCCCTCTACTTAAAGGAAATACATAGTGGGTGCTTTCCTGAAACGGAAAGTACTTGCAAGCAGCATAATACAAAGAATAGCAGGTTTACCCAGAATCCTTTGCAGTAGGCGGAGCTATGCAAATCATCATTTGCATAGCTCCGCCTACTGCAAAGGATTCTGGGTAAACCTGCTATTCTTTGTATTATGCTGCTTGCAAGTACTTTCCGTTTCAGGAAAGCATCCACTATGTATTTGCTTTATTATGAGAGGAATGGGTTTTTTATTGTTCCTTTGATGGAGCTGTATGGCAGCTTAATTTTTATGGGATTAGATGACATTTTCAGCGATATATATGTTTTATTTACATTTGTCATTTTGATAGTGTTTTATTCAAATTTTTTGTTCGGCGGTATGATGAAAATTGTTTGTCGCCTTGTTTTTATTTTACGGTGTTCACTGAAGGGGTTAACTAGTACGACAGTGTTATAGATTGAGTCATTCCGGATGTGGGGATACAAAATATGTGTATTTTTTTTTTACATAAAATATTTATAACTGCAATATATATACGGTATATATATATATATATATATATATATATATATATATATATATATATATATACACACACTGCTCAAAAAAACAAAGGGAACACTTAAACAACAGAATATAACTCCAAGTAAATCAATCTGAAGTTGGATCAGCCTGTAACTTCATCTTCCACTTTGATTTTGAGCATCCTTCCAACTCCAGACCTCCGTGGGATATTAGTTGTGATTTACGTTGATCATTTTTAGGTTTTATTGTTCTTAACACATTCCACTATCTAATGAATAAAGATTTACAGCGGGAATATTTCATTCAGTGATATCTAGGATATGGGATTTTAGTGTTCCCTTTATTTTTTGAGCAGTGTATATATACACTGCTCAAAAAAATTAAGGGAACACTAAAATACCACGTCCTAGATATCTCTGAATGAAATATTCCAGTTTCACATTTTTATTCATTGCATAGTGGAATGTGTTAAGAACAATAAAATATAACAATTATAAATGTAAATCAAAATGAATATCCCATGGAAGTCTGGAGTTGGAATGATGCTCAAAATCAAAGTGGAAAATCAAATTACAGGCTGATCCAACTTCAGTGGAAATGCCTCATAACAAGGAAAAGATGCTCAGTATTGTGTGTGGCTGCCACGTGCCTGTATGACCACCCTACTGTACAATGCCTGGGCATGCTCCTGATGAGGCGGCGGATGGTCTCCTGAGGGATTTTCTCCCAGACGTGGACTAAAGCTCCTGGACAGTCTGTGGTGCAACATGACATTGGTGGATGGAGCGGGACATGAAGTCCCAGATGTGCTCAATCGGATTCAGGTCTGTGGAATGGGCAGACCATTTCATAGCTTCAATGCCTTCATCTTGCAGGAACTGCTGACACACTCCAGCTACATGAGGTCTGGCATTGTCCTGCATTAGGAGGAGCCCAGGGCCAACCGCACCAGCATATGGTCTCAAAGGGGTCTGAGGATCTCATCTCGGTACCTAATGGCCGTCAGGCTACCTCTGGTGAGCACATGGAGGGCTGTGCGGCCCTCCAAAGAAATGCCACCCCACACCATTACTCACCCACTGCCAAACCAGTCATGCTGAAGGATGCTGCAGGCAGCAGATCGCTCTCCACAGCATCTCCAGACTCTGTCATGTCTGTCACTTGTGCTCAGCGTGAACCTGCTTTCATCTGCGAAGAGCACAGGGCGCCAGTGGTGAATTTGCCAATCCTGGTGTTCTGGGCAAGTGCCAAGCGTCCTGCACGGTGTTGGGCTGTGAGCACAACCCCCATCTGTGGATGTCATGCACTCAGACCATCCTCATGGAGTCGGTTTCTAACCGTTTGTGCAGACGCATGCACATTTGTGGCCTGCTGGAGGTCATTTTGCAGGGCTTTGGCAGTGCTCTTCCTGTTCCTCCTTGCACAAAGGTGGAGGTAGCGGTCCTGCTGCTGGGTTGTTGCCCTCCTACGGCCATGTCTCTTGGTGTACTGGCATGTCTCCTGGTAGTGCCTCCAGCCTCTGGACACTACACTGACAGACACAGCAAACCTTCTGGCCACAGCTTGCATTGATGTGCCATCCTGGATGAGCTGCACTACCTGAGCCACTTGTGTGGGTTGTAGAGTCCGTCTCATGCTACCACAAGTGTGAAAGCACTACCAGCATTCAAAAGTGACCAAAACATCAGCCAGAAAGCATTGGTACTGAGATGTGGTCTGTGGTCCCCATCTGCAGAACCCCTCCTTTATTGAGTGTGTCTTGATAATTGCCAATAATTTCCATCTGTTGTCTATTCCATTTGCACAACAGCATGTGAAATTGATTGTCAATCAGTGATGCTTCCTAAGTGAACAGTTTGATTTCACCGAAGTTTGATTTACTTGGAGTTATACTCTGTTGTTTAAGTGTTCCTTTTTTTTAGCAGTGTGTGTATATATATATATATATATATATATATATATATAAATGAAAAGATGTGAAGTTATGGCAAAAATTAAGAGACCACTGCACAGTTTTATAAAGATCCGCTTCTCTACATGTCTGATAGTCACTCCATTCCAGTGTCAGTTGAATTCCTACCAGAGTACACCTCCTTCTACTTAATGTGCTTCGGATTAGTTTTAGGTGATCACCTGTAAAAAATCTTATTTAACAAAGGAAAGTATAAAAAACACTGCTGTGGTCTTCACAATCCTCCTGCAATAGGACGAGCTGGATAGCAAAACAAATGCTAGTAATAACCCAAAAGTAATAGGAATGAAAAAAAATAATTTTAGCCATGCCAAAGGAGTTGAAATGAAAAGTCTTGAGTGAGGAAAAGAAGGGCTCAATTCTGGCTTTACTAGCAGATGAACACAGTGAGCGTCATGTTGCCTCCATCCTTAAAATTTCTAAGACTGCAGTCCATTACAACAAAGTCAAGCTGCAGACATTGGGGACAACAAAGCTACAGAACGGCAGAGGGCGAAAACGACTCTCCACTGACCGGGATGACTGTCATCGTATTCAAATGTCACTCAGCAACTGCAGGATGACATCAAGTGACCTACAAAACGAATGACAAATGGCAGCTGGGGTGAAGTGCTCCGCAAGAACAGTTCGTAACAGGCTCCTAGAGGCAGGACTCAAGTCATGTAAAGCTAGAAAAAAGCCATTCATCAATGAGAAGTAAAGTAGAGCCAGGCTGTAGTTTGCCAAAGACCATAAGGATTGGACCATAGAGGACCTGAGTAAGGTAATCTTCTCTGATGAGTCTAATTTTCAGCTTTGCCCAACACCTTGATGTCTAATAGTTAGACGGAGACCTGGAGAGGCGTACAAGCCACAGTGTCTTGCACCCACTGTGAGATTTGGTGGAGGATCGGTGATGATCTGCAGATGCTTCAGCAAGGCAGGAATTGGGCAGGTTGTTCTTTGCAAAGGACGTATGAATCAAGCCGCATGCAAGGTTATCCTGGAAAAACAGTGGATTCCTTCTGCTCAGGCAATGTTCCACAACTCTGAGGACTGGTTTTTCCAGCAGCACAATGTGCCAAGCTACACAGCTAGGTCAATCGAGACCTGAATCCCATTGAAAACCTTTGGAATGTAATCAAGAGGATGATGGATAGTCACAAGCCATCAAACAAAGAAGAACTGCTGAAATTTTTGAACCAGGAGTGGCATAAGGTCATCCAGAAGCAGTGTGAAAAACTGGTGGAAAGCATGCCAAGAAAGCTGTGATTAAAAATCATGGTTATTCCACAATATATTGATTTCTGAAGTCTTCCTGAGTCAAAACATTAGTATTGCTGTTTCTAAATGATTATGAACTTGGTTTTTTTGCATAATTTGAGGTCTGCAAGCAATGCATTTTTTGTTATTTTGAACATTTCTCAGAACTTCGGAGACATGTCAGTAGTTTATAGAATGAAAGAGCAATTTACATTTTACTCATATACCTTTAAAGAGAAAAATCAGACGAACTGAAAATTTTGCAGTGGTCTCTTAATTTTTGCCAGAGCTGTGTATATACCGTATATACTCGAGTATAAGCCGAGATTTTCAGCCCAAATTTTAGGGCTGAAAGTGCCCCCCTCGGCTTATACTCGAGTCACGGTAGCGGTGGGGTCGGCAGGTGAGGGGCTGAGGGCGCTGGGGTATACTTACCTAGTCCCAGCGATCCTCGCGCTGTCCCTGCCGTCCCACGGGCTTCGGCGCTGCAGCTTCTTCCTCTCTTCAGCGGTCACGTGGGACCGCTCATTACAGAAATGAATAAGCGGCTCCACCTCCCATAGGGGCGGAGCCGCTTATTCATTTCTCTAATCAGCGGTGCCGGTGACCGCTGATAGAGAAAGAAGCTGCAGCGCCGAAGACAGGAGGGGACAGCGCGAGGATCGCCAGGACTAGGTGAGTATGTTATATTCACCTGTCCTCGTTCCAGCCGCCGGGCGCCGATCCATCTTCCCGGCCGGCGCCTCCATCTTCCCGGCGTCTGCGCTCTCTGACTTATCAGGCAGAGGGCGCGATGACGCATATAGTGTGCGCGGCGCCCTCTGCCTGATCAGTCAGAGCAGAGACGCCGGGAAGATGGAGGCGCCGGAACGAGACGCTGGGAGCTGCAATCAAGGGAGGTGAGTATGTGTTTTTTTTTTTATTGCAGCAGTAGCAGCGGCAGCACAGATTAATGTGGAGCATCTATGGGGCACAGTGAACGGTGCAGAGCACCGTATAAGGCACAGCTAGGGGGCACAATGAACGGTGCAGAGCACCGTATAAGGCACAGCTAGGGGGTACAATGAACGGTGCAGAGCACCGTATATGGCACAGCTAGGGGGCACAATGAACGGTGCAGAGCACCGTATAAGGCACAGCTAGGGGGCACAATGAACGGTGCAGAGCACCGTATATGGCACAGCTATGGGGCACAGTGAACGGTGCAGAGCACCGTATATGGCACAGCTAGGGGGCACAATGAACGGTGCAGAGCACCGTATATGGCACAGCTAGGGGGCACAATGAACGGTGCAGAGCACCGTATATGGCACAGCTATGGGGCACAGTGAACGGTGCAGAGCACTGTATATGGCACAGCTAGGGGGCACAGTGAACGGTGCAGAGCACTATATGGGGCACAGCTATGGGGAAATATGAATGGTGTAGAGCACTATATGGCACAGCTATGGGGAAATAATGATCTATTTTTATTTTTGAAATTCACCGGTAAATGCTGCATTTCCACCCTAGGCTTATACTCGAGTCAATAAGTTTTCCCAGTTTTTTGTGGCAAAATTAGGGGGGTCGGCTTATACTCGGGTCGGCTTATACTCGAGTATATACGGTATATATATATATATATATATATATATATATATATATAATTTATTACTTTGTCTTTTTTTAAAATATTTTTACAATTTTTTTTCTACTTTTTTACTTGGTCCCTATACGGGATTTTCACCATTAACAATTTGACCGTGGTTATAAAGCATTGCAATGCATGGGCATTGCTGTGCTTTATTAATTGTCAGTTCTGCACTGATACACAAGCTTGTTAGATCATGTTCTGAGCATGTTCTAACAAGCATGCTAGCCTAGTCACCATGATGTCGTAATGATGACTTCAGGTCACCATGGCAATGTTCGGGCCCTCGCCATGACATTGCGGGAGCGCATATCGGAGGGGAGTGGGAGCCCCATCCCTCTCCCTGCGGGCACCGCTCCTGGCAGTGAGAGTCTGGTGTCAGCGGTGATGTTCGCTGAACACTTGCCGCTGATCACCGCACACAGCCCACTGCACTCAGGCGATCCCCATGTCCTTTCCTTCTATGGCATACAGTATATATAATGCAAATGTTGTGAATTGTTAATTTTATATATTGGCTTCATGTCACAGAGCTTCCAGTTTATTTGTGTAAATGAGACTAAAATTTGCTTTTGTAGTAAAATAATCCCCACCCCACTTCAGGACAATAATAAACTTTTTGCAGCCCAAAAATTATATTGACCATATTTACCAATATATCTATGTATCTTCTTTCCCATAACATATACTAAAATCACTTTATTCCCCCCTGAAATCTTTCTATTCTCTAGTGATTGTTGGGATTGACATACAGAATAATATAGCTATAAAGTAGTTTATCGCACAGATAAATCAATTTGTGTGCGGCTACATATACTTATGGTAAATCCTAAATCAGCCGCAGAATCCGATCCCTGTATATAGGATTCATGGATCATTCAGTGGTGATTCTGTTCTTGCAGGATTAAATCAAATGTTCATTTAATGGATGATCATTTATCAAAAACAAAGGATCTTTACAGTGTGATTACTCTCAGAAACGAGCAACCCCCAAAATAAGCCCCAAATAACTAAAACATAACTGTAATAACACCATGTAATTTTCTAACCATCTTATCGGCTTATGTAGAGGGTTTGGACCCACTGGTGTAGTACCAAGGGCTCACTAGTTGATGCGTAAGACCCACCCAAGCAAAAATTATTTGACCGGGGATAGAGGATGCTGTTTGATTTACTGCTTCTATTTTATGTAATTTCAGCCTATACCCCCCCCCAAATAATAAAATAATAGCTTGCTAAATAAATTAGATGATTTCTACTGGCTTTTCCTGGATATGCTGCATCAAGTGTACTGTGCCAAGCACTGCTCCTGTCTTCCTGTGACATCCAGTAACTCTGCTGTCTATGGTCTCCAGGACCTCTCCTGTCTGCCTGCGACTTCCAATAACCTGCTACCTATCTGCGATGTCTAGGATGACTCCTGCCTTCCTGTGGCATCCAGTAACTGCTGTCTATGGTCTCCAGGACCTCTGCCTGCGACTTCCAGTAACCTGCTACCTATCTGCGATGTCTAGGATGACTCCTGTCTTCCTGTGGCATCCAGTAACTCTGCTACCTGTCTATGGTCTCCAGGACTTCTCCTGTCTGCCTGCGGCTTCCCACAACCCTTCTACCTATCTGCGATGTCTAGGATGACTCCTGCCTTCCAGTGGCATCCAGTAACTCTGCTACCTGTCTATGGTCTCCAGGACTTCTCCTGTCTGCCTGCGGCTTGCCACAACCCTTCTACCTATCTGCGATGTCTAGGATGACTCCTGCCTTCCAGTGGCATCCGGTAACTCTGCTACCTGTCTATAGTCTCCAGGACTTCTCCTGTCTGCCTGCAGCTTCCAGCAACCCTGCTACCTATCTGCGATGTCTAGGGTGACTCCTGTCTTCCTGTGGCATCTAGTTTCTCTGCTACCTCTCTGCGGTCTTCTGGACATCTTCTGTCTGCTTGCCACTTCCAGTACTCTGCTGTCTATTTCCTATGTGCCCCACCAATCAGCTGCACTGACGCCCGTGGCCCGTGTGTGCTCTCGACCTTGGACTTGGAGAACCCATCTCACCAGATGAGCCTAACAATAATAAGGCAAAGGGGAATGTGAAGAGACACTAAGCACAATTTCACAATTGTTTTTGCTACCCTTCATACAGAAAACTGGTTTTGTGAGTCCTGTCGATGACGCTATTAATTGCATATATGTTAGGCTTCACACCCAGTGGATTGAGATGGTAATAATTCCCTATATTCAGAGAGCGCAGGCGATATAGGTTAGGAGTCATACAGACTGAATCACATACCAGCCCCTCCTTATTGTTATGTTCCCCATGTTACAGCAATCAGGTTTTACTGGTCATAAATTCTTTCTATCCGTGGGTAATATTTTTCAAGATAAGACGTATACTAGTCACTCCCAGACTAAGCTTCTTCTTTATATAATGCCTTTATTGTATTTTATTATCCTTCAATTCCGACTAAGCCAAAGTTTATTTCTTTCTCCATAAGTAATAATCCAGAGACACAACCTGCGCAGCTGCACATGAGCCCCGTGGTAGCCAATAAAAAAGATATATGCCATTAAATCCGGAAAACCAGGATGACAGGTTCACTATAACCTCATATGCACTTAGTTGTTTGACCCATAAGGCAGAACAAACTCCTTGGTCAACCGGGTACTCCAAAGATTGACTACTGTAACTGCTGAGAACCCTTTTGTGCATAACTGTCTATATAAATGCCTTTCCTCCACACCTACTGTAAATACTAATGCTCATTAGTAAGGTTGCATTTTTCCAAGTGTCTCACTGGAAAAGAGACCTCTCCATACCGCTCTGACTTTCGGGAAAGTATATAATTTTTTACAATGCAGAACCCCAATCTGCACCCTATATTGAAGGTGGTATCTTACAGGGTAGAAATGAAATATTACATTTACATCACTTCTTTAAAATATGTTTTTATAGACTTCAAAATCTTGCTTGCTTGTGCCGCTGCTGCTTGACATTGAGTGCTTCTGCTTAGTTTTCTGATAACCAATGTACAGGAAATCAGAACTAAACAGTGTGAGGTTATGTTAGTTACCGTATCCTAATATGTAAATTTTGTGAGTTTTTTGCCTTCAAAAGGATTTGTCAGTTAGACCAACCCAAACCACATATATGGACATGCAGTACTTTGAATTGTAAATCCACTGACACCTTTATATCTTTTATCTGCTGTTGCATTTCTGAGAAATTAGCATTAATTAATTGTTATCATTATAAATTAGCATTAATCAAATAATATATATACAAATTAGGTATTTAGTGCACAGTGCGTCGCAGAGCACTTAACTAGTCGTTGCCTCCCCAAGTTGTTTTCCCACCCAGTAGCAGCCTCTACTACAGTGAGCTATTAATCAACTAAAGATGTGGGTGCTGAGTGAGCAGTGACGTACTGCTAAAAGCGGTAGACCACGCGACCACTATAGGGCCTGTGAGTCAGGGCACCCCACTCCCGCTCGGCATTACACTTTCCACTGTATCGGCATCCTGCAGAGCTTCAGAACACACACTATGGAGAACACAGCACTGGGGGAATATGGAGAGGGGAGAATATTTTTTTCAATCAATAAGAGAGACATTATACAGTGCTGTATAGAAGGCTATATGGGACCCATTATACTACAGCTCTGGCAAAAATCAAGAGACCACCACATCAAATCCCTGTCATGGGCAGCCCAATCTCCAGACCTGAACCCCATTGAAAGCCTCTGGAATGTAATCAGGAGGATGATGGATAGTCACAAGCCATCAAAGAAGAACTGCTTACATTTTTGCGTCAGAAGCAGTGTGAAAGACTGGTGGAAAGCATGCCAAGACACATGAAAGCTGTGATTAAAAATCATGGTTATTTCACAAAATATTGATTTCTGAACTCTTCCTGAGTTAAAACAATAGTATTATTGTTTCTAAATGATTTGAACGTGTCTTCTTTGCATTATTTG
Organism: Ranitomeya imitator; assembly: GCF_032444005.1. NCBI lineage: Eukaryota > Metazoa > Chordata > Amphibia > Anura > Dendrobatidae > Ranitomeya > Ranitomeya imitator. The sequence continues at coordinate 194,716,261 of NC_091283.1, forward strand.
ACGTCTGAAAGCACTGGTTTTTTTTTTAAATTTGATCATTTTTCTTTGAAAAAAAAAACAAACAAAAAAAATGTACTGCTTGGAAATTTGGAGATGTTGTCAGAAGTTTATAGAATAAAAGAACAATTTACATTTTACTCAAAAATCCTTCTATATTATTTCAAAACACTCTTTTTCAGTGATTCCTTTATATCTCCGTTCATACTGCACCCACAAACACAAATGATACACAATTTAAAAGGTAAACTTGCCCCTTTCAGCAAAAAAATAGCCAAACAAACCACGCATCCACGATGTGATCACAAAATACATTTTAAACATTAATTTTCATAAAATTGGAGTAAGGAAAAACGACCTGCAGGTGGCACCACACTACCCCAAAGCACAATAACCCAAAGCTGAAACAATCCTAACATTTGCCTTGGGGGCTTTCCAGCTTGCTGAATTCCTTGCCCAGCCGATTTCAGACAGGTACATTTAAAATTTTGCTACATATGTGGAAGTAGAATAAAAGTAAAACTTTACCTGTTTAAGACTTCAGATTTAAAACTGAAGATATAAATGAATGCAGCCTAAAAGGGACCGGACAGGTTCTGAACCATCAGATTTTTCGTATTATTGGACAGTCATTGAAAAGTCTATCTTTCTTCTAAGGTTGCAGCTTATTGGTGACCTGGAGTCACCTCTGGTTCCAAGTAAAAAAACTGCAGCGTTGACATAACTCAGACTGTACATTGTTTCCCGATGGGAGAGAATGGTGGAAACAACCTTGTAAAAATTGGAAAAAAAAAATCCAACCGTAGGAAAAAAAAGGTAAAATATTCTGCAGATATTACTTTTTTAAAGGGATATTACCAATTATTATACAATGGTGTAAATATGCTCAGTTATGAGGTCAATTCTCCTTCATCATTTTTACTGTCAAAGTGGCACTGCTGTACAGGGAGCTGCTCCATTCACATACATAGGGCTGTGCTGCACTTCCTTACACTGCAGATAGATAGCAGTGTTGCTGTGGAGGGGAAAAAATGCTGCTGCCCCTGTTCTTTTGCAAGATCCTGACAAACAGACCCCTTCTGATTAGTAAGTAAAATACCATTATGTTTAATGTTGGGGGATCTCCTTTAGGCTGGAGTCACACAAAACAAATAAAAAATCGGTCCGTTTTACACGGACGAGAATCGCAGAAATGTTCCCTGAACAGTGATTCGTGTGTCAGTGCGAGGATGCGATCTTCTTGCATGTAAGCATCCATATGACATCCTTATGGGGACATTTTCTCGCCGCCTTGCAAATTGGACATATAATGGATCTATGGGCTCAAACATTCGTGAAAACATATACTATATATATATATATATATATATATATACAGTATACACATACCTCTCTGTGTTCATCATCTCATTAAATACATTTACATTTGACCAGCTTGATTTTCCTGAAATTGCCTGTGCCCCCGGGCCAACTAGTATACCTATAAATAGAAAAATCAGACAAACTGAACCTTTTGCAGTGGTCTCTTAACTTTTGCCAGAGCTGTATATGGAAGGCTATGTTGATCCCACGATACTATATGGAAGGCTATATGGCACCCATTATACTATATGGAAGGCTATGTTGGTCCCTTTATTCTATATGGAAGGTTATGTTGGTCCCATGATTCTATATGGAAGGCTATGTTGGTCCCATTATACAATATGGAAGGTTATGTTGGTCCCTTTATTCTATATGGAAGGTTATGGTGGTCCCATTATACTATATGGAAGGTTATGTTGGTCCCATGATACCATATGGAAGGCTATGTTGGTCCCATTATACTATATGGAAGGTTATGTTGGTCCCTTTATTCTATATGGAAGGCTATGTTGGTCCCATTATACTATATGGAAGGTTATGTTGGTCCCATGATACTATATGGAAGGCTATGTAGGGTCCATGATACTATATGGAAGGCTATGTGGGGTCCATTATACTATATGGAAGGTTATGTTGGTCCCATGATACTATATGGAAGGCTATGTGGGGTCCATTATACTATATGGAAGATTATGTGAGACCTATGATGTTATGCGGAAGGCTATGTGGGGTCCATGGTACTATATGGAAGGCTATGTGGGGCCAATATAATATTTTACAGTATTTGCAGTAAACGGGGGCCATTATACTATATGGAAGACTATGCTCAGGGCCACAATATTGTTTGGAGGGCCATGTAGGGGCCATTATATTGCTTGAGGGGCTACTGGAGAACCATTATACTGTGGAGGGCTAGTGGTGGCCATTATACAATGTGGAAGGTTATGTTGGGACCATCATACTGTGTGGAGGGATGTGGGGTCCATTACACTGTGTGGAGTGTTGTGTGGGGGACATCATATTGTGTTGAGGGCTGTGTTGTGGTCACAGTTGGGTCATCATACTGTGTTGGGGTCACCATACTTTGCCGGGGTGAGGGGACATAGGGGTACATTAGGGTCATCATACTTTGCGTGTGGAGGATTCTGTGGAGGAATTCACTGTGGGGTATCATACTGTGTTTGGGGGAACTTTTGTTGGCGTCATATTTTATAGGGGCAATGAAAGAGGAATCTCTAGAGGCTTCAATAGGAGGAAAATTAGTTTGTAAGAGTGGAAAAGTTGTGACATGCTCTTCTGTGACTCTGCCAAATATTATTATGTTTTTTAGGAGGAGGGGCCCAATTAGAACTTCTGCTATGCGGCCTCATGATTTCTATGTAAGCCCCTGTGGAGAAGGAAACAACCTGAGTAGACAAAGGCTAGTTTAGTGCTCTATCAGGCCCAGAGCACTTAATCCCTCATTTGCGTATGAATTAAAACATTATTTTTTGGAAATGCAGTAACAGATAGAAGATATAAAGGTGTCATTGGATTGGCGTTACAGAGACCTGCATACCCTTATAAGTGGTTTGGGGGTTGATCTTAGTTACAGATTCCTTTTAACAACCAATGCTAAATGTAAGTTCCTGTTCTGTTCAGAATGTACACCTCTTCTATTTATAACATGACTTATTGTAAGGATATCTGCAAATCATGCACTTATGTAAATTTATGGAAACAGGAACACATGGGCTACTTGCACAGTGAACAAGTCTGTATGATCATGTTCACACACCACCAAGAAACCTGAAGACACAAAAGAGAATAGTAAAACCAAAAACACTCAGTTTGAAAAAATGTTGCAGTAATCCGCAAGTGCTAGTAAAAGATGTAAAAAACAGGGTATTTGGTTGATACGTTTTTTGCAAAAAATGTATACTAAGCTGCTCTACCAATCTTCACGGTATACCCTTATCAGAGCAGTCCTAACTAATGTATGCAATCCCTATCTGATGTATTTAAAAACCTGATCATCTGTATATAACTTGTGTGAACAGGGTTCAGAGAGGAAAAATCCATGTGTGCATACAGGGTAGAACAGCTTTTGTGCAGATAGCCCAAGAGGAGTGGTGGAACTCCCCAGTCTTGTAGACACAAGAGAACAATTATGGAAACAGGAACACATGGGCTACTTGCACAGTGAACAAGTCTGTATGATCATGTTCACACACCACCAAGAAACCTGAAGACACAAAAGAGAATAGTAAAACCAAAAACACTCAGTTTGAAAAAATGTTGCAGTAATCCGCAAGTGCTAGTAAAAGATGTAAAAAACAGGGTATTTGGTTGATACGTTTTTTGCAAAAAATGTATACTAAGCTGCTCTACCAATCTTCACGGTATACCCTTATCAGAGCAGTCCTAACTAATGTATGCAATCCCTATCTGATGTATTTAAAAACCTGATCATCTGTATATAACTTGTGTGAACAGGGTTCAGAGAGGAAAAATCCATGTGTGCATACAGGGTAGAACAGCTTTTGTGCAGATAGCCCAAGAGGAGTGGTGGAACTCCCCAGTCTTGTAGACACAAGAGAACAATTATGGAAACAGGAACACATGGGCTACTTGCACAGTGAACAAGTCTGTATGATCATGTTCACACACCACCAAGAAACCTGAAGACACAAAAGAGAATAGTAAAACCAAAAACACTCAGTTTGAAAAAATGTTGCAGTAATCCGCAAGTGCTAGTAAAAGATGTAAAAAACAGGGTATTTGGTTGATACGTTTTTTGCAAAAAATGTATACTAAGCTGCTCTACCAATCTTCACGGTATATCCTTATCAGAGCAGTCCTAACTAATGTATGCAATCCCTATCTGATGTATTTAAAAACCTGATCATCTGTATATAACTTGTGTGAACAGGGTTCAGAGAGGAAAAATCCATGTGTGCATACAGGGTAGAACAGCTTTTGTGCAGATAGCCCAAGAGGAGTGGTGGAACTCCCCCGTCTTGTAGACACAAGAGAACAATTATGGAAACAGGAACACATGGGCTACTTGCACAGTGAACAAGTCTGTATGATCATGTTCACACACCACCAAGAAACCTGAAGACACAAAAGAGAATAGTAAAACCAAAAACACTCAGTTTGAAAAAATGTTGCAGTAATCCGCAAGTGCTAGTAAAAGATGTAAAAAACAGGGTATTTGGTTGATACGTTTTTTGCAAAAAATGTATACTAAGCTGCTCTACCAATCTTCACGGTATACCCTTATCAGAGCAGTCCTAACTAATGTATGCAATCCCTATCTGATGTATTTAAAAACCTGATCATCTGTATATAACTTGTGTGAACAGGGTTCAGAGAGGAAAAATCCATGTGTGCATACAGGGTAGAACAGCTTTTGTGCAGATAGCCCAAGAGGAGTGGTGGAACTCCCCAGTCTTGTAGACACAAGAGAACAATTATGGAAACAGGAACACATGGGCTACTTGCACAGTGAACAAGTCTGTATGATCATGTTCACACACCACCAAGAAACCTGAAGACACAAAAGAGAATAGTAAAACCAAAAACACTCAGTTTGAAAAAATGTTGCAGTAATCCGCAAGTGCTAGTAAAAGATGTAAAAAACAGGGTATTTGGTTGATACGTTTTTTGCAAAAAATGTATACTAAGCTGCTCTACCAATCTTCACGGTATACCCTTATCAGAGCAGTCCTAACTAATGTATGCAATCCCTATCTGATGTATTTAAAAACCTGATCATCTGTATATAACTTGTGTGAACAGGGTTCAGAGAGGAAAAATCCATGTGTGCATACAGGGTAGAACAGCTTTTGTGCAGATAGCCCAAGAGGAGTGGTGGAACTCCCCAGTCTTGTAGACACAAGAGAACAATTATGGAAACAGGAACACATGGGCTACTTGCACAGTGAACAAGTCTGTATGATCATGTTCACACACCACCAAGAAACCTGAAGACACAAAAGAGAATAGTAAAACCAAAAACACTCAGTTTGAAAAAATGTTGCAGTAATCCGCAAGTGCTAGTAAAAGATGTAAAAAACAGGGTATTTGGTTGATACGTTTTTTGCAAAAAATGTATACTAAGCTGCTCTACCAATCTTCACGGTATATCCTTATCAGAGCAGTCCTAACTAATGTATGCAATCCCTATCTGATGTATTTAAAAACCTGATCATCTGTATATAACTTGTGTGAACAGGGTTCAGAGAGGAAAAATCCATGTGTGCATACAGGGTAGAACAGCTTTTGTGCAGATAGCCCAAGAGGAGTGGTGGAACTCCCCCGTCTTGTAGACACAAGAGAACAATTATGGAAACAGGAACACATGGGCTACTTGCACAGTGAACAAGTCTGTATGATCATGTTCACACACCACCAAGAAACCTGAAGACACAAAAGAGAATAGTAAAACCAAAAACACTCAGTTTGAAAAAATGTTGCAGTAATCCGCAAGTGCTAGTAAAAGATGTAAAAAACAGGGTATTTGGTTGATACGTTTTTTGCAAAAAATGTATACTAAGCTGCTCTACCAATCTTCACGGTATACCCTTATCAGAGCAGTCCTAACTAATGTATGCAATCCCTATCTGATGTATTTAAAAACCTGATCATCTGTATATAACTTGTGTGAACAGGGTTCAGAGAGGAAAAATCCATGTGTGCATACAGGGTAGAACAGCTTTTGTGCAGATAGCCCAAGAGGAGTGGTGGAACTCCCCAGTCTTGTAGACACAAGAGAACAATTATGGAAACAGGAACACATGGGCTACTTGCACAGTGAACAAGTCTGTATGATCATGTTCACACACCACCAAGAAACCTGAAGACACAAAAGAGAATAGTAAAACCAAAAACACTCAGTTTGAAAAAATGTTGCAGTAATCCGCAAGTGCTAGTAAAAGATGTAAAAAACAGGGTATTTGGTTGATACGTTTTTTGCAAAAAATGTATACTAAGCTGCTCTACCAATCTTCACGGTATACCCTTATCAGAGCAGTCCTAACTAATGTATGCAATCCCTATCTGATGTATTTAAAAACCTGATCATCTGTATATAACTTGTGTGAACAGGGTTCAGAGAGGAAAAATCCATGTGTGCATACAGGGTAGAACAGCTTTTGTGCAGATAGCCCAAGAGGAGTGGTGGAACTCCCCAGTCTTGTAGACACAAGAGAACAATTATGGAAACAGGAACACATGGGCTACTTGCACAGTGAACAAGTCTGTATGATCATGTTCACACACCACCAAGAAACCTGAAGACACAAAAGAGAATAGTAAAACCAAAAACACTCAGTTTGAAAAAATGTTGCAGTAATCCGCAAGTGCTAGTAAAAGATGTAAAAAACAGGGTATTTGGTTGATACGTTTTTTGCAAAAAATGTATACTAAGCTGCTCTACCAATCTTCACGGTATACCCTTATCAGAGCAGTCCTAACTAATGTATGCAATCCCTATCTGATGTATTTAAAAACCTGATCATCTGTATATAACTTGTGTGAACAGGGTTCAGAGAGGAAAAATCCATGTGTGCATACAGGGTAGAACAGCTTTTGTGCAGATAGCCCAAGAGGAGTGGTGGAACTCCCCAGTCTTGTAGACACAAGAGAACAATTATGGAAACAGGAACACATGGGCTACTTGCACAGTGAACAAGTCTGTATGATCATGTTCACACACCACCAAGAAACCTGAAGACACAAAAGAGAATAGTAAAACCAAAAACACTCAGTTTGAAAAAATGTTGCAGTAATCCGCAAGTGCTAGTAAAAGATGTAAAAAACAGGGTATTTGGTTGATACGTTTTTTGCAAAAAATGTATACTAAGCTGCTCTACCAATCTTCACGGTATACCCTTATCAGAGCAGTCCTAACTAATGTATGCAATCCCTATCTGATGTATTTAAAAACCTGATCATCTGTATATAACTTGTGTGAACAGGGTTCAGAGAGGAAAAATCCATGTGTGCATACAGGGTAGAACAGCTTTTGTGCAGATAGCCCAAGAGGAGTGGTGGAACTCCCCAGTCTTGTAGACACAAGAGAACAATTATGGAAACAGGAACACATGGGCTACTTGCACAGTGAACAAGTCTGTATGATCATGTTCACACACCACCAAGAAACCTGAAGACACAAAAGAGAATAGTAAAACCAAAAACACTCAGTTTGAAAAAATGTTGCAGTAATCCGCAAGTGCTAGTAAAAGATGTAAAAAACAGGGTATTTGGTTGATACGTTTTTTGCAAAAAATGTATACTAAGCTGCTCTACCAATCTTCACGGTATACCCTTATCAGAGCAGTCCTAACTAATGTATGCAATCCCTATCTGATGTATTTAAAAACCTGATCATCTGTATATAACTTGTGTGAACAGGGTTCAGAGAGGAAAAATTCATGTGTGCATACAGGGTAGAACAGCTTTTGTGCAGATAGCCCAAGAGGAGTGGTGGAACTCCCCAGTCTTGTAGACACAAGAGAACAATTATGGAAACAGGAACACATGGGCTACTTGCACAGTGAACAAGTCTGTATGATCATGTTCACACACCACCAAGAAACCTGAAGACACAAAAGAGAATAGTAAAACCAAAAACACTCAGTTTGAAAAAATGTTGCAGTAATCCGCAAGTGCTAGTAAAAGATGTAAAAAACAGGGTATTTGGTTGATACGTTTTTTGCAAAAAATGTATACTAAGCTGCTCTACCAATCTTCACGGTATACCCTTATCAGAGCAGTCCTAACTAATGTATGCAATCCCTATCTGATGTATTTAAAAACCTGATCATCTGTATATAACTTGTGTGAACAGGGTTCAGAGAGGAAAAATCCATGTGTGCATACAGGGTAGAACAGCTTTTGTGCAGATAGCCCAAGAGGAGTGGTGGAACTCCCCAGTCTTGTAGACACAAGAGAACAATTATGGAAACAGGAACACATGGGCTACTTGCACAGTGAACAAGTCTGTATGATCATGTTCACACACCACCAAGAAACCTGAAGACACAAAAGAGAATAGTAAAACCAAAAACACTCAGTTTGAAAAAATGTTGCAGTAATCCGCAAGTGCTAGTAAAAGATGTAAAAAACAGGGTATTTGGTTGATACGTTTTTTGCAAAAAATGTATACTAAGCTGCTCTACCAATCTTCACGGTATACCCTTATCAGAGCAGTCCTAACTAATGTATGCAATCCCTATCTGATGTATCTAAAAACCTGATCATCTGTATATAACTTGTGTGAACAGGGTTCAGAGAGGAAAAATCCATGTGTGCATACAGGGTAGAACAGCTTTTGTGCAGATAGCCCAAGAGGAGTGGTGGAACTCCCCAGTCTTGTAGACACAAGAGAACAATTATGGAAACAGGAACACATGGGCTACTTGCACAGTGAACAAGTCTGTATGATCATGTTCACACACCACCAAGAAACCTGAAGACACAAAAGAGAATAGTAAAACCAAAAACACTCAGTTTGAAAAAATGTTGCAGTAATCCGCAAGTGCTAGTAAAAGATGTAAAAAACAGGGTATTTGGTTGATACGTTTTTTGCAAAAAATGTATACTAAGCTGCTCTACCAATCTTCACGGTATACCCTTATCAGAGCAGTCCTAACTAATGTATGCAATCCCTATCTGATGTATTTAAAAACCTGATCATCTGTATATAACTTGTGTGAACAGGGTTCAGAGAGGAAAAATCCATGTGTGCATACAGGGTAGAACAGCTTTTGTGCAGATAGCCCAAGAGGAGTGGTGGAACTCCCCAGTCTTGTAGACACAAGAGAACAATTATGGAAACAGGAACACATGGGCTACTTGCACAGTGAACAAGTCTGTATGATCATGTTCACACACCACCAAGAAACCTGAAGACACAAAAGAGAATAGTAAAACCAAAAACACTCAGTTTGAAAAAATGTTGCAGTAATCCGCAAGTGCTAGTAAAAGATGTAAAAAACAGGGTATTTGGTTGATACGTTTTTTGCAAAAAATGTATACTAAGCTGCTCTACCAATCTTCACGGTATACCCTTATCAGAGCAGTCCTAACTAATGTATGCAATCCCTATCTGATGTATTTAAAAACCTGATCATCTGTATATAACTTGTGTGAACAGGGTTCAGAGAGGAAAAATCCATGTGTGCATACAGGGTAGAACAGCTTTTGTGCAGATAGCCCAAGAGGAGTGGTGGAACTCCCCAGTCTTGTAGACACAAGAGAACAATTATGGAAACAGGAACACATGGGCTACTTGCACAGTGAACAAGTCTGTATGATCATGTTCACACACCACCAAGAAACCTGAAGACACAAAAGAGAATAGTAAAACCAAAAACACTCAGTTTGAAAAAATGTTGCAGTAATCCGCAAGTGCTAGTAAAAGATGTAAAAAACAGGGTATTTGGTTGATACGTTTTTTGCAAAAAATGTATACTAAGCTGCTCTACCAATCTTCACGGTATACCCTTATCAGAGCAGTCCTAACTAATGTATGCAATCCCTATCTGATGTATTTAAAAACCTGATCATCTGTATATAACTTGTGTGAACAGGGTTCAGAGAGGAAAAATCCATGTGTGCATACAGGGTAGAACAGCTTTTGTGCAGATAGCCCAAGAGTAGTGGTGGAACTCCCCAGTCTTGTAGACACAAGAGAACAATTATGGAAACAGGAACACATGGGCTACTTGCACAGTGAACAAGTCTGTATGATCATGTTCACACACCACCAAGAAACCTGAAGACACAAAAGAGAATAGTAAAACCAAAAACACTCAGTTTGAAAAAATGTTGCAGTAATCCGCAAGTGCTAGTAAAAGATGTAAAAAACAGGGTATTTGGTTGATACGTTTTTTGCAAAAAATGTATACTAAGCTGCTCTACCAATCTTCACGGTATACCCTTATCAGAGCAGTCCTAACTAATGTATGCAATCCCTATCTGATGTATTTAAAAACCTGATCATCTGTATATAACTTGTGTGAACAGGGTTCAGAGAGGAAAAATCCATGTGTGCATACAGGGTAGAACAGCTTTTGTGCAGATAGCCCAAGAGGAGTGGTGGAACTCCCCAGTCTTGTAGACACAAGAGAACAATTATGGAAACAGGAACACATGGGCTACTTGCACAGTGAACAAGTCTGTATGATCATGTTCACACACCACCAAGAAACCTGAAGACACAAAAGAGAATAGTAAAACCAAAAACACTCAGTTTGAAAAAATGTTGCAGTAATCCGCAAGTGCTAGTAAAAGATGTAAAAAACAGGGTATTTGGTTGATACGTTTTTTGCAAAAAATGTATACTAAGCTGCTCTACCAATCTTCACGGTATACCCTTATCAGAGCAGTCCTAACTAATGTATGCAATCCCTATCTGATGTATTTAAAAACCTGATCATCTGTATATAACTTGTGTGAACAGGGTTCAGAGAGGAAAAATCCATGTGTGCATACAGGGTAGAACAGCTTTTGTGCAGATAGCCCAAGAGGAGTGGTGGAACTCCCCAGTCTTGTAGACACAAGAGAACAATTATGGAAACAGGAACACATGGGCTACTTGCACAGTGAACAAGTCTGTATGATCATGTTCACACACCACCAAGAAACCTGAAGACACAAAAGAGAATAGTAAAACCAAAAACACTCAGTTTGAAAAAATGTTGCAGTAATCCGCAAGTGCTAGTAAAAGATGTAAAAAACAGGGTATTTGGTTGATACGTTTTTTGCAAAAAATGTATACTAAGCTGCTCTACCAATCTTCACGGTATAACCTTATCAGAGCAGTCCTAACTAATGTATGCAATCCCTATCTAATGTATTTAAAAACCTGATCATCTGTATATAACTTGTGTGAACAGGGTTCAGAGAGGAAAAATCCATGTGTGCATACAGGGTAGAACAGCTTTTGTGCAGATAGCCCAAGAGGAGTGGTGGAACTCCCCAGTCTTGTAGACACAAGAGAACAATTATGGAAACAGGAACACATGGGCTACTTGCACAGTGAACAAGTCTGTATGATCATGTTCACACACCACCAAGAAACCTGAAGACACAAAAGAGAATAGTAAAACCAAAAACACTCAGTTTGAAAAAATGTTGCAGTAATCCGCAAGTGCTAGTAAAAGATGTAAAAAACAGGGTATTTGGTTGATACGTTTTTTGCAAAAAATGTATACTAAGCTGCTCTACCAATCTTCACGGTATACCCTTATCAGAGCAGTCCTAACTAATGTATGCAATCCCTATCTGATGTATTTAAAAACCTGATCATCTGTATATAACTTGTGTGAACAGGGTTCAGAGAGGAAAAATCCATGTGTGCATACAGGGTAGAACAGCTTTTGTGCAGATAGCCCAAGAGGAGTGGTGGAACTCCCCAGTCTTGTAGACACAAGAGAACAATTATGGAAACAGGAACACATGGGCTACTTGCACAGTGAACAAGTCTGTATGATCATGTTCACACACCACCAAGAAACCTGAAGACACAAAAGAGAATAGTAAAACCAAAAACACTCAGTTTGAAAAAATGTTGCAGTAATCCGCAAGTGCTAGTAAAAGATGTAAAAAACAGGGTATTTGGTTGATACGTTTTTTGCAAAAAATGTATACTAAGCTGCTCTACCAATCTTCACGGTATACCCTTATCAGAGCAGTCCTAACTAATGTATGCAATCCCTATCTGATGTATTTAAAAACCTGATCATCTGTATATAACTTGTGTGAACAGGGTTCAGAGAGGAAAAATCCATGTGTGCATACAGGGTAGAACAGCTTTTGTGCAGATAGCCCAAGAGGAGTGGTGGAACTCCCCAGTCTTGTAGACACAAGAGAACAATTATGGAAACAGGAACACATGGGCTACTTGCACAGTGAACAAGTCTGTATGATCATGTTCACACACCACCAAGAAACCTGAAGACACAAAAGAGAATAGTAAAACCAAAAACACTCAGTTTGAAAAAATGTTGCAGTAATCCGCAAGTGCTAGTAAAAGATGTAAAAAACAGGGTATTTGGTTGATACGTTTTTTGCAAAAAATGTATACTAAGCTGCTCTACCAATCTTCACGGTATACCCTTATCAGAGCAGTCCTAACTAATGTATGCAATCCCTATCTGATGTATTTAAAAACCTGATCATCTGTATATAACTTGTGTGAACAGGGTTCAGAGAGGAAAAATCCATGTGTGCATACAGGGTAGAACAGCTTTTGTGCAGATAGCCCAAGAGGAGTGGTGGAACTCCCCAGTCTTGTAGACACAAGAGAACAATTATGGAAACAGGAACACATGGGCTACTTGCACAGTGAACAAGTCTGTATGATCATGTTCACACACCACCAAGAAACCTGAAGACACAAAAGAGAATAGTAAAACCAAAAACACTCAGTTTGAAAAAATGTTGCAGTAATCCGCAAGTGCTAGTAAAAGATGTAAAAAACAGGGTATTTGGTTGATACGTTTTTTGCAAAAAATGTATACTAAGCTGCTCTACCAATCTTCACGGTATACCCTTATCAGAGCAGTCCTAACTAATGTATGCAATCCCTATCTGATGTATTTAAAAACCTGATCATCTGTATATAACTTGTGTGAACAGGGTTCAGAGAGGAAAAATCCATGTGTGCATACAGGGTAGAACAGCTTTTGTGCAGATAGCCCAAGAGGAGTGGTGGAACTCCCCAGTCTTGTAGACACAAGAGAACAATTATGGAAACAGGAACACATGGGCTACTTGCACAGTGAACAAGTCTGTATGATCATGTTCACACACCACCAAGAAACCTGAAGACACAAAAGAGAATAGTAAAACCAAAAACACTCAGTTTGAAAAAATGTTGCAGTAATCCGCAAGTGCTAGTAAAAGATGTAAAAAACAGGGTATTTGGTTGATACGTTTTTTGCAAAAAATGTATACTAAGCTGCTCTACCAATCTTCACGGTATACCCTTATCAGAGCAGTCCTAACTAATGTATGCAATCCCTATCTGATGTATTTAAAAACCTGATCATCTGTATATAACTTGTGTGAACAGGGTTCAGAGAGGAAAAATCCATGTGTGCATACAGGGTAGAACAGCTTTTGTGCAGATAGCCCAAGAGGAGTGGTGGAACTCCCCAGTCTTGTAGACACAAGAGAACAATTATGGAAACAGGAACACATGGGCTACTTGCACAGTGAACAAGTCTGTATGATCATGTTCACACACCACCAAGAAACCTGAAGACACAAAAGAGAATAGTAAAACCAAAAACACTCAGTTTGAAAAAATGTTGCAGTAATCCGCAAGTGCTAGTAAAAGATGTAAAAAACAGGGTATTTGGTTGATACGTTTTTTGCAAAAAATGTATACTAAGCTGCTCTACCAATCTTCACGGTATACCCTTATCAGAGCAGTCCTAACTAATGTATGCAATCCCTATCTGATGTATTTAAAAACCTGATCATCTGTATATAACTTGTGTGAACAGGGTTCAGAGAGGAAAAATCCATGTGTGCATACAGGGTAGAACAGCTTTTGTGCAGATAGCCCAAGAGGAGTGGTGGAACTCCCCAGTCTTGTAGACACAAGAGAACAATTATGGAAACAGGAACACATGGGCTACTTGCACAGTGAACAAGTCTGTATGATCATGTTCACACACCACCAAGAAACCTGAAGACACAAAAGAGAATAGTAAAACCAAAAACACTCAGTTTGAAAAAATGTTGCAGTAATCCGCAAGTGCTAGTAAAAGATGTAAAAAACAGGGTATTTGGTTGATACGTTTTTTGCAAAAAATGTATACTAAGCTGCTCTACCAATCTTCACGGTATACCCTTATCAGAGCAGCAGATAGAAGATATAAAGGTGTCATTGGATTGGCGTTACAGAGACCTGCATACCCTTATAAGTGGTTTGGGGGTTGATCTTAGTTACAGATTCCTTTTAACAACCAATGCTAAATGTAAGTTCCTGTTCTGTTCAGAATGTACACCTCTTCTATTTATAACATGACTTATTGTAAGGATATCTGCAAATCATGCACTTATGTAAATTTAGCCTAATGAGGTCTCTGCAGACAGATTATTTTTATATTGTCCTGGTATAATGCAGTAAAATAAGTGTAACATTTACTTTGAAGTGAAATTTTATTCTGCTTCATATATTTCCCCTTGAAACTTTCCTACTAAACCCTCTAGAAAGAAATTTCTCCGAAATGGGGCTTACATCATTATATTATCTGAGCAATGTTGCAATTCAAATGCTTCATATTAACATTTCACAATATACCTATCATTGGCGTTACTATATGGTCACCGTACGGTGGTAACATCTCTTTTTAATAGCGGTTTTTTTAATAAATTTAGTAACAGTTCGGTGCAGTTCAGTCATTATATTAGTATTATTGATAATGTCCGATGGGACCCAGTGCAAAATTGTGACCTTGGCCCCCTGCATGTTTATCAGATGCATGGGCCCTTGTAGCATTGTAAATCCTATAGAGACATACATTTTCATCCCTCTCCAATTCATTATGTAGTAATGTCCCCTTTCCTCTACTAATATCCCCCATCCTGGGATTCTTCCTAGTATATATCTCCCCCATCCTGGACCCCTTCCTCGTATATATGTCCCCCATCCTGGACCCCTTATAATAATAATATAATTTTTTATTCCTTTAGCACAAACATATTCTGTAGCCCTTCCTGGTATATGTGCCCCATCATGGTATATATGGCTCCCTTCTTGGTATATATGTCCCCCTTCCTGGGCCTCATCCTGGTATATAAGTCCTCTATCCTGGAATATATGTCCCCCATCCTGAACTTCATCCTGGTATATATGTCCACCATCCTGGTATACTGTATATGTCCCCCATCCTGGTATATATTTCCCCCATCCTAAACCTCATCCTGGTATATATGTCTCCCATCCTGGTATATATATCCCCCATCCTGGTATACATGTCCCCCATCCTGGTATATATGTCCCCCATCCTGAACTTCATCCTGGTATATATGTCCCCCATCCTGGTATATAAATATTAGGAGAAAGACAGGGAGCGATCTTTGTCAAGGACATCTGCTGGGATGCAGGTAGGCAGAAATCTCGTAGAGTAATAATGTAAATCGTAAGATCTCTTTCATATCATGAAGGACCTGTGCGGAGCAGGAGCCGGGAATCGGGGAATGCGGAAAGCAGGATGTAAGGCTTGACATGAAAGAGATCTTACCATTTAAGTTATTGCTTTATTGTATGTATATATACATATATATACACACAAAAGGTGCACATATTTATATATACTGTATATGTGGCACCCCAGGAGTCCGGTTGCCACAGTGGCATTGCCTCTCTCACAGGGGGTGATGTCATGCCTGGAAGCAAGGAGGGGTCCCCTTATAAGGTAACACCAGCATCCAACATTTTTCCTACTCCAGACCAGAAGGGGGAGTTCTAACACCCGGTTTCAGAGGAGCTTCCCTATAAGTTCTGGCCTGGAGCCAGAGTTAGTGAGTCTAGTGAGTAGCCTGAGAATGAGAGGAGAGAAGTCAAGGAGAACCTGGGGAGTGGAGCTGTCACCAAGCTCACCCCAGAAGAGAGCGCTGACAAAGAGGACGCCTGAGTCCTTGGCTGTGTGGATGCTGTACGCCCCGACAGCCGAATCTGGAGGGCAGGGAACTGCAAGCTCACTGGCCACACCGAACACCCGGAGGCACCAAAGCAGAACCAGGGCTGCCAGTGAAAAGGCAGTGCTTGTGATAGGCTCACGCTGTCTGCCATACAGGTTAGAAGCAACACGCATTAGAAGAACTTGAGTAGAGCTTAAAGCAGCAAGGACCTCAGAGAATAGCGCAGGAGGAAAGCCTCCAAACCCACATGGCTAGGTGGATCCTAAGTTGCTTTCAGGCTGTTACCTGTGCCCCAGACTGCACCTGCTACTAACAAGTAAAGGTAATGGAAACTGCAATCCTTGTGTCCTTTAGTCATTTCCCGCATCCTAAGTCCTGCACCCCATCGTCTACGATCCTTTACCAACTGTACCGGTAGCCCTGGGGCCCCGCTCCACCTGTGGGGAGCTGAATCATCCCAGCTGCATCACCATGGGCCCCAGCGATCCCCTTAAGCAGGGTCGGCCACCCATTGCCGAACACCACAGGAGGCGTCACAAACTAACTCCCTATAGACTTTATTTCCCCTTCATTTCATTAATTTTATTGGACGCCCAGGACAACGGACCGGGTCACTGCTGCCGTGACAACCTCCTGAAGAACCGTCTGACCCAGCCCGAGAACCCCACGGCCTTAGCGGGCACTCCATATAAAAAAGCCATACATAACTTTAATATATAAATATAGAAAAGACATGCATAACGTACATATATATATATATATATATATATATATATATATATATATATATAAAAGAGGCATGCAGTACATAACCTACAAATATACATAACCTGTATGCCGTTTGGTGGTTTGGATCCTTACCCTCCTCCTTGCCATTTCTTAAAAATTAAGACATGTACTGTACATGTATGGCTTTGATCAAATAATTTTGTTTTCCAATTTGCCTTTTAAAAAAAATGCTGGCTGTGCATGATTTATTTTTTGGGGATAAGTTGTTTAGAAATAGAAAAAAGTCATGTTGGCAGTCTGGCCTCCTGGTGAGCTTGTGCTTATCGACATCAGACAATCAGAACATGCCGAGCTGCAGTATAAAGAATCACAGAAGGACAAAGCAACAGCGTGAGTCTGCGATTACGCAAAAAGTGCACTTTACACCATGTTAGACTCACTTTAGGGCAAATTTACAAACAGGTTTTGTAAAAATCTTGGCAAAAAAACCCTGATTTAGCCTCGCCGTGGGACGGCCTAAGCTCTATAGAAAATCGAAGGCAGGTAAGATTTGGCAGTACTCATACATCAGTACTGACAGCTTTTATTTTACAACTTTTTTCATTCTAATACTTAGGCTTTAGAGCTCTCCTTCAGCTAAAATTTGTTTGTTTAAAAATGTATTTATTCCAAATTTTTCTTTTTCGGAAGACCCAGAGTGCTGAGTAACAGCGATGGTGGGAGATGTAATGGGTCACTTGTTGGATATCACCCAGCTTTCCAAGAAACAGAAATGACAAAGATACAGCTGAATGGGATTTTCAGCCACACGGTAGGAGAGGACATTTCAAGGACTTATAACTACCAGTGAATGTCTAATTTTAGGTGGACGCGTTCCTTATCAGATACATCCTTCGCTGCATCAGGATGAGATAGGAATAAGAAAAATAAAATTTTCTCGCTCTTTTAGTTTTGTATCGTTTTTTTTCTTTAATGCAAACACGCCAGCTTCAAACAGCAGCCTTCTGCCGTACTGCGCAGAAATCCATAGCACGAGCAGCACTGCATATATATCTCCCACTGCTCTGCAGCACGCACACAGAGCTGCATCTGTTCACCGTGCCCAAGGACAGAGCTAGGTCACCGTTTCTGAGTATTAAGGCAGGAGATAGAGGAGCGGCTTTATGATGATGCCTCACGCTTTAAACATTTGGGAAATCATGTCTGGATGGATGGAACGGAAAGTTAAACCCGCTTAAATGAAAAAATTCTCATTATTTAATTGCTAAAGCTGTAGGTGGAATTAAAAAGAAGATTTCCAGGAGGCAAGGCTGCAAAACGTAGTTTATCCATGATATGCAAGCAAATGAAGGTTATTTATTACACATTATTTATATTTCAACAGTTGGATACTTTAGGTCAGGGTGAGCAACACGGACCGAAGGCGATGGAGCAGCAGGGCAGGACTTGCCAGACAACACATGGATTAGTGAGGACCGGGATAGAGGGGTATGCAGGATTGCAGGCAGACAAGTGGAACAGGAAACAATAAAAGACAAAGAGCCAGCAGTGTTGATATACTGAGGAACTTTAGATATGTTTTCAGTCCATAACTTGCAGCAGACAAAATGTTAATTGTAGAGTTGTATGTTATCAGCAGACAGATGGTCGATGACAGATATGAATCAGCTAACAAATGGTTAACCTCAGCAGGCATACTGGATACTTGATTGCACAGAATACAACTACCGTATTTTTCTGACCATAAGACGCACTTTTTTCCTCCACATTTGGGAGGAAAGTGTGGGTGCGTCTTATGGTACGGATGTAGCATGTGGGGAGGGGTCAGCAGTGAGTGGAATTGCACTGTTATCCCACTTCAGGATGTCCCCGCTGCCTGGAATCAGTGCTGGGGAAACCATGTGGTCCCGATGATTAAGTGCAGTGAATATTCATTAGCTACTCCCCGCCCACCTATCAGCTGAGTGGTGAGCCTGGAGAGGCAAATGAATACTGCACTTAAGCAGGGAAATACATGGCTTCCCCAGTGCTGATTCCTGCAGCAGCTGGGGAGATCTGTGATCTGTGTGTTCGGGGCAGGAGGAGGCAGCAGCAGCAGGGTCCGGGGGAGAGGAGATCGCTGTACCTTTCTGGGCTGGAGCTGAGTGCTGTGCAGTGTGCACAAGGAAAACCTGTGATGATGTCAAAAGTGGGCGGGCTGGAGCATCACATGGCAGCACAGAGCCCTCCCTCTTCTTGACATCATCACAGGTCCTTCAGACTCCAACACTAGAATCTTCTGGCTTCCATTACCTGTGCTGTGGAAAGGCAACAAGAGGGAGGGCTCTGTGTGCAGTCATGGGATGCTTTTACCTCACCACAGTGTGGCTGGCTGCCACAATTAAGAGGTTAGTCTTTCCAAAACAAAATAAAGCACTCTGCCACTTCTTTAGTGAACTATAACTCCCAGCATGTCATAGGATCTGCAGGACATGCTGGGAGTTATAGTTCTCCCATTGGATTTTAGAGCAGCACTCCAGTGTTATTTTGCAGTGCTGGAGTGGTGCTTTAAATATAAGCCCTGTGCCCCCATTCTTATACTCACCCTCCAGCATCTTCATATAGTACTGTACAGACACCACACTGGTCCCGCAGCTTCCAACATAATAACATACTATTATATGTGGTGTTATTATATATAATAGTATGTTATTAAATATTTTACCACTTTTTTTGCTTCAAATATTTTTTTCCCTATTTTCCACCTCTAAAACCTGGGTGCGCCTTATAGTCCGGTGCGTCTTATAGTCCGAAAAATACGGTAATTGTTGCAGCAGAATTGTAGTGTGAACAGCACCAGCAGCAGTAGCAGAGAAGAGTTTGTAATGCGTATGTAGGGGAATCGATAAAGATGTGGCAATAAGGAGTTAATGTGAAGTGTTATAGGATTATGTGCTATGTTATATGTTGGATAAAGAGTGTTGCATTTTATCCTTATGGATAGTTTGTGTCTCGGTACTCCTGGAGGCTCTGCCTCAAGGCCGTTCCCGGGAATTGGGGAAGTCTGTCCACTAGAGGAACCATTACAAAAGATAGGGATATAGTTTTCATCACACAGGATAGTTTGCAGTTAGCAGCATGTGATTAGCCCACTACTTGGGAGGTGTTAGATCAGTTATTAAGGAAAGCACTTACTGCTTTAGTTAGAGTCAGGGAGAGACTTACAGTCAAGTTGAGTCAGGTGCGAGTGGAGTTCAGTCAGATGAAGTGCCAGACAATGACAGCGTTTACAGGTCAGAGGCGAAAAGGTTCTGTCAGTGCAAGTCTCCAAACAGTATGAGGACATATCTGAAGGTTCTTCAGGGGGCAGTATTGGGCCTAAGGCCCAGAAAAGGCATTGAGTGTCATGTCTCTGTCTCCCCTGAGAGGAAGATGTTGGCCGGGTCTCAGCGAAAGGGAAAGATGGTGGGCCTCAGGGAAGCGGTACTGCCGGATAGAAGGTATCTGGTGCCAACAGTGAAGGCTGAGGCAGGGCCAGGTCAAGCAGAATGGACTCAAAGACTGATTGTACAAAGGACAAAGGGAACATCAACAAAAAGGGACTCAGCCTCCATCTGTATGCTGCAGCCATGTGTAACTGAGTTGCCCCGTTAAAGCGGAGCATATTAAATCGGACCCAAGGACTCCTGTCATGGCTGTAGCTGTATCCGGTCCCATGGACAGGGAAGTAGAAAGGACTTCCGAATGACAAGTGAGTAGTGATCGAACCCCACAGCAAAACACACCAATGCCTGACTCCTGTTTAGAAGAGGGATTTTTGTGCAAATAGAACTTTTTTGTCCTGATGAAGAGGTCGTGCAGAACCTTGAAATGCATTGACTTGTCAAACCTGTACTATTAAATTCCTTTGATTTTATCTCGGCCATAGAGCTTTTATCAGCAGCGCAACTGAATGACACCACCTTTTGCACATCGTTTTTCCTGTGGTGTTTCTGACCAGTATCCTGCAGCAGCTGTTACATATGCCTTTCTTATGTTGCTAGTCTGCAACCTTATTAGGTGAGTGGTCTCACATTTCTATTTTCTCCGTACCATCGAATAAGACCCTATTGCGCTTTTTGTCTCCTAGCCTTCTCTCCATTACTGAATACTCAGGCAGCTCACATCTGTCTGAGTTGGAGTTGGCCAAACAATGCCTTGGGTGATGATGTCAAAGACAGTTGTCAGGTCACAGAAGAAACCTGGCACAGACTTGCACAAAATAAACTGCTTCCCCAAGGGAAGGAATTAAGGGAATGGTAGGTACATGAGCCAGGACAGGTGAGTTACAATTACATAGTGCTGTGCAGTAAATGCACTCACGTCTAACCTTGTCATCAGGGGATTAAGAATGCAATATACAGTTAGGTCCATATATATTTGGACAGAGACAACATTTTTCTAATTTTGGTTATAGACATTACCACAATGAATTTTAAACAAATCAATTCAGATGCAGTTGAAATTCAGACTTTCAGCTTTCATTTGAGGGTATCCACATTAAAATTGGATGAAGGGTTTAGGCGTTTCAGCTCCTTAACATGTGCCACCCTGTTTTTAAAGGGACCAAAAGCAATTGGACAGATTCAATAATTTTAAATAAAATGTTCATTTTTAGTACTTGGTTGAAAACCCTTTGTTGGCAATGACTGCCTGAAGTCTTGAACTCATGGACATCACCAGACGCTGTGTTTCCTCCTTTTTGATGCTCTGCCAGGCCTTCACTGCGGTGGTTTTCAGTTGCTTTTTGTTTGTGGGCATTTCTGTCTAAAGTTTAGTTTTTAACAAGTGAAATGCATGCTCAATTGGGTTGAGATCAGGTGACTGACTTGGCCATTCAAGAATATTCCACTTCTTTGCTTTAATAAACTCCTGGGTTGCTTTGGCTTTATGTTTTGGGCCATTGTCCATCTGTAGTATGAAACGATGACCAATCAGTTTGGCTGCATTTGGCTGGATCTCAGCACACAGTATGGCTCTGAATACCTCAGAAGTCATTCGGCTGCTTCTGTCCTGTGTCACATCATCAATAAACACTAGTGACCCAGTGCCACTGGCAGCCATGCATGCCCAAGCCATCACACTGCCTCCACCGTGTTTTACAGATGATGTGGTACGCTTTGGATCCTGAGCTGTACCACGCCTTCGCCATACTTTTCTCTTTCCATCATTCTGGTAGAGGTTGATCTTGGTTTAATCTGTCCAAATAATGTTCTTCCCGAACTGTGATGGCTTTTTTAGATGTTTTTTAGCAAAGTCCAGTCTAGCCTTTTTACTCTTGATACTTATGAGTGGCTTGCACCGTGCAGTGAACCCTCTGTATTTACTTTCATGTAGTCTTCTCTTTATGGTAGATTTGGATATTGATACGCCTACCTCCTGGAGAGTGTTGTTCACTTGGTTGGCTGTTGTGAAGGGGTTTCTCTTCACCATGGAGATTATTCTGCGATCACCCACCACTGTTGTCTTCCGTGGGCGCCCAGGTCTTTTTGCATTTATGAGTTCACCAGTGCTTTCTTTCTTTCTTAGGATGTACCAAACTGTAGATTTTGCTACTCTTAATAATGTAGCAATTTCTCGGATGAGTTTTTTTCTGTTTTTGCAGCTTAAGGAGGGCTTGTTTCACCTGCATGGAGAGCTCCTTTGACCGCATGTTTACTTCACAGCAAAACCTTCCAAATGCAAGCACCACACCTCAAATCAACTCCAGGCCTTTTATCTGCTTAATTGAGAATGACATAATGAAGGGATTGCCCACACCTATCCATAAAATAGCCTTGGAGTCAATTGTCCAATTACTTTTGGTCCCTTTAAAAACAGGATGGCGCATGCTAAGGAGCTGAAACTCCTAAACCCTTCATCCAATTTTAATGTGGATACCCTCAAATGAAAGCTGAAAGTCTGAACATCAACTGAATCTAAATTGCGTTGTTTAAAATTCATTGTGGTAATGTCTATAACCAAAATTAGAAAAATGTTGTCTCTGTCCAAATATATATGGACCTAACTGTATCTGCATTATTTCTATTGCATTACTGCAGTCTGTTTTTTTTGTAAATAGATTCACAACTTGTGCTTCTCTGTCACATGAACTAGACCTGGAAATGGTGTCAGACTGCTGACCTGTAGCCAGAGACTTGAACTGGACCTGGAAATGGTGTCAGACTGCTGACTTGTAGCTGGAGACATGAACTGTACCGGGAAATGGCGTCAGACTGCTGACCTGTAGCTGGAGACATGAACTGGACCTGGAAATGGTGTCAGACTGCTGACCTGTAGCTAAAGACATGAACTGGACCTGGAAATGGTGTCAGACTGCTGACCTGTAGCTGGAGACATGAACTGGACGTGGAAATGGTGTCAGACTGCTGATCTGTAGCCAGAGAATTCAACTGGACCTGGAAATGGTGTCAGACTGCTGACCTATAGCTGGAGACATGAACTGGACATGGAAATGGTGTCAGACTGCTGACCTGTAGCCAGAGAATTCAACTGGACCTGTAAATGATGTCACACTGCTGACCTGTAAGAGGGTGGTGCTGTTATAGACAGTAAGGAACACGCTGTCATTGTAAGAGGCTGCACCCCCTTGTCTGGCGTGATGGAATGTTCTGCTTCTCCCCTGCAATAAACATTGTAATGGACTGGTCTGCGCAGAGTGCAGGTGTGGAGCTGGAGCAGCGTGTGTGAGCTGAGGCTGCTGCAGAGAGGACTTTTTGTGCTGATAGCTGAAAGAGAGAAGAACTGTGTCCTAATATAGCTGCAAGAGAGCCACAAAAATACAGAGAAAGGGATTTACAGTTTCCAGGAGCATCCCTAGGATCCAGAAGCAAGGAGAAGACCACGTTTCACAGAGCTGACAGAAAGCCATGCGCACCACCGTATTCGACTGCTGGGGGCCCCCCTGGGACTGGACCTGATTCTCCAACATCACCGTGAGTTTGTTCTTGTTTGGTGCACCTGTAGCCGGAGACATGAACTGGACCTGGAAATGGTGTCAGACTGCTGACTTGTAGCCAGAGAATTCAACTAGACCTGTAAATTATGTCAGACTGCTGATCTGTAACCGGAGTCATGAACTGGACCTGTAAAAGATGTCAGACTGCTGATCTTTAACTAGTGACATGAACTGGACCTGGAAATGGTGTCAGACTGCTGACCTGTAGCTGGAGACATGAACTTGACCTGGAAATGGAGTCAGACTGCTGTCCTGTAGCCGGAGACATGAACTTGACCTGGAAATGGAGTCAGACTGCTGACCTGTAGCCGGAGACATGAACTTGACCTGGAAATGGTGTCAGATTGCTGACCGGTAGCCGGAGACATGAACTGGACCTGGAAATGGTGTCAGACTGTGGAGCTGTAGCCGGAGACATGAACTGGACCTGGAAATGGTGTCAGACTGTGGAGCTGTAGCCCCAGAACTATTGTATGGTACTATGACCATTGCTGCACAGTGTATAGTATCAATAGAGATAGTTTTCTTTTTTGGGTTCTGCAAGCTTTTCACATCAGAGAACTGCACACCAGCCTGGGATGTCTTAACTTGGGGCAGATACAGTATTCTTTTCCTCTCTGCTTGGAACATTATTTTTTAATGCACACCAATACAGTAAATGTTTTTACTGTTATATAAGCTTTTCAGCCAATTCAGTGGATTTACGTATTGCAGGCAATTAAACTGCTGCATCGGTTTCTCCGAAATTCCCACAACTTATCTTTTTTTTTCATGCAGTTTTGATGGAACCCAAGTGCCAGGAGTGGCTGGAATCTTTCTCCTTCACTGTTGTCACAGCTGAACTACATTTCTCAGCATCATTTCTTGCTCTTCAACTTGAGTTTGCTCCAGTTTTTCTAAGCAGTCCTTGATGGACAAATTTGGTTATTAAATAAATTATCACCTATACACTAGGTAGGTGATAACTGTTAGATTAGTGTGGATCAAAGTGCAGGAGCCCCCAGAATCACCATAATGGGGGGTTCTATGTCCCCTGTTTTCCCTGCAGTCAAGAGAACTCCATTCAAAGTGTTTGGCACTGATGAGTATAGTCAACTATGGCCAGTCTTTCACTCAGCTCCTGACCATGGTTAGGAGGCATTTATGAATACAGGACCTCTGTTTTGTAGATCACTGAGGGTCCTAGCAGTCAGACTACACAATTATCCCCTTTAGGACTCTCTCCCACTTGCGTATAATTATGCCAAGAAAAATGCAATAAAAAAAATCGCATTTCACTCACACTAATGTTTTTCAATGAAACAGTGCTCATGAGTTTTTCCTCAACTGCAATCGGGCTGAAGAAAAAATTGCAGCATGCTGCATATGGGTGTGTATATTGGACGACACTTGCCAATGTAAGTCAATGCGTGCGAGAAAAAGAATGGACGGCATTAAAGCTGAGCACAGACACACACTGCGGGCTTTCTGACCCCACTTCCTCCCAGCCCTTGCTCCCTGGTGACAATACAGCTGTAACGTGAAACTACAGTGTGGGACTCTGTCCCCTCTCCCTCTTGATTGCAGGAGTGTGCAGAAAACCAGTCCTTTGTCTGAAAGCATGTGCTCTTTTGTTCATGTACAAAATTAATAGTAAGGCATAACTTGACCCCAATTAGTGACAGAGATATGAAAGTTATATATTTGGTAGGTGCATCAGCCGGGCCATCACCCAGTGCATTTTCCAATGTCCTGTACCCTTGGTATCCGAGAAATGATTTACTGCTTATTTGCGATGCATAGCCAGGTCATGTTTGGTCTTAATAGAATGCTAGTCGCAAAACAAGATCAATGGTAATTCCGTTGTCGCTATACAAGGTTCCCTCCTGGAGCTACGGTAGATATGAATGTTCCATAACTCTGAGTCCCTCTGAGAAAGCAGAAGTGAATTCCATAGCTCCGCCCACTTAGTGATGTCACGACCAAGGAGTATAAGACCATGATAGCTTATTTTTCACTAGCTTTTACCAGGAAGCTAGCTGAGAGATGCTCTATAATGCATCGTGATGTATCGCCCCTCGCCCGCACCGCATGTTCTGCTGTGAAATGACATAAGGAACTGTAAGTGTTTTTTCAACTTTAATCCCATTTTATTTGTAATTGTTTGGAAATACGATACTTGTCTTCTTTTATAATATCTTTTTACCCTCTTGTAAACACTGCCTACCTTTCAGGAGTAAAATATATAAAATTACTAGCTTTGTTTCTTCTTGCTCTATAACATACTGTCACGTCCTCTGAAGTGAATTACGCTACTAATTGGGGTTGGCTCTGGACTGAATTAAGAAATCGGAGCTGGTGGCAGCAGAAATTGTCCTGCGTTTTTGGGGAAAACTGTCAGCAACGGCTGGCATTGATAATTATTGTTCCCACCTGAGTGGGAGTAGTTATATAGCAGTTATATCACCCTGGCTGCAGTGTGCCCTGTTACGGATCTGCAACACAGGACTAAGGTAGAAGGGGGAAAATTGACCCTGCACTATGACGGAGTTGGCGACCCATTCCTTGCTAATAGACCCACTGACGATCCTAGGTTAATCTCAAGCGAAGACCCATAAATAAGGGGAAGGGGTACCCTAAAAGAACTAAGTACTGGGTACAAAAACAGGTGACCTCCTAGTAGAAACCACAGAGAAGGCTGCAGAAATCAATAGAAAACAGAAACTAAGGCTAGCAGAACCAGAGGTACCAGTACTGCACAAATAACACACACAGACCACTAAGCAAAGCACCTGGGAGGCAGGTGCTGGTTAATAAAGAGTGAAACAAACACCTGACCCAAGACAAACCCAGCACCAGAGGAAAAAGACCAGCAGCCAGAACTCCACAAGAAAATGGTGGATAGTAACAAACTAAACAGATTCTAACAGTACCTCCCCTTTAACAAGGATCCCACGGATCCTCTAGGCCAGGCCTAATTCAGAAATCTCCCGTGAAAAGCCTTAATTAACCTTGAAGCTGAGACTCCACAGCTTTCACCCAGGAATTGTTCTCGGGACCGAAACCCTTCCAGGACACAAGATACTGTAACCGTCCTCTATGCCACCTGGAATCAAGAATACGTGAAATCTCTCGCAGTCCTCATCAATTGGAGGAGCAGACAGCATAGCCACCTTATCTGGCGTGTCAACATTCTTCAGCAAAGATACATGAAAAACTGAATTATTTTTCCAGGACGAATGAATGTCTAATCTCACCGCTGCTGAATTGACAATGTGAACCACTTTGAAAGGTCCTACAAACTTCGGCCCCAACTTTTTAGATGGGATCTTCAAACGCAGATTCCTAGAGGGCAACCAAACCATGTCCCCAACAACATACCTCGCCTCCCTTCTACTCTTGTCAAAAAATTTCTTAAACCTCCTATTAGCCTATATAAGATTATTGTCATGGGGCTACCGCGACAGAGAGGTTCCAGAGAACCGCAGCGCTCTGGGCCTCGTTCACACACAGTGAACAGAAGCTCTTCTCCTGTATTCTGACCTGGCTGCTTTGTGCCAGCAGTGCAGGAGTTAACCTTGTTGCTGAGTTGCTGTGAGCTGGGTCTCTCAGCTGAAGTGGATTTTGTAATCTTCTCCTCTATATAGACCCATCCTTGACTACAGCTATTGTCAGTGATCAGTTCTGCTGCCTGGCTTGGAGGTTGAAGGAGCGTAGTGTTGGAGCTTGGAGGTTTATTTACAGAGATTGGTGTCTGCTGTTTTGGTTGCATGTTAAACCTGTTTTCCTTCCTAGTTTTTTCTTTCTCTTCCCATCTCTGTGTTTCCTCTGTGGTTGTGTGAGCATTTGGTGAGTTTGAGACTTTTAGTTACCTTTTATGTATACCCTGTTTATTGTTGTAATTATACACTGGTGCAGTCCACCTCCCTGTGGGGGAGAGGGGGCCACTGATAGGGCCTGCACAGGAGACAGGGATACGCTGGCGGCTCAGACCTCCTAACCATCATAGGTACCCCTGAGATAAGGGAAAGCCAGGGACCAATTATAGTGGCAGGGACAGGTGCGGGTCCCAGTACGCCGTCCTGCCCTTATCGCCGTTATCGGTGTGACAATTATGGTGCACACTTGTCCAAGCCCTTTCCAAATTTCCAGAAAAACTCTCCAACTCAGGCACCGCCACCCCAATCCTAGAAAAAGGACCCAAAGATGGATTCTGTTGTGAATTCTGTTGTCAAGCTCCCTCCTGTGGTCATGAATGGTACTTCGGCTGGTTCTGTTCATGGGCTTCCTCTGGTGCTTGTGAGTGGGGCTGCGGCTTCTGAGTTTCCTTCCACAGGTGACGAGGTTAATTCGTTAGCTGGCTGCTCTATTTAACTCCACTTAGATCATTGCTCCATGCCACCTGTCAATGTTCCAGTATTGGTCTAGTTCACTCCTGGATCGTTCTTGTGACCTGTCTTCCCAGCAGAAGCTAAGTTCCTGCCTGTTTTTCTTTTGTTTGCTATTTTTCTGTCCAGCTTGCTATTTTTGATTTTTGTCTTGCTTGCTGGAAGCTCTGGGACGCAGAGGGAGCGCCTCCGCACCGTGAGTCGGTGCGGAAGGTCTTTTTGCGCCCTCTGCGTGGTCTTTTTGTAGTTTTTTGTGCTGACCGCAAAGTTGCCTTTCCTATCCTCAGTCTGTTCAGTAAGTCGGGCCTCACTTTGCTAAATCTATTTCATCTCTGTGTTTGTAATTTTCATCTTTACTCACAGTCATTATATGTGGGGGGCTGCCTTTTCCTTTGGGGAATTTCTCTGAGGCAAGGTAGGCTTATTTTTCTATCTTCAGGGCTAGCTAGTTTCTTAGGCTGTGACGAGTTGCATAGGGAGCGTTAGGAGCAATCCACGGCTATTTCTAGTGTGTGTGATAGGATTAGGGATTGCGGTCAGCAGAGTTCCCACGTCTCAGAGCTCGTCCTATATTATTAGTAACTATCAGGTCATTCCGTGTGCTCTTAACCACCAGGTCCATTATTGTCCTAACCACCAGGTCATAACAGTACAGGTGGCCCAAAGTATTAATGCATCTCAATAGAGGGATAAGAGAAGTTCTGAGACCATTTTTTTTCTTTGCAGTGCGTTTTGTCTCTCTTTTCCCCTTTACCTCTGGGTGGTTCAGGATACAGGTGTAGATATGGACATTCAAGGTCTGTCCTCTTGTATGGATAATCTCACTGCAAGGGTACAAAACATTCAAGATTTTGTGGTTCAGAATCCGATGTTAGAGCCTAGGATTCCAATTCCTGATTTGTTTTTTGGGGATAGATCTAAGTTTCTGAATTTTAAAAATAATTGTAAATTGTTTCTTGCTTTGAAACCTCGCTCCTCAGGTGACCCTGTTCAACAAGTGAAAATTATTATTTCTTTGTTACGTGGCAACCCTCAAGACTGGGCATTTTCCCTTGCGCCAGGAGATCCGGCATTGCGTGATGTTGATGCGTTTTTTCTGGCGCTCGGATTGCTTTATGATGAACCAAATTCAGTGGATCAGGCAGAGAAAATCTTGCTGGCTCTGTGTCAGGGTCAGGATGAGGTAGAGATATATTGTCAGAAGTTTAGGAAGTGGTCTGTACTCACTCAGTGGAATGAATGTGCCCTGGCAGCAGTTTTCAGAAAGGGTCTCTCTGAAGCCCTTAAGGATGTCATGGTGGGATTTCCCATGCCTGCTGGTCTGAATGAGTCTATGTCTTTGGCCATTCAGATCGATCGACGCTTGCGTGAGCGTAAAGCTGTGCACCATTTGGCGGTATTATCTGAGCATAAACCTGAGCCTATGCAATGTGATAGGACTTTGACCAGAGCTGAACGGCAAGAACACAGACGTCGGAATGGGCTGTGTTTTTACTGTGGTGATTCCACTCATGCTATCTCTGATTGTCCTAAGCGCACTAAGCGTTTCGCTAGGTCTGCCACCATTGGTACGATACAGTCGAAATTTCTTTTGTCCGTTACTCTGATTTGCTCTTTGTCATCCTATTCTGTTATGGCATTTGTGGATTCAGGCGCTGCCCTGAATTTGATGGACTTGGAGTATGCTAGGCGCTGTGGTTTTTTCTTGGAGCCCTTGCAGTATCCTATTCCATTGAGAGGAATTGATGCTACGCCTTTGGCCAAGAATAAGCCTCAGTACTGGACCCAATTGACCATGTGCATAGCTCCTGTACATCAGGAGGATATTCGCTTTTTGGTGTTGCATAATCTGCATGATGTGGTCGTTTTGGGGTTGCCATGGCTACAGGTCCATAATCCAGTATTGGATTGGAAATCTATGTCTGTGTCCAGCTGGGGTTGTCAGGGGGTACATGGTGATGTTCCATTTTTGTCTATTTCATCATCCACCCCTTCTGAAGTCCCGGAGTTTTTGTCGGATTACCGGGATGTATTTGATGAGCCCAAATCCAGTGCCCTACCTCCTCATAGGGATTGCGATTGTGCTATCAATTTGATTCCTGGTAGTAAGTTTCCTAAGGGCCGACTGTTCAATTTATCTGTGCCAGAGCACGCCGCTATGCGGAGTTATGTAAAGGAATCCTTGGAGAAGGGGCATATTCGCCCGTCGTCGTCACCATTGGGAGCAGGGTTCTTTTTTGTGGCCAAGAAGGATGGTTCTTTGAGACCTTGTATTGATTACTGCCTTCTTAATAAGATCACAGTCAAATTTCAGTACCCTTTGCCACTGCTGTCTGATTTATTTGCTCGGATTAAGGGGGCTAGTTGGTTCACCAAGATAGATCTTCGTGGTGCGTATAATCTTGTGCGTATTAAACAGGGCGATGAATGGAAAACAGCATTTAATACGCCCGAGGGCCATTTTGAGTACCTGGTTATGCCATTCGGGCTTTCCAATGCTCCATCAGTATTTCAGTCCTTTATGCATGACATCTTCCGAGAGTACCTGGATAAATTCCTGATTGTATATTTGGATGATATTTTGGTCTTCTTGGATGATTGGGAGTCTCACGTGAAGCAAGTCAGAATGGTGTTCCAGGTCCTTCGTGCGAATTCTTTGTTTGTGAAGGGGTCAAAGTGTCTCTTTGGAGTTCAGAAGGTTTCATTTTTTCCCCTTCTACTATCGAGATGGACCCTGTTAAAGTCCAGGCCATTTATGATTGGACTCAACCGACATCTGTGAAGAGTCTGCAAAAGTTCCTGGGCTTTGCTAATTTTTATCGTTGCTTCATCAGTAATTTTTCTAGTGTTGCTAAACCGTTGACTGATTTGACCAAGAAGGGTGCTGATGTGGTCAATTGGTCTTCTGCGGCTGTGGAAGCTTTTCAGGAGTTGAAGCGTCGTTTTTCTTCTGCCCCTGTGTTGTGCCAGCCAGATGTTTCGCTCCCGTTTCAGGTCGAGGTTGATGCTTCTGAGATTGGAGCAGGGGATGTTTTGTCGCAAAGAAGTTCTGATGGCTCAGTGATGAAACCATGTGCCTTCTTTTCTAGAAAGTTTTCGCCTGCTGAGCGCAATTATGATGTTGGCAATCGAGAGTTGTTGGCCATGAAGTGGGCATTCGAGGAGTGGCGTCATTGGCTTGAAGGAGCCAAGCATCGCGTGGTGGTCTTGACGGATCACAAGAATTTGACTTATCTCGAGTCTGCCAAACGGTTGAATCCTAGACAGGCTCGTTGGTCGCTATTTTTCTCCCGTTTTGATTTTGTGGTTTCGTACCTTCCAGGCTCTAAGAATGTGAAGGCTGATGCCCTGTCAAGGAGTTTTGTGCCCGACTCTCCGGGTGTTCCTGAGCCGGCGGGTACTCTCAAAGAGGGGGTAATTTTGTCTGCCATCTCCCCTGATTTGCGGCGGGTGCTGCAAAAATTTCAGGCTGATAGACCTGGCTGTTGCCCAGCGGAGAAACTGTTTGTCCCTGATAAATGGACTAGTAGAGTTATCTCTGAGGTTCATTGTTCGGTGTTGGCTGGTCATCCGGGAATCTTTGGTACCAGAGATTTGGTGGCTAGATCCTTTTGGTGGCCGTCTTTGTCGCGGGATGTGCGTTCTTTTGTGCAGTCCTGTGGGACTTGTGCTCGGGCTAAGCCCTGCTGTTCTCGTGCCAGTGGGTTGCTTTTGCCCTTGCCGGTCCCGAAGAGGCCCTGGACGCATATCTCTATGGATTTTATTTCTCAAAAGATGTCGGTCATTTGGGTGGTTTGTGATCGCTTCTCTAAGATGGTCCATTTGGTACCTTTGTCTAAATTGCCTTCCTCCTCTGATTTGGTGCCATTGTTTTTCCAGCATGTGGTTCGTTTACATGGCATTCCGGAGAACATCGTCTCGGACAGAGGTTCCCAGTTTGTTTCGAGGTTTTGGCGAGCTTTTTGTGCTAGGATGGGCATTGATTTGTCTTTTTCCTCGGCTTTCCATCCTCAGACAAATGGCCAAACCGAACGAACTAATCAGACTTTGGAAACATATCTGAGATGCTTTGTTTCTGCTGATCAGGATGATTGGGTGTCTTTTTTGCCTTTGGCTGAGTTCGCCCTTAATAATCGGGCCAGCTCGGCTACTTTGGTTTCGCCGTTTTTCTGCAATTCTGGTTTCCATCCTCGTTTCTCTTCAGGGCAGGTTGAGTCTTCGGACTGTAGATACTGTGGTGGATAGGTTGCAGCAGATTTGGACTCATGTGGTGGACAATTTGACATTATCCCAGGAGAAGGCTCAACGTTTCGCTAACCGCCGGCGCTGTGTGGGTCCCCGACTTCGTGTTGGGGATTTGGTTTGGTTGTCGTCTCGTTATGTTCCTATGAAGGTTTCCTCTCCTAAGTTTAAGCCTCGTTTCATTGGTCCGTATAAGATTTCTGAGGTTCTCAATCCTGTGTCGTTTCGTTTGACCCTTCCAGCTTCTTTTGCCATCCATAATGTGTTCCATAGGTCGTTGTTGCGGAGATACGTGGCGCCTGTGGTTCCATCCGTTGATCCTCCAGCCCCGGTGTTGGTTGAGGGGGAGTTGGAGTATGTGGTGGAGAAGATTTTGGATTCTCGTATTTCGAGACAGAAACTCCAGTACCTGGTCAAGTGGAAGGGTTATGGTCAGGAAGATAATTCCTGGGTCTTTGCCTCCAATGTTCATGCTGCCGATCTGGTTCGTGCCTTTCATTTGGCTTGTCCTGGTCGGCCTGGGGTCTCTGGTGAGGGTTCGGTGACCCCTCCTCAAGGGGGGGATACTCTTGTGAATTCTGTTGTGAAGCTCCCTCCTGTGGTCATGAATGGTACTTCGGCTGGTTCTGTTCATGGGCTTCCTCTAGTGGTTGTGAGTGGGGCTGCGGCTTCTGAGTTTCCTTCCACAGGTGACGAGGTTAATTCGTTAGCTGGCTGCTCTATTTAACTCCACTTAGATCATTGCTCCATGCCACCTGTCAATGTTCCAGTATTGGTCTAGTTCACTCCTGGATCGTTCTTGTGACCTGTCTTCCCAGCAGAAGCTAAGCTCCTGCCTGTTTTTCTTTTGTTTGCTATTTTTCTGTCCAGCTTGCTATTTTTGATTTTTGTCTTGCTTGCTGGAAGCTCTGGGACGCAGAGGGAGCGCCTCCGCACCGTGAGTCGGTGCGGAGGGTCTTTTTGCGCCCTCTGCGTGGTCTTATTGTAGTTTTTGGTGCTGACCGCAAAGTTACCTTTCCTATCCTCAGTCTGTTCAGTAAGTCGGGCCTCACTTTGCTAAATCTATTTCATCTCTGTGTTTGTAATTTTCATCTTTACTCACAGTCATTATATGTGAGGGGCTGCCTTTTCCTTTGGGGAATTTCTCTGAGGCAAGGTAGGCTTTATTTTTCTATCTTCAGGGCTAGCTAGTTCCTTAGGCTGTGACGAGTTGCATAGGGAGCGTTAGGAGCAATCCACGGCTATTTCTAGTGTGTGTGATAGGATTAGGGATTGCGGTCAGCAGAGTTCCCACGTCTCAGAGCTCGTCCTATATTATTAGTAACTATCAGGTCATTCCGTGTGCTCTTAACCACCAGGTCCATTATTGTCCTAACCACCAGGTCATAACAGGATTCTTCCCAGTACAACAAAAGAAGGGAGAACACCCAGCCAAAGAAGACGTATGATTATTGAGAGCAAACTCAGCTAATGGTAGATATTCTGACCACATCTCCTGATTGTCCGCTACAAAATGTCTAAAAAACTGCTCAACGTCATGGTTCTTCCTCCCGGTCTGTCCATTGGACTGCGGATGATATATGACAAATGAACCTTAAGTCTGTCACAAAAGGCACACCAAAAGCGAGCTACAAACTGTGGCCCCCTGTTGGAGACAATGTCCATGGGAACACCGTGGAGTATGACAATCTCTTTCACAAATGCCCTGGCAAGTGTCTTAGCGCAGGGTAATTTATTGAACGGGACCAGATGACACATCTTACTAAACCAGTCCACAATGACCCAGATAACAGAAAAACACTCAGAGACCGGCAGGTCGGTGATAAAATCCATTGCAAGATGCATCCATGGAGAACTAGGAACCTCTAACCGGCAAAGCAACCCTGCTGCCGGAGCATGAGAAGCCTTAGACCTAGAAAGCACACATGGTACACTGACGCACCCACTTGACAATTTCTCTTAGCCATCCCGGCCACCAGAAACTCTGACTGATCAACTTTCTTGTTTCGGCAATCCCTGGATGACCCCCCAAACAAGACTCATGACATTCCGTAAACAAAGCTCTCCTCAGGGCTTTAGGCACAAATAATTTCCCATACGAAGTGTTAGTTGGTGGCGCATCCTGGGCTTTAAGAATGCTGTTTTCCAACTCAGAACCTAATGCTGCCACAACCACCCCTCTCTGCAGAATAGATTCTTCCTTTTCAGTATTAACCGCTGGGGAGAAACTTCAAGACAAAGCATCAGCTTTAACATTTTTTGTCCCAGGGATATATGTCACAGAGAAATGGAACCGGGCAAAAACCAATGCCCACCTAGCTTGATGGGCATTCAAACGTTTAGCAGCATCCAGGTAAATCAGGTTCTTTTGATCAGTAAAGACTTGTATAGGATGTCTAGCGCCCTCCAAAAAATGTCACCAATGCTCAGACGCAAGCTTAATAACCAGCAATTCTCGGTTTCCAACATCGTAGTTGACCTTAGGTTCCTCAGAGTGGATTCCAGGGCAACTACTCACGTGCTGCTGTAAGCTGGCAACTTCCAACCCTTTAACCCTTGCAGATACTGAGCAAGATCTTGAACGCTGTTCATGCTGCTGAAATCCGGGAGTTTTTTTTTTTTTAATACTTCTCTCTGGCTGGACAAACTGTTACGGATCTGCAACACAGGACTAAGGTGGAAGGGGGAAAACTGACCCTGCACTATGACTAAGCTGAAACCCTGCGATGGAGTGGGCGACCCATTCCTTGCGAATAGACCCACTGACAATCCTAGGTTAATCTCAAACGAAGACCTATAGATAAGGGGAAGGGATACCCTAAAAGAACTAAGAACTGGATACAAAAACGGGTGACCTCCTAGTAGAAAACACAGAGAAGGCTGCAGAAACCAATAGAAAACAGAAACTAAGGCTAGCAGAACCAGATATACCAGTACTGCACAAATAACACACACAGAACACTTAGCAACGCAACAAGATAGAGCTCAAGCATATTAACACTGTTGTCCAGCAAGGACTGGGAGGCAGGTGCTGGTTAATAAAGAGTGAAACAAACACCTGACCCAAGACAAACCCAGCACCGGAGGAAAAAGACCAGCAGCCAGAACTCCACAAGAAAATGGCGGATAGTAACAAACTAAACAGATTTAACATGCTCATTAGCCAGTACAAAGTAAGGCAGCCTTTCTGGCGACTAAATATCCTAGGTGCAGTACCTTGCCTGACCTGAGGGTTAGAGGGGCGCCAAAGAGCTGCAAGTTCCAAACCGGAACTAGGAAGTGGGATATAGATAAATCCCCTTCAGAAAAAAATCGGGGCAACCAAACAACCCCGATTCAGAACATATTGGTGTGAGCGAAGGGGATGATTTTTATCCTCCCTGTGATTCGTGACAGGAACCAATAAATAGCATCAGCCAGAACCCTGAGAATAAATAGGTAGATATAGTTACCGTATTTTTGAATTATATATTACTATTTTCCCCCAAAACTTGGGAGGAAAATGGGGGTGCCTCTTAAAATCCGATGGTAGCCTACCAAATTGGGCAGCTGCAATATAGCGAGAAGGCAGATTTGCTGTTTCCGAAGGCTGGCGGTGGCAGGAATGGGGAGATCCTGCAGGCCCCAGGCAGTGCGAGGCTGAAGGCCCTGAGTTGTCATAAGATGTTGTGTGGAGTCCCCTTCCTATTGATTTCCCTGCAGTGGGCTTTGGGAAAAACTCAGCCAGAGGCGGCACATATGCAGATTGAGATCTCGGCATACAAGATCTCGGACAAGATCTTGTCTCCTGAAATCTTGGGCGAGATCTTGTCTCCCGAAATCTCAATCTTCACATGTGTCACCACCGGTACCTTTTTTGCTTCACAGAACCTCCATAGCCAAGTGACATCACAGTCCACAGAATAGCTAGTTTACCAGCAATTAGCTGACTGCGACAATACTGGCTGAAGCGCTGGAAGGAAAGACTTAGAGACGCTGCAGAACTTTCACATGGATAGTCAGAAGTCAGACTGAAGAGTACATCTAGTTGACCATATTGAATATCCACGGGACTTTTCATCTTGAACTTTTCATCTTCTGCTTAATTAAATCCAGTTCTAGTGCCTTGGAACTTGTGTAAAATCATATTTAGTGAATACGGTACGTGACCTGCAGTTCCGGATCATCAGATACGTTGTAATACCGGATCATCATTCATCACACTAGGAACTAATTCCTTTTTTGATCTTTTTGATATATGCAGAGATGTATTAATACTGACACTTCAGCGCACTTTGCATTAGTTATTTGGGTTCAGGACTGGTTGTAGACAAAGTGGGGCCCTGGGCAAAAATTTAAACTGGAGCCCCAAATGATCACATATTGCACCATCACACAGATTGTATTTATATGCACTGAGTTTAGGCCATTAACCGAGCATGATCAACAATATTGAAGTCGTTCAACGCTTGTTTCCCAGCCTCCCCATAGTCCTTCATATAGTATAATACAGTCCCCATAGTCCTCAGTATAGTATAATGCATCCCATAGTACCCGTATAGTATAATGCACCATAATAGTCCTCCATCTAGTACAATGCACTCACCATAGTATAATGCACCCCATAGTTCTTCATGTAGTATAATGCATTACAAATAGTCCTCCATACAGTTTAACGTATTCCAGGTAGTCCTCCATACAGTATAATGCACTCCCAATAGTCCTTGATAGAATATAATGCAGCTTCCATATAGTACACTTAGAATAATGCACTCCCCATAGTCCTTGATAGAGTTTAAAACAGCCCCCATAGAGTATAATGCAGCCTCCATACAGTATAATGCAGCCTTCATAGAGTATAATGCTGCCCCATAAAGTATAATGCAGCTCCATAGAGTATAATGCAGCTTCATAGAGTATAATGCAGCCCCATAGATTATAATACAGCCCCATAGAGTACAGTGCAGCCTCATACATTATAATATAGCCCCATATAGTATAATGCCGCACCCAATAGAATGGAATGCAGCCCCCATATAGTACACATAGTATAATGCACTCCTCATAGTCCTTGATGGAGTTGAATGCAGCCCCTATAGAGTATAATGCAGGCCTCATAGAGAATAATGCATCCCCATACAGTATAATGCAGCTCCATACAGTATAAAGCAGCCCTTTACAGTTGTGCTCAACAGTTTACTTACCCTGGCAGAATTTGTGCTTTCTTGGCCTTTTTTCAGAGAATATGAATGATAACACCAACATTTTTTCTCATGGTTAGTGGTTGGGTGAAGCCATTTATTGTCAAACTACTGTGTTTTCTCTTTTTAAATCATAATGACCACCCAAAACATCCAAATGACCCTGATCAAAAGTTTACATACCCTGGTGATTTTGGCCTGATAACATGCACAGAAGTTGACACAAATGAATTTGAATTGCTACTAAAGGTAACCTGTGACCTGTTTCGGTGTAATCAGTGTGTGTGAATAAAAGCTGAGTGAGTTTCTTGGATCCAGACAGACTCTTGCATCTTTCATGCAGCCACTGACGTTTCTGGGTTATGAGTCATGGGGAAAGCAAAAGAATTGTCAACGGATCTACGGGAAAAGGTAATTGAACTGTATAAAACAGGAAAGGGATACAAAAGGATAGCCAAGGAATTGATAATGCCAGTTAGCAGCGATCAAACTGTGAGTAACAAAAAGAAAATCAGGGGCTCTGTAAAAACAAAACCACGGTCAGGTAGAACAACAAAAATTTAATATACAACTGCCAGGAAAATTGTTCAGGATGCAAAGAAAAACCCACATATAACATCAGCTGAAATACAAGAATCTCTGAAAACTCGTTGAAGGAAAGATGAATGCAGCATGTTATCAGCAAATACTGGAGGCAAATTTGCACTCATCAGTCCAGAAGCTGCGCATAGACGTACTTGGATGTTCCAACATGACAACAATCCAAAACACAAGGCCAAGTCGACCTGTCATTAACTACAGCAGAACAAAGTGAAGGTTCTGGAGTGGCCATCTCAGTCTCCTGACCTCAATATCATTGAGCCACTCTGAGGATAGCTCAAGCATGCAGGTCATGCTAGACAGCCCAGGAATTTACAGGAACTGGAGGCTTTTTGCCAAGAATAGTGGGCAGCTTTACCATCTGAGAAAATAAAGAACGTCATCCACAACTACCACAAAAGACTTCAAGCTGTCATTGATGTTAAAGGGGGCAATACGCGGAATTAAGATATGGGGTATGTGAACTTTTGATCAGGGTCATTTGGATGTTTTGGGTTGTCATGATTTAAAAATAGAAAACACAGTAGTTTGACAATAAATGGCTTCACCCAAACACTAATCATGAATGGAGAAAATGTTTTGGTGTTATAATTCATATTCTCTGAAAAAAGGCCAAGAAAGCAAAAATTCTGCCGGGTATGTAAGCTTTTGAGCACAACTGTATAG
Organism: Ranitomeya imitator; assembly: GCF_032444005.1. Classification (NCBI taxonomy): domain Eukaryota; kingdom Metazoa; phylum Chordata; class Amphibia; order Anura; family Dendrobatidae; genus Ranitomeya; species Ranitomeya imitator. The sequence continues at coordinate 194,755,029 of NC_091283.1, forward strand.
TATAACGCAGCCCCCATAGAGTATAATGCAGCGTTATACAGTATAATGCAGTCCCATAGAGTATAATGCAGCCCCATAGAGAATAATGCAGTCCCATAGAGAATAATGCAGCCTCATATACTATAATGCAGTTTTAATATAGTGTAACGCAGCCCCATAGCGTATAATGCAGCCCCATAAGTATAACGCAGCCCCCATAGAGTATAATGCAACCCCCATAGAACATAACACAGCTCCCATAGAGTATGATGCAGCCCCATACAGTATAATGCAGCCTCATATACTGTAGTATAATGCAGCCTCATAAAGTATAATGTATCCTCATAGAGTATAATGCAACCTTATAGAGTATAATGCAGCCCCATAGAGTATAATTTAGCCCCATAGAGTATAATGCAGCCACAATAGAGTATAATAAAGCCACATAGAGTGTAATGCAGCCCCCATAAAGAACAATGTAGCCTCATAGAGTATAGCGCAGCCCCATACAGTATAATGAAGCACTCATATAGCACATATAGTATAATGCACTCCACTTAGTCCTTGGTAGAGTATAAGACAGCCACAAAGAGTATAGTGCAGCCCCTATAGAGTATAATGTAACCCCATAGAGAATAATGCAGTGCCAAAGTGAATAATGCAATTTCATAAAGTATAATGCCGCCCCATCGAATATAATGCAGCCCACATAGAGTATAATGCAGCCCCCACAGAATATAACACAGCTCCTATAAAGTATACTGTAATGCAGATCCATAAAGTATAATGCAGCCTCACAGATTATAATGCAGCCCTACAGAGTATAATGTAGCTTCATATAGAATAATGCAATCTTGTAGATTATAATGCAGCCACAAATAGTATAATGCAACCCCTATAGAATATAATGCAGCCACCATAGAGTACAATGCAGCTCCACAGAGTTTAATGCAGTCCCATAAAGTATAATGCAGCACTTATACAGTACACATAGTGTAATACATTCCGCTAAGTCCTTGATAGAGTGTAATGCAGCCACAAAGAGTATAATGAAGCCCCCATAGAGTATAATGCAGCACCATAGATTATAGAGCAGCCCTATAGAATATAATGCAGCCCCATAGATTATAAGGCTGCCCTATAGAGAATAATGAAGCCCCACATAGTATAAAGCAGCCCCATAAAGAATAATACAGACCTATAGAGTGTAATGCAGCCCCATGAAGTATAATTTAGTCCCCATAGAGTATAATGCAGCCACTTCAGAGTATAATTAAGCCCCATAGAGTATAATGCTGCCTCCATAGAGTATAATGCAGCCCCACAGAGTATAATGAAGCCCTCATATAGTATATATAGTATAATGCACTCCCCTTAGTCCTTAGTCCTTGATAGAGTATAATGCAGCCACAAAGAGTATAATACAGCCCCATAGAGTATAGTGCAGCCCCTATAGTGTGTAATGCAGCCCCATGGAGAAAAATGCAGTCCCACAGAATGTAATGCAGCCTCATATAGTATAATGCAGTTTCATATATCATAATGCAGCCCAATGGAGTATAATGCAGCCCCCATAGAGTATAATGCAGCCCCCACAGAATATAACACAGCTCCCATAGAGTATAAGGCAGCCCCATAGAGTATAATGCAGCCTCACAGAGCATAATGCAGCCCTACAGAGTATAATGCAGCCCCATATAGTATAATGCAGTCCTATTGAGTATAATGCAGCCACAAAGAGTATAATGCAACCCGCATAGAGGATAATGCAGCCATCATAGAGTACAATTCAGCTCCAAAGAGTTTAATGCAGTCCCATAAAGTATAATGCAGCCCTCATATAGTACACATAGTATAATGCACTCCCCTTATTCCTTGATAGAGTATAATGCAGCCACAAAGAATATAATGAAGCCCAATAGCATATAATGCAGCCCCATAGAGTATAATGAAGCACCATAAAGTATAACGCAGCCTCATAAAATATAATGCAGACCTATAGAGTATAATGCAGCCCCATATAGTATAATGAAGCCCCATAGAGTATAATGCAGCCCCTATAGAGTACAATGCAGCCACATAGAGTATAATGCATCCCCATATAGTATAATGAAACCCTCATATAGTACACATAGTATAATGCACTCTTCTTAGTTCTTGATAGAGTATAATGCAGCCACAAAGAGTATAATGTAGCCCCCATAGAGAATAATGTAGCCCCATAGAGTATAGTGCCGCCTCTATAGAGCATAATGTAGCCCCATAGAGTACAATGCAGTGCCAGAGTACAATGCAGTGCCATAGAGAATAATGCAGCCTCATAAAGTATAACGCAACTCCCATAGAATATATCGCAGTCCCCGTAAAATATAGCACAGCTCCCATAGATTATAATGTAAGCCCATAGAGAATAATGCTGCCCCATAGAGTATAATGAAGTCCCATTAAGTATAACACAGCCTCCCAGAGTATAACACAGCCTTCTAGAATACAACGCAGCCCCATATAGTATAATGCAGCCCCATATAGTATAATGCAGCCACAAAAGTACAATGCAGCCCCCATTGAGTATAATGCAGCCACCACAGAGTATAATGAAGCCACATAGAGTATAATGCAGCCACCATAGCGTATAATGATTCCCCATAGAGTATAATGCAGCCCCCATAAAGTATAATGCAGCCCCTATAGAGGATGATGCAGCCCAATAGAGTATAATGCAGCCCTATATAGTATAATGCAGTCACAAAGAGTATAATGCAGCCCCCATAGAGTATAATGCAGCCCCATAAGTATAACGCAGCCCCAATAGAGTATAATGTAGCCCCCATACAGTATATTACAGCCCTATACAGCATAATGTAGCCATCATATAGTACACATATAGTACACATAGTATAATGCACTCTCCTTAGTCCTTGATAGAGTATAATGCAGCTACAAAGAGTATAATGCAGCCCTCATAGAAGTATAATGCAGCCCCATAGAGTATTGTGCAGCCTCTATAGAGTGCAATGCAGTCCCATTGAGTATAATGCAGCCCCATATAGTATAATGCAGCCCCTTAGAGTATAATGCATCCTCATAGAGTATAATGCAGCCCAATAAAGTAAAATGCAGCCTTATATAACGTAATGCAGCCCTGTACAGTATAATGCAGCCCCTTATAGTACAATGCAGTCCCGTTATAGTATAATGCAAGCCCATAGAGTATAATGCAGCCCCATATAGTATAATGCAGCTCCATAGAGTATAATGCACACTCCATATTTCTCTAGTATTATTGACACCATGTACTCACTGATTTATAAATAAATAAATGCAATACTCATCTCTCCCCATTCCCCTGCTGCTATGGGCTCTGCAGTGTATCTACTCAGCAGTTATGTTTGTGTTATTCCTTATTAGGCTAAGTTTTAGCAGATACTCTGACGCTTATTGCAGCAATTAGGTGGGTGAGAGCGCCAGTATTAATTTTTAAAAAATTTTATATTGATGAAAATTAGATTTAAAATACTGATTAAACTCAGTCCGAATGAGAATGTGTTATCAAAGATTGAGTCTCACTTTCAGTGCGTGCACAAAATAATAATAATAATAATAATCTTTATTTATATAGCGCCAACATATTCCGCAGCACTTTACAGTTTAACAGTTTCAAACACAAAAGTCATAAGTAACAACGTTAACAATACAATAATTAAAGCAAAATAAGACGACCCTGCTCGTGAGAGCTTACAATCTACAATGAGGTGGGGGAGATGCAAAGTATTGGTGTGTATTTACAATGATGTATTTACAATCATGATCCAGCCATCTTCAGGGGTTGGGGAATAGATGGGGATAGTGAATGGGCTACACACACACACAGACATAAAATGACTTTGATTAGTGAACGTGATAGGCCGCTCTGAACAAATGTGTTTTGAGCGAGCGCCTAAAACTATGCAAATTATGGATGGTCCTAATATCTTGGGGTAGAGCATTTCAGAGGATTGGCGCAGCACGGGAGAAGTCTTGGAGTCGGGAGTGGGAGGTACGGATTAGTGCAGAGGTTAATCGAAAGTTATTTGCAGTGGTCTGTTAGGCTGATAGACAGAAATGAGGGAGGAGATGTAAGGGGGTGCCGCACTGTGGAGAGCTTTGTGGGTGAGAACAAGTACTTTGAATTGTATCCTGTAATGAATGGGTAGCCAGTGTAACGACTGGCGAAGAGCGGACGCGTCCGAGTAACGATTAGCCAGATGGACGACCCTGGCTGCTGCATTAAGGATGGACTGGAGAGGGGAAAGTCGAGTGAGGGGGAGGCCAATTAATAGAGCGTTACAGTAGTCCAGGCGGGAGTGGATCAGGGCGACAGTGAGGGTTTTAGCTGTCTCCATGGTGAGAAAAGGGCGGATTCTAGAGATGTTCTTTAGGTGTAAGCGGCACGAGCGGGCAAGAGATTGTATATGGGAGGTGAAGGAGAGATCGGAGTCAAACATAACACCCAGACAGCGCGCCTGCTGCCGGGGTGTTATTATGGTGCCACCCACGGAGAGGTTAATGTCAGATTTAGGGAGGTTAGTAGATGGTGGGAGCAGAAGAAGTTCAGTTTTGGAGAGGCTGAGTTTCAGATAGAGAGCGGACATGATGTTGGAGACTGCGGACAGACAGTCAGTGGCGTTCTGTAGTACAGCGGGGGTAAGGTCAGGGGATGACGTATATAGTTGTGTGTCGTCGGCATAAAGATGGTACTGAAAGCCAAATCTGCTGATGGTCTGTCCAATTGGGGCCGTGTAGAGAGAGAACAGAAGGGGGCCAAGGACTGAGCCCTGAGGTACCCCGACAGCGAGAGGAAGAGGAGATGAAGTGGAGCCAGAGAACAGAACACTGAAGGAGCGGTCAGAAAGGTAGGAGAAGAACCAGGAGAGAGCAGTGTCCTTAATGCCTAGTGACTGGAGCCTAGAGAGAAGGAGAGGGTGGTCAACAGTGTCAAAAGCTGCAGAAAGGTCGAGAAGAATGAGCAGAGAGTGGTCACCATTACGTTTTGCTGTCAGAAGGTCATTGGTCACTTTGATGAGTGCAGTTTCTGTCGAATGTAGGGGTTGGAAACCGGACTGTGAAGGGTCTAGGAGGGAGTGAGTGGAGAGGTAACGGGTAAGGCGGGAGTATATCAGGCGCTCCAAGAGTTTAGAGATGAAGGGGAGATTGGAGACCAGTCTGTAGTTGTTTGTGCAGGATGGGTCGAGGGTGGGTTTCTTTAGTAATGGAGTAATGATAGAGTGTTTGAAGGAGGAGGGGAAAATGCCAGAGGAGAGGGAGAGATTAAAGATTGTAGTTAGGTGACTTGTGACAACTGGAGAGAGAGACTGGAGGAGATGTGAGGGAATGGGGTTGGTAGTGCATGTAGTCGGACGAGAAGAGGAGAGGAGCTTGGAGACTTCTTCTTCTGTGATGGGATCGAATGTGGAGAGTGAGCCAGGGGCAATGAGGGGAGGGATGGGAGTCACTGAACTTAGTTGTTGGGAGCGGATTTCCTGACGGATATTGTCTATTTTCTCTATAAAGTGGGAGGCCAGGTCACCAGCACAAATATCTGTGATAGGGACTTGTGCTTTTGGCCTGAGGAGGGAGTGAAAGGTGTCAAAAAGTTTCTTGGGGTTGTTGGATAGTGAGGAGATCAGAGTGGTAAAGTAGGTCTGTTTAGCGAAGTGAAGGGCAAAGTTATAGGTCCTTAACATGAATTTGAAGTGTATGAAGTCTTCTGGTGTGCGTGTTTTCCTCCATAAGCGTTCAGCACACCTAGAGCATCGCTGGAGAAATCGGGTTTGCGATGTGAGCCAGGGCTGTTTTATTCTGTGTTTGGAGGTTCTGAGGGTGAGGGGAGCTACTTGGTCAAGGGTGCTTCTAAGAGTGTCATTGAAGTGATGTACAGCCAGATCAGGACAGGAAAAGGAAGAGATTGGGGACAATGATGAGCGTAGGGAGTCTGAAAGTCAGTGGCGTAACTACCGCGGTCGCAGCGGTCGCCAGTGCGACCGGGCCCGGCAGGTCAGGGGCCCGGGCCCGGCAGGCAGGCTCGGACTGGCAGTGCCTCCCCCCGCTCCAGGGCCTCCCCCCCCTTCCCCGCCGCCGCCGCTGCCTTGAATACTCACCCTGCTCCAGCGATGGTCTCGGCGTCTGCACTGCAGCTCGTTCCTGCTTGAGCGGTCACGTGACACCGCTCATTAAGATCATGAATATGCGCATATTTATGATCTTAATGAACGGTGTCACATGACCGCTCAAGCAGGAAGAAGGTGCTGCGCCGGCGCCGCCGTCTGGAGTCGGGACAGAGCGCGAGGGATGTCGGCATGGCCGTGCAGCGGGAAGACAGGTGAGTATGAGGGACGAGGGACGGGGGGACGGGGGAACGGGGGGGGGGGATGAAGGAGGACATAAGCCGGCGCGTCGAGCAAGAGCGGAGAGCTAAGCCTGCATACAGGGGGGAATATGAGCCATGCAGGGGGGAATATGAGCCATGCAGGGGGGGATATGAGCCATGCAGGGGGGAATATGAGCCATGCAGGGGGGAATATGAGCCATGCAGGGAGGAATATGAGCCATGCAGGGGGGAATATGAGCCATGCAGGGGGGAATATGAGCCATGCAGGGGGGAATATGAGCCATGCAGGGGGGAATATGAGCCATGCATACAGGAGGGGTAATATGAGCTATGTATATGGGATAGGAGGGAGATGAGCCATGCATACAGGAGGGGGGTCATAATACAGTATTGAGCATCATGTGTGGCCGTTATACAGTATGCAGCATCATGTGTGGCCATTATACAGTATGGAGCCTCATTTGTGGTGGCCGTTATACAGTATTGAGCATCATGTGTGGCCATTATTCTATGGGGGTTACATTGAGTTGTATGGCAGGGCTGCAGGGGGGGGGCCCCATTTGGAAGTTCGCACCGGGGCCCCTAACTTTGTAGTTACGCCACTGCTGAAAGTGTAAGAGTAAAATAATCTGCAACCATGTGAAGTTGTGAATTCCAACTGCTTACAAAAAATACATGTGTGACAAATTCATGCTAATTAAATCAAAAACATCTGCGTTTTGACACATGTGCAATCTGACTGTTCTCTTCAGGCGGTTAACAGACTGGCAAGCAACTACCCGATATTCTCACCTTGAAGAAAATTTCAATTGTGTCAGCTATCATGCAACAAAAAGTATTCAGATAAAGGTTTCCCAGTTCAAATTAAAATAGTAAAAAATGCATAAAATCCAGATAAATAAAAAAAAAACAATCCTCAGTATTAAAATTGAAACATCAAGAAGGAAAAGTGGAAGTATGGAAATCACAGGATGGTTAGACGTGTAATTAGTGATTTTCAAATGAAGAAAAAAATGGAGACAAAATGTCCAAAAATTCTTAATTTATTCAGGATTGAGTATGAGTGCCATGTGCAAAAATTCAGAGATGTTTTGAAAATGTTTTCACCATTTGCATATCAGTAACACATCTATCCATCCTGTGATCTCTATACTTCCACAACTTTTCTTTCTCAGAACAAACCATACAGCTGCGTTCCCTGTCATCAGCACAATTACAGACAGGTATGTTTTCACACAGTGCGTTTTTTACTGCGGAACCGCAGCGGTATTGCCGCTGCGGTTCCGCAGCAGTTTTCCATGCAGGGTACATAACAATGTAACCCTATGGAAAACAGTCACTGCTGTGCACATGGTCCGTAATTTCGTTTAAAAAGCCGCGCAGAATAGCTGCGGCAAAAAAGAAGGAGCATGTCACTTCTTTTTCCTGAACCGCAGCGGTTCTGCACCCATAGACCTCCATTGTGAGGTCAAAATCGCAGTAAAACCCGCAGATCAAAAATATATCTGCGGGTTTTACTGCGGTTTGATGTGCAGAACCGCTGCAGCAGGAAGTGCGGGGAAGCGGGAGGAAGTGCGTGGGCGGAAGTCCGTGGGCGGCGTGTGTGGTCCTGACTGTATCCCGAAGAGACTGTCATCATGGAGGCATACCGTCGCATGGGGATCGATGTCGGGCGTCTGATTGATCTGGTATGTCTGCGTGTCCGTCCCCATGCAACGATATGCCTCCATTGTGCTAAGTCGCCGTATGGGACTACTACTCCCATCCGGTATTTAGGATGGGAGAGTTGTCCCTGTGTCCGGCGACTTACACAATACTAAAGTTTACACCAAACACAAACACGATACACATACATGACACACACAGTACAGTACATACAACACATAACATAGAGTATATACTCACCATACACCACACTTGTAGGCGAAGCCCTCGATCCTCAAGGAAAAAATCCAAAAATAATAAACCAAATTCATACTCCCTGTCCGCAGAATCCATAAAACGATTGTCCCACGACGATCGGCTGCTCTCCGGCGATACACTGCCAGGAGCGAAGCTCCTAGCAGTGTATCGCGTACTGTCCCGGAGTTCAATGGCGCCGGCGTCTCGGTTAACGGCAGTACAGCTGCGTTGAACTTTCCCACGCAGCACTGCCGTTAAGCGAGAGTGCCGGGGTCAATGACCGCCGGTAAACTCGCTCGCGCATGCGCAGTAACACACCGACAGGAACTATGGCTCCTGTCAGTGTGTTTCTGCAGTCATGGAGAGCAGACACATCTCTGGATGTGTCTGTTCTCCATGGAAGATCTTCGTGGGACCCTCGATGGATTTCTGCGGACAGGGCCAGGGAGTATGAATTTGTTTTTTTGTTTTGCCTTTTTTTCAGGTCAAGGGTCTTCAGGACGGATTAGGCGTTAAATAAAATATGGTCAAAAAGTGGGTGTCTTTATTTCATTAAAATATTTTTTCTAGTCTTTGTGGTTTTTTTTGTTAACCCTCTCATTGGCTTAATAATGGATAGGCGTCTCATTGACGCCTCTCCATTATTAACCGGGCTTAATGCCACCTTACAATAGCAAGGTGGCATTAACCCCTCATTACCCCATATCCCACCGCTACACGGGAGTGGGAAGAGAGGGGCTAAGTGCCGGAATTGGCGCATCTTTTTGATGCGCCTTTTCCGGGGCGGCTGCGGGCTTATATTTGTAGCCAGGGGGGGGGGCAAATATCCATGGCCCCTTTCCTAGGCTATGAATATAAGCCCACGGCTGTCTGCGTAGCCTTTCTGGCCTAAAAATATAGGGGGACCCCAACACGTTTTTTTTTTAGGGCCCCCCTATATTTTAGTGCCAGAAAGGCTACGCAGACAGCTGTGGGTTAATATTCATAGCCTGGGAACAGCCATGGGTATTTTAACCCCTTCCCGGGCCTCAAATATTGGCCCACAGCTGTCTGCTTAGCCTTTCTGGCCTAAAAATATAGGGGGACCCCAACACGTTTTTTTTTTTAGGGGCCCCCTATATTGTAGTGCCAGAAATGCTACGCAGACAGCTGTGGGTTAATATTCATAGCCTGGGAACAGCCATGGGTATTTTAACCTCTTCCCAGGCCTCAAATATTGGCCCACGGCTGTCTGCCTAGCCTTTCTGGACTAAAAATATAGGGGGACCCTATGTATTTTTTTAGGGGGTCCACATATATTATAGTAACCCTTTAATAGGATTAATAATGGATAGGCGTCTTATTGACGACTCTCCATTATCAACCGTGCTTAATGCCACCTTACAATAGCAAGCCTAAAGGATCCCTTTAGGGGTAGGGTTAGGGTTAGGATCCCTGTAGGGTTAGGGTTAGGGTTTGGATCCCTTTAGGGTTAGGGTTAGGATCCCTTTAGGGTTAGGGTTAGGATCCCTGTAGGGTTAGGGTTAGGATCCCTTTAGGGTTAGGGTTAGGATCCCTGTAGGGTTAGGGTTAGGGTTAGGATCCCTTTAGGGGTAGGGTTAGGGTTAGGATCCCTTTAGGGTTAGGGTTAGGATCCCTTTAGGGTTAGGGTTAGGATCCCTGTAGGGTTAGGGTTAGGGTTAGGATCCCTTTAGGGGTAGGGTTAGGGTTAGGATCACTTTAGGGGTAGGGTTAGGGTTAGGATCCCTGTAGGGTTAGGGTTAGGGTTAGGATCCCTTTAGGGGTAGGGTTAGGATCCCTGTAGGGTTAGGGTTAGGGTTAGGGTTAGGATCCCTTTAGGGGTAGGGTTAGGGTTAGGATCCCTGTAGGGTTAGGGTTAGGGTTAGGATCCCTTTAGGGGTAGGGTTAGGATCCCTGTAGGGTTAGGGTTAGGGTTAGGATCCCTTTAGGGGTAGGGTTAGGGTTAGGATCCCTTTAGGGGTAGGGTTAGGGTTAGGATCCCTGTAGGGTTAGGGTTAGGATCCCTTTAGGGGTAGGGTTAGGGTTAGGATCCCTTTAGGGTTAGGGTTAGGATCCCTGTAGGGTTAGGGTTAGGGTTAGGATCCCTTTAGGGGTAGGGTTAGGGTTAGGATCCCTTTAGGGGTAGGGTTAGGGTTAGGATCCCTGTAGGGTTAGGGTTAGGGTTAGGATCCCTTTAGGGGTAGGGTTAGGATCCCTGTAGGGTTAGGGTTAGGGTTAGGGTTAGGATCCCTTTAGGGGTAGGGTTAGGGTTAGGATCCCTGTAGGGTTAGGGTTAGGGTTAGGATCCCTTTAGGGGTAGGGTTAGGATCCCTGTAGGGTTAGGGTTAGGATCCCTTTAGGGGTAGGGTTAGGGTTAGGATCCCTTTAGGGGTAGGGTTAGGGTTAGGATCCCTGTAGGGTTAGGGTTAGGATCCCTTTAGGGGTAGGGTTAGGGTTAGGATCCCTTTAGGGTTAGGGTTAGGATCCCTGTAGGGTTAGGGTTAGGGTTAGGGTTAGGATCCCTTTAGGGGTAGGGTTAGGGTTAGGATCCCTTTAGGGTTAGGGTTAGGGTTAGGATCCCTTTAGGGTTAGGGTTAGGATCCCTGTAGGGTTAGGGTTAGGGTTAGGATCCCTTTAGGGGTAGGGTTAGGGTTAGGATCCCTTTAGGGTTAGGGTTAGGGTTAGGATCCCTTTAGGGTTAGGGTTAGGATCCCTGTAGGGTTAGGGTTAGGGTTAGGATCCCTTTAGGGGTAGGGTTAGGGTTAGGATCCCTTTAGGGGTAGGGTTAGGGTTAGGATCCCTTTTGTGGTTGGGTTATGTTTAGGATCCCTTTTGGGGTAGGGTGCTTAGGGTTATGAGCCCTAACCCTACCCTAACTATTTCAGGTTATAGTGTGTTTTTTACTGAATGTTGTTGATTGTCGCACGAACCACTCAGGATTGACGGCGACAGAGCTAGTGGTAAAACAACTGCACACAAACGTTTTTATTGGTGTTTGTGTTTTCAGTTTGTGCTTGTGTTCAATGATTAGGGGTTACTTTGAAATATTTCCAGCAATTGTGTAACATTACTTGGTCGTGCTATAGATTATGAGATGACACTATTGTATTTATTGTAGGTTCGTGATTATCCGGCCTTGTGGGACCCAGCCGATGAATCATACAAGGATAAATACTTCAGGGAACTAGCCTGGACAAAAATAGTGCGCGACCTTATCCCGGATTGGGACAAATATCCAGGGAGTACACAGCAGCAAATCGGTAATTTTAATTAAATTTATTTAGTAAACCTTGAGTAGATTAAAAATATAATTTGTTTAGATCTCACAAAAAATGTTGTTGTATTTTGTAACCTTTTTTTGGTAGATAACGATGTGAGGAAACGTTGGCGCTCCATCAGAGACCGTTTTACAAAGTTCCTCAATGAATGTTCAAAGAGTGGCTCTTCGCCAAGCAAAAGTAAATTCCCCTTTAGTGAAGAGCTGCAGTTTCTTGTGACCAGTAGGACATTGAGAAAGTAAGTTAAAATCCACTCCACATGATTATTTATATATAATATGTTGTGCGAAAAATTAATATTTTTTTTTTCACCAACAGGACGGAAGGAAACATGTCGGTAGCTGATTTGGAGGACAGCGACAAAGAGGATGGAGCAGGCAGTTCCTCTGGAGTGGGAGGGACCATCTCTACCTCCACTCCCACAGCTTCTGCTGAATCAGCATCCACTTCAGCAGCTGCTGCATCAACATCTAGTTCAGCAGCTGCTGAAGCATCTGATTCCGCAGAAGCTGTGAGAGTGGAGAAGAGAGCTGTCTATCCGGTGGCAGCAGAGAAAAAAAAAACAAAAACAAAGAAGAACCAAGATGACCAAACTGTCCAAATAGCTTGTGACACGTTAGATTTATTTAAAAAATCTAGTTCCGATGACCATTGCGACTCATTTGCACAAACTGTCGCAAGAAAAACACGCTCCCTGCCACCGGATAGACAATCTCTTTTCATGTCTATGGTCCAGATGTCCCTCACTGCTCTGGAGGACCCTGCTCCGATTTCTCCCTACAATGAGGTTCTGATGGGGGTGTTGGGACTTTTCAGGCCCCGACACCGAACACCGGAAACAACAGCTACCAGACCCCAGTATTTGGCCCACAGCCAAGGAAGTTCTGGAGACAGAGGCAGTTCGCAGCATATGGGGGGAGCACCATATCAATCTGAGGGATCAAATTTCCTCTATTCTCCCGAATATACATTTCTGAATTGAACGTGGGCAAAAGTTTTCAGTGGCACAGAGTTTTTTTTGTTTTTTTTTTAGCTCCAGTTGCCTGTTGGTTTTGAAAGGGTTTTTTTTTTTTTTTTCTAATTGAAAAATCTTTTGTAAAGATTACAAATAATTTGTGTTCTTTTAAATATATTATATTTCACACAAAATATTCTCTTCTTTATTACAATGCGGACAAGGCCTCTATCCTGGGTTTATGGGCTATCAATTAGTGGTTTATGTGTTGATGTGTTAACAATTGTATACGTCATACTGCTATTATTTTCGTAAAACACCAACAATTTTTTAGACATAAAAAAAAAGATAACAAATTACACCCAAATAGATTTTTTATTTATATTACAACCAATTTTTTCAAACTGTTTTTGGTCACATGAAACAAAAAATTTTTTTTCAAACTTTTGTGTTGGTTGATGGCGTTTCTCATTCTTCGGGATGTTGTCAAAACTGTAATCAGCGATGTCGGCAACATTTTTTGGGGGGTCAGTGTAGATGCATCCTTCTCTGCTGGTCAGGCTGCTCAACACCAGCACAGGAGTATTGCCAGTGCACGGCACCTTCAGGACTCATAAAGTAGTCAGTGAAGGATTCTCTCACACGCACACCAGAGTTGGACGGCCTACCCAGACCCCCGTTGACCACTGGATTAAATACTGGCTGCTGGTACTCCACATCAACGTCAGTGTTGTACTCACGAGCATAGTTGTGGAGTACACAGCAAGCCTTTATCACAGCATCAACGGTGTCTGTGTCCAACTGAATGGCAGTGTGAAAGATCCTCCACTGACTAGTCATGATCCCAAAGGTGCATTCCACATATCTGCGTGCACGACTCAGCCGATAATTAAAAATCCTACGTCGGGCATCCAGTCCCCTTCGTGGGTATGGGCGCAGCAGGGTTGTCGTTAAGGGAAACGCCTCATCCGATACCATCACGAAGGGCACTGGATGTGTGGAACCCGGCAAAGGTCGTGGGGCTGGGAGCGTGCCGCCATCTCGAAGAATTTGCATCCCAATCTGTGACGTTCGCAACACCCGAGAATCCCCAATACTACCATAGGCACCAACGTCAATGGCAACAAATTTGTAATGGGCATCAGCCACCGCCATCAGGACCACTGAAAAATACTTCTTATAATTAAAGAAGCGTGATCCTGATCGTGGTGGCTGCTGAACCCGAACATGTTTACCATCGACTGCACCTATGCAGTTTGGGAAATTGGCCACAGACTGAAAGCCTGCTGCAACCTGCAGCCAAGTCTCCTCGGTTGGGGAAGGCATCACTATAGGCTGCAACTTCTGCCAGATGACGGTACATGTACACCTCACAATGTTAGAGATGGTAGATTTACCAACTCTAAATTGGAGGTGCAGGGATGTATAGCTCTCTCCTGTGGCCAAAAATCTGAAAAGAAACAAAAAAGAAAATTAGAAATGTCACACAAAAAGGTAATTACAACATGTCACAAGTTAAGGCCGCTATTATATGCGTCCAGCACCATTCAATAATGCTGGCATTAACACCCAGCACAACACAAAGGGTGTTAAAAACATTAATAAGGCATGATGGGACTTGTGCACACACGCATGCGAGATATGACCGAGTGTTGCATGGTAATCCCCGGACCTGCTGCATGCACTCCGTTGTGGAGCGTGCGGCTCCATGTATTGGTATGTGGGTGCAGACTCCGCTCCAGAGTGCAGGCGGCAGGGCCGGGGTTTACCATGCAACACTCAGCCGTATCTCACGTGTGTGTGTGTGTATGTGTGCCCCCTGTCCAACAAGAGGACTGGGTGGGTTTAATCACACATACTGGACACAGACACAAGTAAAATAAAGACCTAACAACATTCCCCCCAAAAAATTGTTACTTACCGCAAGGTGATGAGCAGCCTTTCATCAGCAGAGATGGACTTCCTCATCACCGTGTCTTGCAGTGTTAAATGGGGTGCCAGGATGGTAAGCAGTCTGTCAAAGGCAATAATTGGTAACCGACAAAACGATATAAATTTTTCAGGATATCTGAAAATTGCAAAAGAACAACAAAAAAGGGTTACTTCACAAGTATTGCTTGCAAAAAAAGGTAAATTAGTCATTCTATATATTTCTACTTACCTCCTCAAATCATTGTACAGCACATGAAAGTGCCCCTTCTCAGTTCGGTCTTCTACAAGCGGGTGCACCCACATTCGTTTCTGCACACGTCTTCTCTACCGCCGCTAAATAGAAAAATAAAATTTTTTTTTGTAAACACAACAATTAGAAAAATATATCAAACATGCAAGGAAAACAATGCCGATTATGTAAGGGTACGTGTCCACATTCAGGAAGGCCCACCCCATTCTGGGACGCAATGATGCCAGATGTGTTCATTGTACAAATCCAGCATCATCACACCCGACGCATAGGGCCCTGTTTTATTCATTGCGGAGCCGCAGTTTCACAACAAGGAACACGGACATGCTGTGATCATAAAAGACGCGCAGCATGTCCGGAGTCGCAGGGCTGACAGATGACACACAGTGGACACGTGATTTCATGACATCACCTCCAGTATGCTGTTACATGTGGACGCTGCATGTTTGGCGCTGCGGCCACACGCAGCGCCAAACATACAGCGTTTCCAGAACGTGGACATGTACCCATAACCCAATATATAAAACAAACAGACATCTGCTTACCTGACGTGCATGTCGATTCAGAATTAGAAGCATCAACCCCAGGATCGCAATCCGGTGTGGCGTGCGGAGCTGGATCCGTGGGCTGTCATCTGGACGACGCTCAGCACGTCCACTCATTTTGATGTGTAAGTTCCAAAATGGAGGATGGAAGAAGAAAAGGGTTGGACAAGGAAATGACATCATTTCCCCCCCCCCCCCCCACTGCAGTAAACTTTATTTCTGTCAAACACAGACAATCTGCAGACAAAACTGCATCAAAAAACGCACTAAAAAAACGCACAAAAAAACGCATCAAAAAACGCATCAAAAACGCACCAAAAACGCACCAAAAAACGCACCTGCGTTTTCTGCAGAGACCTGCGTTTTCAGTCAGGAAAAAAAAAGGATGGAAATCCTGAACGTGTGAACATAGCCTTACTCTGAAATGCTGCAGTCAGAGACAATGTATCTAGAATCAAACAATATGTCCAAAAACTAACACATAGTAGGGAACATATAGCAATAACCACTGTTATCAATGTGTTTGTATAAAAATAACAATTTATTGAAAAAATATTAAAAAAACACGTATGAATATAATTCACACAATTCAACAAGGTGCCTTTTCGTGTGAGGGAAGCAGTATCAGTCACTGCAGATGTAATAACAACAAGTGTCCAAATAGTTTTAGCTGGATAATATCCAATCATAAACAACAGGTTTATCCACCATTTAAATATATGGGTTGAATAGCAACACTACCTGGTCTAAATTCAGGTAAAATGCCAGAGAAACAAAGGTACAAGTGCCTATGTTGAATAAACAATATAAACAATAACGTAATGTAGTGCAGGTAAAAATTTATAAAAAACAGCAGATTTACCTATAGCGGTGAATGTTCAAGTGTGGAATCCAGCTTGTTAATGCGGAGCTAATGTTTCCCTCCACCCCAACGCACGTTTCGTGTATTCTTCTTCACCCCATTTCCTATTATCTGCTTTACGTAGCATCGTCAATCTTCCTTTTATATGGTTAGGATAATAAGTTTAACAGCAATTTTTCATTTTTTTTCAAAGAAATTTATAAAACCTCTTTTATTTCTACTTTTCAATTTCAAATTTGGCAATAGGAGAAATACTACTGTCCGGGCACAAGGCAGGCTTGTAAGGGAAAGAACGCTATTTGGTTTTTGGAGAGCAAATATGGTTGGAATAGATTATGAGCACTAAATTGCAATGGCGGAGGGGATCCTGAGGTCCAAAAACAGCAAAACACCCCCCTCCCAAAGTCACCCTATTGGAAAATTACACCTCTCAAGGAATTTACTAGGGTTGCAGTAAGCATTTTGAACTCATAGGTGTCATTGGATGTTTGAAAACAAAATACATTTTTTTCTTTTAAGATGTTGATTTAGCTTCAAATTTTTCATTTTCAAATGGGGAAAATAGAAGAAAGTGGATCCCACAATTAGTAACGCAATTTGCACCAAATGTAGCCACACCCCATGCGTAGTCAAAACTATTGTTTGGCCACATTGCAGGAATCGGAAGGGAAGAAATGCGATTTTAATTTTGGAACACGAATAGTTTGTGTCATTTGCAGGGCACCTGATGTTCCAGAACAGTAGGAATCTACCAAAAGTAACAGGACATTGTAGTGCCCAAAACATTGTAGTGCCCAGCATATTGTAGTGCACAGGACATTGTAACATTGTAGTGCCCAGGACATTGTAGTGCCCGTACATTATGCCCAACTTGTGCTTTTGGGCCCCTTTCCCCAGTAAATTATGCCAAACGTGATTATAATAATAATATAATAATAATTTTTATTTATATAGCGCCAACATATTCCGCAGCGCTTTACAAATTATAGAGGGGACTTGTACAGACAATAGACATTACAGCATAACAGAGATCACAGTTCAAAATAGATACCAAGAGGAATGAGGGCCCTGCTCGCAAGCTTACAAACTATGAGGAAAAGGGGAGACACGAGAGGTGGATGGTAACAATTGCTTTAGTTATTCGGACCGGCCATAGTGTAAGGCTCGGGTGTTCATGTAAAGCTGCATGAACCAGTTAACTGCCTAAGTATGTAGCAGTACAGACACAGAGGGCTATTAACTGCATAAAGTGAATGAGAACAAGATGCGAGGAACCTGATTGTTTTTTTTTTTTTTTTTTTAAATAGGCCACACAGGGATCGTTAGGTTAATGCATTGAGGCGGTAGGCCAGTCTGAACAAATGAGTTTTTAGGGTACGCTTAAAACTGTGGGGATTGGGGATTAATCGTATTAACCTAGGTAGTGCATTCCAAAGAATCGGCGCAGCACGTGTAAAGTCTTGGAGACGGGAGTGGGAGGTTCTGATTATTGAGGATGCTAACCTGAGGTTATTAGCGGAGCGGAGGGCACGGGTAGGGTGGTAGACTGATACCAGGGAGGAGATGTAGGGTGGTGCTGAGCCATGGAGTGCTTTGTGGATGAGGGTAGTAGTTTTGTACTGGATTCTGGAGTGGATGGGTAGCCAGTGTAATGACTGGCACAAGGTAGAGGCATCGGTGTAACGGTTGGTGAGGAATATGATCCTGGCAGCAGCATTCAGTACAGATTGGAGCGGGGAGAGTTTGGTAAGAGGGAGGCCGATTAGTAGAGAGTTACAATAGTCCAGACGAGAATGAATAAGTGAAACAGTAAGAGTTTTTGCAGAGTCGAAAGTAAGAAAAGGGAGAATTCTAGAAATGTTTTTGAGATGCAGGTAAGAAGAGCGAGCCAGTGATCGGATGTGGGGGGTGAATGAAAGGTCAGAATCAAGAATTACTCCAAGGCAGCGGGCATGTTGCTTTGGAGTAATGGTGGAACCGCACACGGAGATGGCAATGTCAGGCAAAGGTAGGTTAATAGAGGGAGAAAACACGAGGAGTTCAGTTTTTGACAGGTTTAGTTTCAGATAGAGGGAGGACATGATGTTAGAGACAGTGGTAAGACAATCACTGGTGTTTTCTAAAAAGGTCGGCGTGACAACAGGAGAAGAGGTGTATAATTGGGTGTCGTCAGCATAGAGATGGTACTGGAAACCAAATCTACTGATTGTTTGTCCAATAGGGGCAGTATTATAGACATTATAGATTTATATAATTTATATTTTTTTTAAAGTTTTGTTACTTTTGCACACTAAAAATGCTTAAAAAAAAAAAAGTTGAATAACAAAATAAAAATTATTTTGCATTGCTATACTCTGATAGATCCTTTTTTTTATTTTTATGCTTTTTAGAGCTGTGTGAGGGATTGTTTTTCGTGGGATGAATTGGTGTTTTCAGTGATACCATTTGTTTTATTACATCTGAATTTTTGATTGCTTTTTATGTTTCTTTGTGTGGTAGTTTGATGAGTTAGCTGCATTTTTGGATCTTATTTTAAATGTATCTTTTGTTTCACCATATGTGTTAAATTATGTGACAGTTTTATAGCTTGGGTCACTCTGGGCGCGGTTGGATAAAATTATATATACTTAGTTTCATCTTTTTGTTTTTATTTGTGACTTATTTTTTAATAGCGAAATATTTTGTTTTTAATTTTTCTTTCTTTTTTTTTTACATTTTTGCTAATTTTACTGACCTTTAAATTTTTATTTTTACTCAGTACCACTATCGAACTTAGGAGGAAGATGTTTGTAGAGTTTTTTCACACTGCTGCAGGAAAGATATATATCTTGGTACTAAATATTTTTCACACTGCTGAAGATTGAAGAGATCCAGTACTAATAATTATTCACAATGTGGTTTTTTTTTTACACGTTTTGGATTATATCACACTTCTTCAGGAATAACCACATACAAAACACATTGCTACATAGGACAGCTTGTAAAGTGATGAATTTCAAATAAAGGTGCTACAGAGACACATGATGGCACCCAATTTCTCAAAGTTCACAGTGTAGTTATTCCTATAAAATTATTTTAAAATTATGATATATAGTATAAAAAGTGTACACCTGAAGTTATACATTGGATGCTTTGCAAGTATAGGCCACACATCGGTGTACTCAGGAGAAATTACACAACAAATTGTATGGTTCAATTTCTTCTGTTAACCTTCTAAAAATGAAAAATTTGGGGCTGAAGCAACATTTTTTGTGGGAATAATGTATTTATTCCTTTTTAAAGCTTATCATTATAAACCCCTGGGGGTTCAAGGTGCTCACTATACAGCTAGATAAATTCCTTGAGGGGTGCAGTTTCCATAACAGGGTGATTTGTGTGGGGCTTCCACTTTTCAGGCACCTCGGGGCTCTACAAAAACGACAAGGTATCGTCTATTGATTGCAGCCAATTTTGCAATCCAAAAGTCAAATGGTACTCCTTCTGAGCCCTGCCGTGCACCCAAACCGTAGTTTTTCACCACATATGTACTCAGTAGAACGTGCACAACAAATTGTATGATCTATTTTACTTCTGTTAACCCGAAAATGCCAAATTTGGGGCTAAAGTAACATTTTTGTGGAAAAAAGTACATTTTTCCTTTTTTTTCTTCCACATTGCTTTAACCCCTCCACGTCCTAGGACTTATCCATACGTCCAGATAGGTAAATGCTTACCGACTTTGGACAAATGGATATGTCCAGGCGATTTTGTACACACAGGAGCTGTGTGCACGCGATTGCCGCCGGGTGATCAGCTGACACCTGGCATTCACTGCCAGGAGCGGTGCCCACTCTGCCTTCCAATCTGCGCCCCCATTAGTTCATCGTAAGGGCCCAATCGTTGCCATGGTGACTGACATCCGGGTCACAAGGCTCTAGCAAGTTAGTAAGATCATGCACAATGCAACACTGACAGTTGCAAACCATAGCAAAGAATTGCAATGCTTTATAACTGGGATCAGAGTGCTGAAAGTCAAAGTCCCATATCAGGATAAAGTAAAAAAGTAAAAAAAAGTTGTAAAAATATATATTTTTTCACAAAATAATACAAAAATAAATAAAAATATATTGTACCCAAAAATAATATTTTTAGAAAAACAAAACAAAATACACCTATTTGGTATCACCGCATCTGGAAAGACCCACCCTATAAAAATGTCACATTAGTTAACTCCTTCAGTGAACATCGTAAAATAAAAAAGGAGACGAAAAAGTGAAATAAAATGCCATCAAAAGATTAAAAAGACGAATGTAAAGAAAAATGGTATAGTTGAAAACGTCATCTTGTCTTGCAAGAAGCAAGATGCCATACAGTTCCATAAGCGAAAAAATTAAAAAGTTATAGCTCTTAGAATAAAGCGATGCAAAAAAATATTTTTTTCTATAAAATAGTTTTTATTATGTAAAAGAGCCAAAACATAAAAAAACTATATAAATGTGGTATCGCTGTAATAGTACTGACCAAAAGAATAAAGCTTACCACATGCAAAAGGGCAGAAAATAAAAAACAAATTCCTGAATTGCTGGTTTTTGTTCAGTCTACTTTCCAAAAATCAGAATAGAAAGTGATCAAAATGCAAAAACTATGTTTTGCCAAAAAAGCAAGCGTCTTTTAGTGTGTGACAGCTGCCAAACATAAAAATCTGGTATCTCTGTAGTCACGCCGACTTGAAGAGTAAAGTCACCTAATCACTTATACCGCACGTGGAAGGGCATACAAAAAAAATAAAACCAATAATTCACATGCTGTTGATTTGTTCATTCTGCCTCCCATAGATCGCAGCAAGGCTTGGCACACATTTATTCTGCGCTCTGCGCTCAGCGCTTGCACAGGGGTTTCCATGTAAATCACTGAAACATGTAAATCAGCCAGAACCGCTGATGGAAGATTCCCTATAATGAGGCAGATGTAGGCATTGTTTACGCTGTCCAGCTTGTGATCCAGCGGTGTCGTCTCCTTAGGCGTGCATAAATGTGCCATCATCCACATTTTTGTGCACTTCTGAAAAGAAGGACACCACTGAACAGAGGCCAGACAGAGTCCAGAGTAATTCTGCTGCCTCATTATAGTGAATGGATACTTTAGAGGTTTCATTTGAATCATGTCATGTTGGAAATTTAGATGCATAATGCAGACAATTTGCATAATTAGCATATTTCCCAGAGGAGCATTGCGGCTTTAAGTCAAGGCTCGTTAAAGGGTCGACATTGACTTGTAGGATTGCTACCTTCCAATAGGTGGCACTAGAGTTCTAGTTCTCTTCCTCTCTGAAAAGACAATTTGCATAATTAGCATATTTCCCAGAGGAGCATTGCAGCTTTAAGTCTCCTCATCTCAGCATGCTTAGCATGTCAATCTCTGCAAGAAGAAACAATACTTCTTGGAGATTTAGATGGAAACCCTGATATAAGTACTAAGTGTAGAACGCTGTTAGGGCTAGCGGAACGCACCAAATAATAAGACAGATAGAGTATGGTGCGTTCGCAGCCCGGGGTCCACCGTGCAGAGATGGAACCTGCTGCCAAGTAATGACGGACTATATGGCGGTACTCATAAGTATACACACGTGGGTTAAACTTCACCCAGCGTGAAAGAAGCGATCCTGTTGCGTCACAGGATCGCGGTACCGCACATAGAGCGCGAGCAAGTAGTCAGCGAACTCAACCCCAACTAGGATTGAAGTCCGATTAGACCCTTGCTGGCACAACACCGCAACTGGGTGTGTAAAGAAGCCAAACAACAATATTAAGGCACAAGAGTGCATGCGGTGCCGCACTGACGAACGCCACTAACCACCCAGGCTTGGGTAAGGAAAGCACAGAGGAAGTGCACGGCGCCGTACTGGCGGTCACAGCAACTGGACGCTGTAATGTGTTATTCGTGCTGTAGGATAAGTCGGGCGCTAGAAAGCAACCATACACCTTCCGCGAACAGACTTTCAATAGGGAAGGGGTATCCAAGGACGACTTGCACTCACAACAAACACACGTATGCAAATGTACACTAGCGCATGGCCGTGCGGTCATGCGCAGTTTATATAGTTGCAGCACAGGAAGTGGCCACAGAAACTTTGCCCTTCCAAGACCTGCCAAGAGGACCAATGGAATGTGCTGCAGAGCCTGAGCACATGACCCTCGATCTCCAACGGGAGATCTTGCCCTGGGCATGCTCAGTGTGTGCAGACAAGGACTTAGTCCCAGAGAAGTCCGCTCGCTGCTGACCAGCACTGGCTTTAATGGCAGAAGCTGAAGAAGCAGCAGTAACTCTCTGTACAGAGTGAGACTGAGCAAGACGCTGGGACCGACGTCCTTGCTGAGCAGACTCCACTGCGGCTGGATAAGAATGGGAGACCGCAGCGGAGATGGCTCGAGATTCCCCCTGTGCAGAAGCGGGAACTCGAGACCTAACATTACCCCCCTCCTAGGGCCCCCCCTCCTTGGGCCTCGCTACGCTCGAAGGCAGCAATGAGCTGTGGGGCCCGAATGTTTTCAGCAGGCTCCCATGACCTGTCCTCTGGGCCATAACCCTTCCAATCCACCAGATAGAACTTTTTGCCGCGTACCACCTTGCACCCCAAAATAGCGTTCACCTCGTAATCGTCCGTAGACGAACCCGATGTCCCGGCAGATGACTCGGAAAACCGGGACATGTATACGGGTTTCAAGAGGGACACATGAAAGGTGTCGGTGATACCCAAGCGTGGAGGAAGAGCCAAACGGTAGACCACAGGATTAACCCGTTCGAGAACCTTGAAGGGACCCAAGTAGCGAGGAGCAAACTTAGTGGACTCAACTCGCAGCCTGATGTTACGGGCGGAGAGCCACACCAAGTCGCCAGGAGCAAAGGTCGGAGCGGGGCGCCGATGAACATCGGCGGAGGACATCATTCTCTCCTTGGAGGCCCGAATGGCATCCTGCGTGCGGTCCCAAATGTCCCGTGCCTCCACAGCCCAGTCTGCCACCCTGGAGTCAGCAGAAGACACAGGCATGGGCACAGGAACACGCGGATGCTGGCCGTAATTTAGGAGGAATGGAGTCTGACCGGTGGAGTCGGCTACGGCATTGTTAAGTGCAAACTCTGCCCACGGTAGCAAGGATGCCCAGTCATCCTGCCTGGCAGAAACAAAATGTCGTAAATATGTGACAAAGGTCTGGTTGGCCCTCTCTACCAACCCATTCGTCTCGGGATGATATGCCGAAGAGAGATTCAACTCAATACTGAGTAGACGACAAAGCTCTCTCCAGAATCGAGACGCAAACTGGGGACCCCGGTCACTAACAATTTTGTCTGGCATACCGTGTAGGCGAAAGATATGCTTGACGAACAAGACAGCCAACGCCCGTGCAGAAGGTAGCCGTGGAAGAGGCACCAAGTGCACCATTTTGGAAAAATGGTCGGTGATCACCCAGATAATGGTGCAGTTACGAGACTTGGGTAAGCCCACCACAAAGTCCATCCCGACCATCTCCCAGGGCTGACCGCCACCGGCAGAGGATATAGCAAACCAGCTGGCCGTTGCCGAGGAGTCTTGTTCTTGGCGCAAGAGACACACGCCCGAACATACTCTGCGACATCATGAGCCATATGCGGCCACCAGTATGTCCTCGCCAGTAACTCAGATGTCCTTTTGGTACCAAAATGTCCACCCACCCTGGACGAGTGTGCCCAAGAGAGAACCTCCGGTCGCAAACTGGATGGTACAAAAGTCTTGCCCGGAGGCACAGACTCTAGCGAAACCGGGGCCACAGTTCTCAAGCTCTCGGTGGGGACAATAAGCCGAGGCTCCTCCTCCTCCTCTGCAGATGACACAACGGAGCGAGAGAGAGCGTCGGCCCGAATGTTCTTCTCCCCAGAAAGAAAATGGAGGGTGAAATGAAACCGGGAGAAGAATAAGGACCATCTGGCCTGGCGAGAATTCAACCGCTGGGCTGTCTGCAGGTACACCAAATTTTTATGGTCTGTGAAGACTTGGAAGGGAAAACGTGCTCCCTCCAAGAGATGTCTCCACTCCGAGAAAGCCAACTTCATGGCTAGCAACTCCCTGTCCCCGATGGAATAATTGCTCTCTGCTGGTGAGAAGGTCTTGGAGAAAAAGAAGCAAGGATGCTTCCGACCTTGAGCATCCTTTTGGAAGAGGACTGCTCCAGCACCAACAGAAGAGGCATCCACCTCCATGATAAATGGCTTATCAACATCGGGGCGATGTAGGATGGGAGCGCTAGCGAAGTGTGACTTTATAGAGTTAAAGGCCTTGGAGACCTCCTCAGACCACAATTTGGGATTCGCCCCCTTCTTGGTGAGGGCAACCAAGGGAGCTACCAAAGTTGAGAAGTACGGAATGAACTGGCGATAATAATTAATGAACCCCATAAAGCGCTGCACCGCTTTAAGAGAATGGGGTTCCTGCCAGTCCATCACAGCCTGTAGTTTGGCAGGATCCATAGCCAATCCCTGGGCAGAGATGATGTAGCCTAGGAAAGGTAAGGACTCCTGCTCAAACATACACTTCTCCAACTTGGCATAGAGGGAGTTTGCCCGTAGGAGGTCGAAGACTTTGCAAACATCTCTCCGGTGGGAGTCAATATCT